>NC_041382.1:567988210-568180527 GCF_002162155.2 Triticum dicoccoides | reverse complement strand
GGGGGAGGGCGACGTGGAAGGGGTGGCGGGGGTGCGGTGGAGGTCGGGGCGCTGCAGGGGAGGGGTGCAGGGCAGCCGGCTATGGCAGACGGGGTCGGCGGCGGCGGCGTGGGTGTGGGTGGGGAGGGAATGTGAGACTGGAGAGAAGAGACAGAGGACGGGGGCGGGACGGCCGTTAACGTACCCGCCTCTTTGCCGTCGGCCAATGGTTGGCAAAGATTCTTTGTCGTCCGCTTGCGGACGACAAAGAGGTGGGGCCAGTGGGCTTGAGTTGGTTAAACAATAACTGGGCCCACCCACCTCTTTGCTGTATGGTTGCCGATGGCAAAGATTCGTTGTCGTCAGCTAGCGGACGACAAAGAATTGGCTGATGGCAAAGACATTGTTTGCCATCAGCCACATCTTTGCCGTCCGTTTTCGTTTGGCTGACGGCAAAGACCTTCTTTGCCGTCAGCAAGCGGACGACAAAGAGTTGGCAGACAGCAAATAAGCTAATTCCAGTAGTGTATTCATTACTTTGCTCTTTTCATTGCAAAATGCTTGCTTGCTAGGGAGAAGGTGGGTGCGTTCAGCTCAACAGACCTTGCTGTTTTGCGTCGTGCATTAGAGGGAGACAACACTTATAGCTTGGGAGCTATTGTGGCTCGTCGCCTCCACCTTAATAAATCTAAGGGTAAAGTTCATGGTGGGATTTATGCTACTCGTTTGGCGGCTCACTTCGAGGTTGAGATATGCCCTCATGATTACCCTCTGACCAAGGTTTACCTAGATCGTGCTGCCATGGATCACCACCATTTTATTGATGATAAATCCCCTGATATTCCTATTCCTTATAACCTGGTTTTTAGCATTGAAACTCGTGATATTATTCTGTTGCCTCCTCCGGCTTTGTTTGATTCTGTTGCCGGGGGCGGATATAGGATCATGCCTGCGGACATCATCGCCTACCGGAACGCTCAGGCTGCTGCAGAGGCAGAGGAGGAGCCTCCGCAGTGGGATCAGTGGATGCCCGCTCCTCAGTACCCCCACTACCATCCAGACTTCTTATCGACTATCAAGTCAGGCCAAAAGCCTAAGCTTGGGGGAGTACGTGTTTCCCACCGACATTACATTCATGTTCACTCATGTCGTTGTTCACACTTTTTCATTGTATCATCCATGTTTAAATTTTATTTTTCTTACTTTCTTCTCGTGTGTGTGAAAAGTTTAGAAAAACCAAAAAAATTAGTTGTAACTAGTTTACTTTCCATGCATGCTTAGTAGTAATATTAAAAATAAAATCCAAAACGATTTCCTTGTTCTTCTTTTGCTTGTTGGGAGCTTTCCTGTGTAAATAGTTTTTCTCGTTTTTGCTTTTCCCTTTTATTTGCTTGTTCAAGAAAACCAAAAACTCCAAAAATATTTCAGTGTGTTTCTCTGAATTTCTTTTCCTTTTATTTGAGTTGTGCCAAGGAGAAGACCACGATGAAAATGTTGAGTGGCTCTCATATGAATAACTGTTGTACTAATAAAGAGCCCATTTTACCTTGTCTTCTCCTGTTGAATAAAATGCTTTGCAGATTCCAGCTTAGTCCATGGCACTCTTGCACTATTATTATTTTCATATCGTTCGGTCGTGCAAGTGAAAGGCAATAATGACGACGATGAACTGGCCATGGCAGAGAGAAACTGGTATGAACTCGACTTGTTCTGTTTGTGTAAATATGTTTAACCTAGTATCCATGATTCAACCCTTTATGATTAAACATGTTTGCAATGACAATTAGAAATTATAGTTTCTCATGCCATGCATAAGTAGCTGGGAGTGGATAATGATTTATCTTGGATATCAACATTGCGTTAAAATGATTGTGATGTAGTATGATGATATGGTATCCTCCTCTGAATGTTCGAGTGTCTTGACTTGGCACATGTTCATGCATGTAGTTGAATCAAAACTAACATAGCCTCCATGGTATTTATGTTCATGGTGTTCATATCCTACTCATGCTAGTGTCCGATGTTACTTATGCATAATGCATGATCATGATCGTTGTTGCTCTCTAGCTGGCCGCTTCTCAATCTAATTGCTAGCCTTTGCCTGTACTAAGTGGGGATTCTTCTTGTACATCAAAAACCCTGAACCCATAGTTATTCCAGATGAGTCCACCATATCTACCTATATGCGGTATTACCCTGCCGTCCTAAGTAAATTTGCATGTGCCACCTCTAAAAACTTCTAAAAAAATATCGGTTTTGTGTGCCTCGATCATTCGTGGAACAATAGGAGGTAGTCGGTATCTTTCATGCTAAGCGGGTTACTCTCAGGTCGAGTATTTATTCACACGCCATCGCACGAGAAAAGGGTGGTAATAGGGATGCCCAGTCCCAAACTACAAAATACAAAAAGAGTTAATCTCTTAAATAATCAAACAAAAACTCTCAATGGAATCAAAACCTTTACTTTTTATCGCTTGGGAACCGCCACTAGCTTGTTTAGCATGGGAGATATTGATAACTGATAGTCGTGAAGTAAATGAGAAGGGTGCATGCCTCAAAATATCATTTATCTCTGTTTTAAAAACTTGAGCTCCGGCACTTTTATGTTGTGTCATCACCTTCTAAAACAAGCGCGAGAACCTAAGAGCACAGTTGTCATGACTTATGCATTGTGTGTAGCTAATGTTGGGTGCATCATGAGTGGATGTTTTCTACCATGAATTACAACATTTAGTCGCTGCTTGGACTTTGGAGGTGCTCTGCATTTATGTTTTGCGGTCTCAGAAAGGGCTAGCAAGATACCACTATTGTCATATTATATCATGGTTGTTTTGACAACGTGTTGCCGTTTGAGATGTCTTATTATTGCTCGCTAGCTGATTATGTCATTGTTATGAGTTAATATAATCTTTAAGAGTTATTGTTGGCATGGTTAGTTATAATGTTGGCTGAAAACCAGGGTGTTGCTTAAGCTTTTTTATCCAAACCAGAGCAAAAGAGTCTGTAAAAGTTTTTCTTTTTCACTTTCAGTTTCTTAACTGAATTGCTTGAGGACAAGCAAAGGTTTAAGCTTGGGGGAGTTGATACATCTCCAACACATCTACTTTTCCTAACACTTTTCATCTTGTTTTGGACTCTAATTTGCATGATTTGAATGAAACTAACCCCCCGACTGACGCTGTTTTCAGCAGAACTACCATGGTGTTGTTTTTGTGCAGAAATAAAAGTTCTCGGAATGGAACGAAACTTTGCGAGGATTTTTTGTATCAATTATAAGAATTTCTGGAGCCAAGACCCACCACAGGGGGGCACCTGGGTGAGCACGACCCACCAGGGCGTGCCCCCTCTCCTGGCGCGCCCAGGTGGGTTGTGCCCACCTGGTGGCCCTGCAGACCCTGAAACCGATGCTATAAAATCCTATTATTCTAGAAAAAAATCAGGGAGAAAGAATTATCATGATCCACGAGACAGAGCCGCCACCAAGCCCTGTTCTTCCTCGGGAGGGCAGATTTGGAGTCAGTTTGAGGCTCCGGAGAGGGGGATCTTCGTTCTTCGTCATCACCAACCCATCTCCATCACCAATTCCATGATGCTCCCCACCGGGTGTGAGTAATTCCTTCGTAGGCTCGCTGGTCGGTGAGGAGTTGGATGAGATTCATCATGTAATCGAGTTAGTTTTGTTAGGGCTTGATCCATGTATCCACTATGTTCTTAGATTGATGTTGCTATGACTTTGCCATGCTTAATGCTTGTCACTTTGGGCCCGGGTGCCATGATTTCAGACCTTGAACCGTTTATGTTATCATCATTATATCCATGTTCTAGATCCGATCTTGCAAGTTATAGTCACCTACTATGTGTTATGATCCGGCAACCCCGGAGTGACAACAACCGTGCCCACTCCCGGTGATGACGTAGTTTGAGGAGTTCATGTATTCACTATGTGTTGATGCTTTGTTCCGATTCTCTATCAAAAGGAGGCCTTAATATCCCTTAGTTTCCAATATGGACCCCGCTGCCACGGGAGGGTAGGACAAAAGATGTCATGCAAGTTCTTTTAAGAAAGCACGTATGACTATTTACGGAATACATGCCTACATTATATCGATGAACTAGATCTAGTGCCATATCTCCCTAGGTTATAACTGTCACCTGATGAATATCATCCAACAAGTCATCGATCCAACGCCTACGAACTTTTCCATATTGTTTCTGCTAAGTTATTACTGTATCATCACTGTTACGCTTGCTTCAAAAATACTATTATCACTGTTACTGTTACTATTGCTGTTGTCACTACTATCAAAACTATCATATTACTGTGCTACTGATTACTTGCTGCAGAAAATTAATCTCCAGGTGTGGTTGAATTGACAACTCAGCTGCTAATACCTTCAAATATTCTTTGGCTCCCCTTGTGTCTAATCTATAAATTTGGGTTGAATACTCTACCCTCAAAAACTGTTGTGATCCCCTATACTTGTGGGTTATCAGCCTCCACCTTGCTTCTTGATGCTCCCCACGCCTCCGCCCATCCCTCTTGAGCTCTGCCGCCATGGTGAAGGACAAGACTGCAGTGCTAGAGCGCACGAAGATGGCGAGGGGGTCGTCGTCACAGTCCGGTCTGCCGCCTGGTTGGATCCAGGGTGTAAGTGCATCTAATGCCCCTTAGTGATTTTGGTGTATTGAAGACTTATAGGTTAAGGGTCTAATGCATTTGTCGGTGTACACAAGACTACAAGTCTATGAGGAGTTTGATATTTACAGAGAAAGTCGACCCCTGAAAATGAATGTCTTCAACTGAAGACCTTGGATTTCTAAAGAATTTCTAAAGACTTTGAAAGTGAAGAAATTGGTGTGACCATAAAGACTTGATATTGATGCAAGGAACATGAAGCATGAAACTGTTGGGGAACATAGTAATTTCAAAAAAATCCTATGCACACGCAAGATCTATCATGGTGATGCATAGCAACGAGAGGGGAAGAGTGTTGCCCACGTACCCTCGTAGACCGTAAGGGGAAGCGTTATGACAACCCGGTTGATGTAGTCGTGCGTCTTCGTTATCCAACCGATCCTAGTACCAAAAGTACGGCACCTCGGCGATCTGCACACGTTCGGCTCGGTGACGTCCCACGAACTCTCGATCCAGCTGAGTGTCAAGGGAGAGCTTCGTTAGCACAACGGCGTGATGACGGTGATGATGAAGCTACCAGAGCAGGGCTTCGCCTAAGCACTACGACGACATGATCGAGGTGGATTATGGTGGAGGGGGGCACCGCACACGGCTCAGGGATCAATGATTAACTTGTGTGTTCTAGGGCGCCCCCTGCCCCCGTATATAAAGGAGCAAGGGGGAGGCCGGACGACCCTTAAGGCGCGCCTGGAGAGGAGGAGTCCTCCTCCTAGTAGGAGTAGGACTCCCCTTTCCTAGTCCTACTAGGAGGGGAAAGGAAGGAGGAGAAGGGAGAAGGAAAGGGGGCCGCTGCCCCCCTTCCCTAGTCGAATTCAGACTAGAGGGGGAGGGGCGCGCGGCCCTGCCTTGGCTGGCCCTCTCTCTCTCTCTCCACTAAGGCCCATGTGGCCCATTAGTTCCGGGGGGGGGGGGTCTGGTAACCCTCCGGCACTCCGGTTTTCCCCGAAATCACCCGGAACACTTCCGGTGTTCAAATATAGCCGTCCAATATATCAATCTTTATGTCTCGACCATTTCGAGACTCCTCGTCATGTCCATGATTACATCCAGGACTCCAAACTATCTTCGGTACATCAAAACACATAAACTCATAATACCAATCATCACCGAACGTTAAGCGTGCGGACCCTACGGGTTTGAGAACTATGTAGACATGACCGAGACACGTCTCCCGTCAATAACCAATAGCGGAACCTAGATGTTCATATTGTCTCCCACATATTCTATGAAGATTTTTATTGGTCAAACCGCATAACGATATACATTGTTCCCTTTGTCATCGGTATGTTTCTTGCCCGAGATTCGATCATCGGTATCTCAATACCTAGTTCAATCTTGTTACTGGCAAGTCTCTTTACTCGTTCCTTAATGCATCAGCCCGTAACTAAATCATTAGTCACATTGCTTGCAAAGCTTATAGTGATGTGCATTACCGAGAGGGCCTAGAGATACCTCTCTGATACTCGCAGTGACAAATCCTAATCTCGATCTATGCCAACTCAACAAACACCATCGAAGACACCTGTAGAGCATCTTTATAGTCACTCAGTTATGTTGTGACGTTTGATAGCACACTAAGTGTTCCTCCGGTATTCGGGAGTAGCATGATCTCATAGTCATAGGAACATGTAAAAGTTATGGAGAATGCAATAGCAACAAACTAAACGATCATCGTGCTAAGCTAACAGATGGGTCAAGTCAATCACATCATTCTCCAATGATGTGATCCCGTTAATCAAAAGACAACTCATGTCTATGGTTAGGAAACATAACCATCATTGATTCAACGAGCTAGTCAAGTAGAGGCATACTAGTGACATTCTGTTTGTCTATGTATTCACACATGTACTAATTTTCGATTAATACAATTCTAGCATGAATAATAAACATTTATCATGATATAAGGAAATATAAATAACAACTTTATTATTGCCTCTAGGGCATATTTCCTTCAGAAACACTGTACTGTTAAAGGGGGTCGAGGTAAAACTAAGGAAAGGTTTCCAGGCGATGCTCAACTCAATATCCTATACCTACCAATCCCTTCGAGTGAAGCCATTAGAAATCTCTTATAGTTCAGTCAACTTCTTCAGTGACAGAGACAGAGTTCTTCTGGTCTCTAATGAATTTCTTCTAACTGAGGAGTTTGGAATTCGCCAGTGCGGATTGCCTACAAGTGAGGAACATGATAGCCGTGAGGAATTTGAACCTCAAATTTCCGACCATTGCTGTGCTATGCGCCAGCTGTCCCAAAATATCTACTCACCTAACGATCATATCATTGACGGGCATTTATGTCTTATCATGTCGGGTTGATTCCTAAGATTTAAATAGCCGCCCCTACAACCACTAGCTAGTTGGATGCTCCGCGAGAAACTTACACTTGTCATTGAGAGCATCCCATCCTTTGAGGACTTTGAGCGAAATCAAGTGAGGAAAAACCCAAAACCTAACACAAACACCTACAAATCCAAAGTGATTGAGCATCATTGAAGAGATTGTTCCTGTATGGAACCGACGCTTGTTACCTTTGAGGACTATGCATCCTCCAAACGCATAGGCGTCATGGTCTGGAGCATCCAAGAGGAAATTGTGGATCGCCGAGAGACCAAGTTTGTGAAGGTTTGGAAGTCACCTAAGACTTACCACGAGTGATTAGACGAGGTCTGTGTGACCTTAGTTCAAGGAGAATACGGTGAGGATTGTGCGTCCAGGACTGTGTGTCCTCAGGTATAAATACCTAGCCACTCTAACCAGACGTACAACTGTAACAATAGTTGGAACTGGTCTACCAAATCATTGTCTTCACCGAGCTAACTGGTTCTATTTCCTCAACCCTTTCATTTCTTCATTACTGTGTTGTGTACCTGTTCATATCTGTTTGAAGACTTTGACTGAAGACATTCTCAATTTCCTCAGTTCAATTTCTTTAGTCTGCTTGTCTTCATTTTGTTTTATCGTGTGCTTACGCTTCATGTACTCAGTGCTTGTTTCCAATTCATTATGATGTCCATGCTTGTGTTATGTCATGTCTGCATCTGAGTACTTATTCCGCTGCAAGTAGTTCTTCGCTTAGGAATTTCCTCACCCAGAAATTCCTTAGTGAAGAATTTATAAAAATCGCCTATTCACCCCCTCTAGTCAACATAACGCACTTTCAATTGGTATCAGAGCAGGGTACTCCCTTGTTCTATGTGATTTTGGTTTAACCACCTGGAGTTTTAGTTATGTCGACCGCAGGAATGAAGACAATGACTCGCCCCATCTTTGACGGTCATGATTATCCCGAGTGGAAGGCCGTGATGAAGAAGCACCTCATGGAGATGAACAACGAACTTTGGACCATCACTGAGATTGGTCTTACTGACCTATGCAACATGGCGGAGGCTGATGATATTCGCAAGTACACTCTACTTAACCTCGCGGCGAAAGACATCATTTGCTCCGGCTTGTTGCAAAACCAGATCAGGAATGTTATGCATCTCTGTCATGCGAAGCTCATCTAGGACCGTCTATCTGAGGTCTATGAAGGTCATCGAACTCATCATGGTCCCTGGTTTGGGGAATTCATGGAATCGCGAAAGGCTATGACCTTCAATCCGGAATCATCATCCTCTTCACCATGCCTTATGGAAAAAGGTGCCAAGGTAACTGAATGCTATCTATCTGAGTCCACTGATGATGAATCTGGAGAAGTTCAAAACATGCTGGATGAGAGTGATAATATGTTGGGTGAAGAAATGAATCAGTCAAAAGCTTTGGCTGAAAGTCTTCAGAGACTTCAGACTAAGTTTTATAATCTTGAGATTCATCATAACACTCTCTTATCTGATCATGAGAAGCTTTCTTATGGATTTCTTCAAAGAAAGCAATATCTTGAGAAGTTAAGAGTGAGTTATGAAGATCTTCAGAAGGAGCGTGATTCATTACTTTCTCAACAAATCATCGCTACTCAGGAAGAATTTATTCATCTATGTTTGAAGTGAATTGAACGTGAATCTGCTAATTCTTCACCTAAAAGTTTAAATGCTTCTATTGCTGCAAATTCTTCACCTGACTATGTTGTCACTAATTCCTCATCTGAGGATGCTACTAGTATCACTGACCATGCAGGGCTGAAGGAATTGTATGTGACAGTCATGTACAAAAGCCTCAAAGGGCTTTAGGCTCTTTGTGATGTGCTTAAAAAGCATATCCTCAACAGGAACCCTAGAAAAGAGGGTATTGCCTTCGAGAGGAAACTCAATGCTGATGGGACCTACTGGAAACCTGTGCAGTATCCCAAAACCTCATGGGTTGCTGCAAAGGGACCTTCAGTGGATCCATCTACTTTATCTGGCTTTACATGTGAATCTTCATATTCTTATGATGAGTCATTTGACTCCAATTATAAATTGTTCAAAAATCAGAATGGTGAAGTATTTGCTAGATATGTTGGCACTAACTGCAGGAACGGTCCTCCTATGAAGAAAATCTGGGTTCCCAAAAGGTGCCTTGAAAGTCTTCAGGTGAATGTCATCATGACACCACCTGTGAAGAATAGGAACCCCAGATCAAATTTTCATATGGACCAAAGTCTTCATATAGACCAAAGTCTTCATATGGACCAGATTCCTCACATGGATCAAAGTCCTCATATGAACATCATCGTGCTAACACCTCTGTTCCGCAGGGAAAGGCTAAGGGTTATGGATATGTGCATTATTCTTCAAATCATGATGTTCAGAAATCCTCGAAGAATTTCTCTGCTTACTCATATGCTTACCCTAACCCCTCTTATGTGAAACGAAGTGGATTGGCATCTATGCCACATTTATCTTATGGAGCTCGCAGAATGATGAACTCTTTGCCACCCCTTCAGATGTGGGTGGTGAAGAAAAAGAACTAACTTCTTATGCAGGGTCAGGTCTCCAGACGAACCTAAAACGTCTGAAGAACTTGCTGGAGACCTGAATATGCTTGAAAGGACGCAAGATAATCATGAAGAAATGAATTTTCATTTCTCACGTCCTCATACTACTTTACCTGCTCTATCATATTCTTCACTGGTGAAGTATATGAGTTCGTAAGCTGTACTAATTCATTTGTAGGATGATCAACCCAAAACCACTTAGTGGGTCCTCGATAGTGGATGTACAAATCACATGACTGGTGACAGGAGCTTATTGATGGACACTACTTTATCTCCATCGCATCTGAAGCATATCACCTACTCCGACAAAGGCAAAAGCAAGGTATTGGGTCTAGGTAAGGTTGCAATCTCAAAGGATCGACACATGGACAAAGTCATGCTTGTCGAGTCCTTAGGGTTCAACCTCATGTCTGTCTCAATGCTTTGTGATCCTCGTATTGTTGTTGTCTTTGGCAAGTATCGTTGTGTTGTGATCATGGAAGCTGACAATTCCAAAGTCTTCGAAGGCATTAGGAGAGGATATTTTTATATTGTTGATTTCTCTACAGGACCACAACCTGCTACATGTCTACTTGCAAAAGCTTCAGAAGGCTGGCTATGGCATCAATGACTTGGTCGTGCTGGCATGAGGAACTTGCACACGCTCGCGAAGAAGAAGCATGTCATTGGCATCGAGGGTGTCAAATTCCTCAATGACCATTTGTGTGGAGCTTGTGAAGGTGGAAAGATGACCAAGGCCAAGCATCCCTCAAAGACCATCATGACTACCACTCGTCCATTTGAATTGCTTCACATGGATCTCTTTGGCCCTACTCATTATGCCACATTTACAAATGCTGCATCTCTGTATGGCTTTGTCATTATTGAGGATTATTCTTGTTATACATGGGTGCATATCATCACTTACAAAACTGAAGTGTAGGAAATCTTCAAATGATTTTCCTCAAGGGCTTCAACCAACTTTGGTGTGAAGATCAAGCACATCAGAAGTGACAATGGAACTGAGTTCAAGAACACTGGTCTTGATGACTATCTTGATGAACTTGGTATTACTCATGAGTTATCTGCTTCTTATACTCCTCAGCAGAATGGCGTTGTGGAGCGCAAGAACATGACTCTTGTTGAGATGGCCCGCACTATGCTTGATGAGTACAAGACGCCTCCTTGCTTCTGGCCTAAGGCAATTGATACAACGTGCCACATCATCAACAGGGTATATCTTCACAAATTCTTCAGAAAGACCTCATATGAACTCCTCACGGACAAGAAACCCAATGTGAGTTATTTCAAAGTCTTTGGTGCTAAATGTTGGATTAGAGATCCTCATCACAATTCTAAATTTGCACCGAAAGCACATGAAGGTTTTATGCTTGGTTATGGTAAGGACTCGCACACCTACACAGTCTTCAACACCTATCACCACAAGGTTGTTGAAACTGTAGATGTGCAGTTCGATGATGAAGGAAATATGCCCTAGAGGCAATATTAAAGTTGTTATTTATATTTCCTTATATCATGATTGTAAGTGCATCTAGTGCCCCTTAGTGATTTTGGTGTATTGAAGACTTATAGGTTAAGGGACTAATGTGTTTATGAGTGTACACAGGTCCATAAGTCTATGAGAAGTTTGATATTTATAGAGAAAGTCGACCCCTAAAAATGAAGTTCTTCGACTGAAGACTTTGGATTTCTGAAGACTTTTTGAAGACTTTGAAAGTGAAGAAATTGGTGTGACCTTGAAGACTTGATATTCATTCGAGGAACATGAAGCGTAAAGACTTTTGTTTTCGTAGTTTCATTTTATCTTTCTTGAGTCATAGGAAACACCGTACTGTTAAAGGGGGTCGAGGAAATACAAAGGAAAAAATTACATGTGATGCTCAACTCAAATCCTACACCTACCAATCCCTTCGAGTAAAGACATTGGAAATCTCATACAGTTTAGTCATATTCTTCAGTGACAGAGACGAAGTTCTTCTGGTCTCTGAGGAATTTGTTCTGACTGAGGAGTTAGGAATTCGCCAGTGCGGATTGCCTACACAGTGAGGAACATGATAGCCCTGAGGATTTTGCTACCCAAAATTCCGACCATTGTTGTGCTCTGCGCCAGCTGTCCCAAAATATCTACCCACCTAACTGTCATATCATTGAAGGGCATTTATGTCTTATCATGTCAGGCTGCTCCCTAGGCTATAAATAGCCGCCCCCTACAACCACTAGCTGGTTGGCTGCTCCGAGAGAAACCGACACTTGTCATTTGAGAGCATCCCATCCTTCGAGGACTTTGAGTGAAAATATCAAGTGAGGAAAAACCCAAACCCAAACACCTACAAACCCTAAGTGATTGAGCATCGCTGAAGAGATTGATCCTGCGTGGATCTGATGCTTGTTTCCTTTGAAGACTGTGCATCTTCCAGACGGTTAGGCGTCATGGTCTAGAGCATCCAAGAGAAATTGTGGATCGCCGAGTGACCAAGTCTGTGAAGGTTTGGAAGTCACCTGAAGACTTACCACGAGTGATTGGGCGAGGTCTGTGTGACCTTAGCTCAAGGGGAATACGGTGAGGACTGAGTATCCTGAGCTAAATGTTCAGGACCGGGTGTCCGGGACTGTGTGTCCTCAGGTTTAAATACCTAGCTCCCTAACCAGACGTACAACTATCACAGCAGTTGGAACTGGTCTACCAAATCATTGTCTTCACCAAGCTACCTGGTTCCATTTCCTCAACCCTTCCATTTCCTCATTTCTGTGTTGTGTGCTTGTTCATATCTGTTTGAAGACTTTGACTGAAGACTTTCTCTATTTCCTCAGCTCAATTTCTTCAGTCTGTTTGTCTTTATCCTGTGTTATCCTGTGTTTACGCTTTCTGTACTCTGTGCTTGTTTTCATTTCATCATGAAGACCATGATCATGCACTATTATGTTTAATTCTGAGTACTTATTCCGCTGCAAGTAGTTCTTCACTCAGGAATTTCCTCACCTTGAAATTCCTAAGTGAAGAATTCATAAAAATCGCCTATTCACCCCCCTCTAGTCGATATTACGCACTTTCAATGATAAATGTTTATTATTCATGCTAGAATTGTATTAACCGGAAACTTAGTATATGTGCGAATATATAGACATACAGAAGTGTCACTAGTTTGCCTCTACTTGACTAGCTCGTTGAATCAATGATGGTTATGTTTCCTAACCATAGACATGAGTTGTCAATTGATTAACGGGATCACATCATATTAGAGAATGATGTGATTGACTTGACCCATCCGTTAGCTTAGCACGATGATCGTTTACTTTGTTGCTATTGCTTTCTCCATAACTTATACATGTTCCTATGACTATGAGAGCATGCAACTCCTGAATACCGGAGGAACACTTTGTGTGCTACCAAACATCATAACGTAACTGGGTGATTATAAAGGTGCTCTACACGTGTCTCCGATGGTGTTCGTTGAGTTGGCATAGATCGAGAATAGGATTTGTCACTCCGATTGTCGGAGAGGTATCTCTGGGCCCTCTCGGTAATGCACATTACTATAAGCCTTGCAAGCAATGTGACTAATGAGTTAGTTATGGGATGTAGCATTACGGAACGAGTAAAGAGACTTGCCGGTAATGAGATTGAACTAGGTATTGAGATACCGACGATCGAATCTCAGGCAAGTAACATACCGATGACAAAGGGAATAACGTATATCATTATGCGGTTTGACCGATAAAGATCTTCAAAGAATATGTGGGAGCCAATATGAACATCCAGGTTACGCTATTGGTTATTGACCGGAGAGATGTCTCGGTCATGTCTACATAGTTCTCAAACATGTAGGGTCCACATGCTTAACGTTCGGTGACAATCGGTATTATGAGTTTATGTGTTTTGATGAACCGAAGGTTGTTTGGAGTCCTGGATGTGATCACGGGCATGACGAGGAGTCTCAAAATGGTTGATACATAAAGATCGATATATTGGATGACTATGTTTGGACATTGGAATGGTTCCGGGTGAGTTCAGACATTAACTGGAGTACCGGGGGGTTACCGGAACCCCCGGGGAGTATATGGGCCCTAATGGGCTTTAGGGGAGAGAGGGAGGGGCTGCCTAGGGTAGGCCGCGCCCCCCCAAGGCCTAGTCCGAGTTGTACTTGGGGGAGGGGTGGCGCCCCCTCCTTCCTTCTCTTCTCTCTTCCCTTTCCTACTCTCCTACTCCTACTACATGGAAAGGGGGATCCTACTCCCAGTGGGAGTAGGACTCCCTAGGGCGCGCCATAGTAGAGGGCCGGCCCCCCATCCTCCACTCCTTTATATACGGGGAGGGGGAGCACCCCATAGACACACACGTTGATCATTGATCTTTTAGCCATGTGCGGTGCCCCCCTCCACCATAATCCACCTTGGTCATATTGTAGCAGTGCTTAGGTGAAGCCCTGTTCCGGTAGCATCATCATCATCGTCATCACGCCATCGTGCTGACAAAGCTCTCCCTCGACACTTTGTTGGATCGTGAGTTCGTGGGACGTCACCGAGCCGAACGTGTGCAGATCGCGGAGGTGCCGTACCTTCGGTACTAGGATCGGTCGATCGTGAAGATGTACGACTACATCAACCACGTTGTCATAACGCTTCCGCTTACAGTCTATGATGGTACGTAGACAACACTCTCCCCTCTCATTGCTATACATCACCATGATCTTGTGTGTGCGTAGGAATATTTTTGAAATTACTGCGTTCCCCAACAACTAATGGCTCGCAAAGAGAGCACCTACCTCCTGTACTAGATGAAATGCCACCTGAGGAATCCATTAAGTTCAAGGCTACTGAGGATGTCATTCCTACCGAAGAATCTGCTGAAGAAGTCATTCCAGAACATGAAGAACATCATGCTGGTGCACCTGAAGAAAATGGCTCTAAAGAAAATGCTGCGCAAGTTCCTCATCATCAACCAACTCATCCTCGCGTTGCTAATGAAGTGTAGATTGAGAGAATCATCAACGACTTCAAAGCACCAGGTCCTCTCACATGCTCAAAAGCTTCACATTTGTCTAACTTTTGTGGGCACTTTCCTTTCGTCTCTATCACAGGGCCCACTAAGGTAGATGAAGCATTTCTGGAGCCTGAGTGGAGTCAAGTGATGCAAGAGGAATTACATCAGTTCGAGCTCAACAATGTGTGGGAACTTGTCAAGCGACCAGACCCACACAAGCACAATATCATTGGCACAAAATGGATCTACCGCAACAAGAAAGATGAAAATGGCCTTGTGGTAAGGAATAAGGCACGGCTTGTAGCTCAAGGCTACACACAGGTTGAAGGAATTGATTTCGATGAAACTTTTGCACCTGTTGCTAGACTTGAGGCTATTCGCATAGTACTTGCTTATGCTAACCATCACAATATCATCTTATATCAAATGGATGTGAAAAGTGCATTCGTCAATGGTAAGCTTGAGGAAGAAGTATATGTTACTCAACCCCCAGGTTTTGAGGATCCAAAGCATCCCGACAAAGTCTTCAGACTCAATAAGGCCCTATATGGCCTCAAGCAGGCCCCTCGGGCGTGGTATGACACTTTGAAGGAATTCCTCATGAATAAAGGCTTCAAACCCGGTTCACTTGGCCCAACTCTTTTTACCAAAGCTTATGATGATGAATTATTTGTGTGTCAAATATATGTTGATGATATCATTTTTGGCTGTACTGACCAACATTACAGTGATGAATTTGCCTATATGATGAGTGAAGAATATCACATGTCTATGATGGGAGAATTGAAATTCTTCTTAGGTCTTCAGATTCGTCAACAACGAAATGGCATCTTCATATCTCAGGAGAAATACCTCAAGGATGTGTTGAGGAAATTCGACATGCAAGATTGCAAAGGTGTCAAAATCCCTATGCCCACAAATGACCATCTATGCACTAATGAAAACGGTATTGACTTCGATCAAAAGGTATACCACTCCATGATTGGCTCTTTATTGTATTTATGCGCATATTGGCCAGATGTTATGCTTAGTGTTTGCATGTGTGCCCATTTTCAAGCTACACCAAAGGAATCACACTATAAGGCTGTGAAGCATATTCTTCGATATCTAGCTCACACTCTGTTGACACCGATTTCGGCCAAAGTGAAACCCGGTGCTTAGATATTATTAAAATAAAATCATTTACATGAAATGAAAAAATACTGAGTTGCCAAATACGTGGATAAAAAAATACCATGATGAATTTCCGCCGTGACGCTCATATAAAACAACAGACCCAAAAATAAAAGAGAAGGAGCAATATCGTCGCATAAATTAGTGGACATATGACTTTCATACACATACACCATCATCAATCACGAAATTCCAATGTTGATACAAATTCAAAGTTTCATAGACGACGCTAATATTGCCACAATGCTATATCATATTTATGAGCATTATTCTGTCATCGCTAAAAAAAAATATTAGCACAGTAACGTTTGCGTAAAATAATATAACACACAACAATGTATAAAAAAATGTCAAGTCATCATGAATGATATATCTGTGGAAAAATGCTTCCCCATGTCTAAATCTGACCAAGTGCACTTATACGGAATAGCTACATACATGCATGCATATCCTATTCCATCAGCCGATCGCATGCAAGCATGCCCAGAGCCCACGCATTATGTGGCCTAATTAAGCCCAGCTGATGGGACATTGCCAGTAATTAGTGATTAAATAAATTAAAAAAGGAAAGGAGCCAGCCACGCTCCCACGTTCATGGACACGATCCCACGATCAGAACATGGGCAGGCGCGCGTCCAGCCGACTCTCCACTGCTTCCCTTCATCCCTAGAAATACCAGGCCGTTCGACTGCTCTTGGGTCGCTCCTTTTTTCATCCACACGCTGCTGCTGCTGCTGCTCGCTCAGCATCCATCCATCCATTGCTTGCTCTATCTCCAGTCCATCACTCACACACACATACATATGCTGCAACACCGCTCGTCATCGTCGCCGCCGGCCGTCTGTTCACCATCGTCGTCGCCGGCCGTCCGCTCGCCGTCGTTGCCGCCGACCATCATCACCGTCCTTCCGCGCCATTCATCGCCGGTTGCTCACCATCTGCATCGCCCACGAGCTGCTCTAACGGGCGGCTGCTCATCTACATTACCACATCACACGCACGTGACCACGTCCAAGGCAAGGTGAGAATACATGGCTACCTCCTTGCTCCCTTCTTGATGCATTCCTCTTGCACCATGTCTGAAGTAGTATTGGTGTTCTACGATCACTCCATATAGCACACCTAGTTTGGTCTCATGGGATCTAGCATCCCTTGTTGATACAAACCATGGTTGAGTTATGTTCATCTTGTTTTGGTCTCATGGTGCTCTTGCATCCCATGTTGATACAATTCAAGATTAAAATATATCCATTGATGATCTTTTTCTTTCACCGTACACCTCATATATGTTCGATGCTACCCGAGTAATTTGTGCTTGATTCGGTCTCATGGCGATCTTGATCCCATGCTGATACAAATCAAGATAATGCATGAGATGCCTAGTGATCATATATATACCGCCCATCAATCCTATAATGATGCGAACTAAGTACACACATGCAATTAAAATGCTTCTTGTTTTGGTCTCATGGTGATCTTTCATCCCTTGTTGATACAAACCATGGTTAAATTATGTTCTTGTTTTGGTCCCATGGGATCTCACATCTCATGTTGATACAATTCAAGAATAAAAAAGTACATTCCTTCTTGTTTTGGTCTCATGGTGATCTTGCATCCCATGTTGATACAATTCAAGATATCCATCAATGATGCTTTATTTTTATCACGTATCTCATATATTTTCGGTTCTACCCACAAGTTTCTTCTTGTTTTGGTCTCATGGTGATCTTGATCTCATGTTAATACAAATCAAGAATAAAAATATATCTATCTTGGTTTGGTCTCATGGTGATCTTGCATCCCATGTTGATACAAATCAAGGATATAAATAGAAGTAAACCTCATATTGATTGGGTTTCATAAAGTCCAGTTTTGTTCTAGACCCATAAATGCATCCGTATAGGGTGTAAACTTGGTGCATGCGACTATATGTTCATTAGTCTCAGGAAGTAGCATCACATGCTCGGATTTTGTTCTAGTGAAAACCCATGACTTTTGCTCTTCATAGTTTAGGGTCATATATCTAGACTTTGAGAATTTTCATATACTTCATCATGCCCATGCAAAACATAAATCGATATATACTCATGTTTGGTTACACTACGAGCATACAAGTTGTGCTACGTTAGTGATAATACAAGCATGAAGAAATCAACATACTTCATTTGGTTATGCTACACATGGGAACAATGTTGCTACATGATGTTAGTACTAATACAAGTGAAGTGAAACTTCATAAAAATATTCCCATGCACCGCAAATCCGAAGTCATATAAATATTTGACTAGATTCGCTTAGTCGCATGCCCATGTATGATATGTTTGAGACTAGCAAAACTAGTATTTAAGCATAACCCATATGTCATAAGAAAATCCCTCATACAGATTAAAATTAAATCATGTGTTCGTTTCGTATAGGTGAATGCATTCACAAAACTAAAAGATAATTAGGGTAATAGCCCATGTCACTTGCACTAAACATAACATAGTGCGATTGAATATGTGATCACCAAATTTCATATAGCCCTCGCATATGATGGCTCGGTGCAACGCTATATACGTTGCTATAAAGCAAACCAAATAATCCACCATTTCAGGCATGCATGCCGAAATCACATGCATGTCAAAATTAACTCGTGAAAAGAGTTATGCCCCATATTGCACATACGCGCGTTAGCCCGGCTAGTTAACCATCAAATAGATTTTCATATGATTAAAAAATACAACCACTACATATTTGCGATGGTTAATGAGCTAGGCATGAACGTGATATATGAATGAACATTGTCAAATCATGAATGTTATGCAACACATTTGTTAGCATAGACGAAGTTCAAGGCTCTCCGAGTACGCCGACGTCCAAGACCGCGAGGAGGACTATTTATTTCTACATTTTGTAGTCTTCTTTTATTTCTACATTTTGTAGTACTCATGTGTTGCAATTCTATGTAATAGGATAGTTGGAATTCTTAATCAGGGGTTTTCTCTATGGGGATGTAATTAACAGATCTTTTATGTACATATAAGAGTTCTGGAAATAAAGTACCTGCAATGTTTGATCTCCATCTTATTTATGCATTTAAATTATTCACTCTGTATCAATGACGTGGACGCGTGTCTCACGCCCGCCATTTTCCCGTCATCACACTCCAACATTTGGATTATGGTATACCAAGGGCTCGGCTTTTGATCTCATTGGATATTCAGATTCTGACTATGCTGGTGATCATGTGGACCGCAAGTCAACATCAGGCACATGCCATTTCCTTGGATGATCCTTGGTTTGTTGGTCTTTGAAGAAACTGAACTGCGTATCACTTTCTACTGCTGAAGCTGAGTACATTGTTGTTGGTTCATGCTGTGCTCAATTGCTATGGGTGAAACAAACTCTCAAGGACTATGGCATCAATGTGAAGAATGTTCCACTCTATTGTGACAATGAGAGTGCCATCAAGATTGCTCATAACCCAGTTCAGCACTCGAAGACAAAACACATTCAGATCCATCATCATTTTCTTCATGATCATGTGTTGAAGGGAGACATGTCCATCGAGCACGTGAAGACTGAAGAACAGCTAGCCGATATCTTCACAAAGCCCTTGGATGAGAAGAGATTTAGCAAGTTGCGGTGTGAGCTAAATATCTTACAATCTTCGAGTGTCCTTTGAAAAGGACAAACTTCCTAACACTTATGCAAATTGATGACTTAGATGTGCAACACACAAAGTAACATTTTCCTTCAATCAATGAAGACTAACCCTCTAAGTGTGAAGAACTTGATTCTCATAGCCCTACGACAATTGTACACGATGTTTGAAATCAGCATTCTTATATGCTAGGTCACGCCACCAACAAAAGTTGAAAATCTCCAATTTGAGTTTTTCTTTAGTCTTGAAATTCCTTAGTTGATTTCTTCAACTTTACAATGTCTTCACTCTCTCTGTCATTTATGTCCTCTACATCATTCACTTATAGCTATTTCTTCAAGTTGATCTTTCTGCTAAGTGAATGTGATCGGACCCTTCCCTCTCTATGCTATACTCAACCCAGTCTGTTCACGAATTCTTCATGTGCGTTCTATTTGAAACCCGTTCAAAATCTTCATTGTGTCCTTGTCAGCTGAAGAATCTGCGAACGAAACTTTAAAATATTCTAATCTGAATTTTTGGCTGTTGCCTCCTAAACCGTTCCACATCCCACGATAATACTTATCTATTCACCATGATCACTCACGATCTCCACCTCTCTATACGTGGGTGACACATGTCACAAGGATGAGAAAGGTCATGGGCACGTTCGTCCATTTCTTTGGACAAGTAGTTTTTCACCGTGGCTATAAATACTCCTTTCCCTTCCTTAGTCTGTTTTACTCCGCTCGACCTCACTCTCTCGCTCGAGCTCTCAAAACCTAGCGCCGCCAATACTTCCATCATCTCCGGTGAGGAAGAGCTTCGCTGACTCGACCTCGTCGCTGTCGTACTCGCACCGGCCGCAGATTTCTTCACTCCACCGCCATCGTAGTTGTCTTCCTCTGCCAAGTTAGGGCGTGTAAGATCTGGACTGACGAACTTCCAATCTACATTCCTAGTTCGTCGTGTTCTTCGTCAAGAGTAATTAAAAGCTACATTTACTGCCCTTATTGATTCCAGTGATTTCTTCAAAATCTTCAAAAGGTGTTTATTCTTCAATCTTCACACTCTGAACACCTCATACAAACATCTGTTCTTGATTTGTTTCCCTAAGCAAAAAATTTCTTCAAGATTCCTCAATTGTGTGGATTTTCAATCTATACAACTCTGGAATCTAAGTCAAAGAACGCTTAGTGAAATTCCTCAAGACACATTTGGTCAAATTCCTCAAACTTGCTCTTATTTGAAAAAACTTTTGAGAACGCATATGACCTCTCCGAATTCTTCACACCTATAGTCTGTTCACATGTACTCATGTCCACTGCTGAATCACTTGGTTCTCATCAACTTAACTCATTTGCAGCGTTCCTCGAAGAAAGACTGCATACCTCTTCAGAGAACTCAATAGTTCAAAATTCTCAGCTGAAGAAAATGATAGATGGCAAGAAACCTCAGAAGGGAGGGAAGAAATTGGAAGTCAACACTGCTTTTGAGATTCCTCATGGCATCTATGCAGGATACTGCACTCCTCCTCATGAAACAAAGAATGAGGGCAAAGTGCGCATTTAGAAGATTGAGAGGAGATGGGCCAGAGAATGGAGGGAATATCACTATGTCACTCCCAAGTACATGAAGAAATTCGCTGTACACCCTCCATCCTCAAGACCTCCATTTGCACCAGGCCAAGTTGCTGACCCCTCTAGCATCAGAAGAGGTGAGGAATTTCCTGCTGAATGGGCCAAGCGTCAAGCTAAACTGGCCAAAATGACAAAAGAGGCAGTGGGGAAATTCAATGAAGACTGTGCTGCTGCTACTGCCACTACTGAGGCCTCTGCTAGCAAGCCCAAGTAGGCTATGCCAAAGAAGCCCACACATAAGCCCAATGTGTTTTCTTCAATGCCCTCATGGCCAAGCTCCTCAGCTATGCCCTCACAGTCCAGTTCTGCAAAGCCCTCACGGCCAATTCCTCCAGCTGCCCGAGTTCCTCAAGTTCCAAAACCCTCAGCTCCTCTGGCAAAGTCCTCAGCACCTGTGCATATCGCCTCGTGTCAAAGGACCACAGGCAAATCAATTTCCTCAGGAGCCTCAACTAGTTCTTCAGCTCCTCTGCATTCCTCAACAGGCCCCACATTATTGAATATCAAGGCCACTGCTGGACGAGGCACTAGACCAAGTCCTCAAAAGAAGCAGGTCGCCTTCCAAGTACCACCCTCTGATGACAAAGCTGATGATGATGAACTCGCCGAAATCATCAGAGATAGAAAACAAAGGGCCGCTAGAGCCAAAGGCACAGATGTGGCTCTGCTTTTGGATCCAAAATTGATCCTCGATTTCATTGACCTCTGGCACAAGGATCCCAACACTCCTATGCCTGACTTCAACCTCACTCCTGGCCAAAGTCACATGCTAACCGCCTTCATAGGCGAAGAGAAGTGGAAATTTGAAAAGGCCAGGAAGTTGAAGAAAGCGCAGTACAAGAAGGAGCGCTTTCTGAAGAAGAACATTGTCAAAATGACAATTGATGAACTTGTGGCTGTTCAATATGAAATCAAAAACCTCAGTGATGAATTTGATGCCTACCATGCGGATTGGAAGGGAGCCAAATTCAGATTTGTAAAATTGGCAAAGACATTCACCTCCAATGTTGCTACTCAAACGCACATTGAAATTCCTCATGCTGAAGCTTCTGCTCTGCTGACTGAAGAACATGCCAGCATCGCTGATGAAAATCAGGCTGCTGATGAAACTGCTAGTACTAGGGCTGATGACTCCATTCCAGACTCTGATGAAAATGCCAGGGAAACCACTAGTGTTGCGCCTGAAGAACAAGCCAGACCAGCTCAAGCTTCAATTGCTGTGCCTGAAGAAATTGAAAATGCCAGGGCAACTTCATCAGTTACGCCTAAGGTTACTGAACCAATCTGCTCCGCTCCTCCTGCACCAACGCCAAGTCCAGTTTTTCCTTCTGCATCAGAAGTGAAGAAACCAAGGCTGTGGAGCGAGCAGCAGTGAAGAAAAGGAAAGCATCTGCTCCATCAGATTCTTCAGCACCGAAGAAGATGAAGAAATTGACAAGCTCTTTTGAGAATCCAATTGATGCTATTCCAGTCTCAAGCATGCCATCAAAGGAACTCGTCCCCCTTGGTGAATATTATGAGATCCCAAGCGGATCTAATGAAGATGTTCCTTCTGCTGCTTCTTCTGAGCAGTTGGATGAAGAAATTGAAGTGGATAATATCCCTTCAACCCCAGTCATCTCATCGCCTATGCCTCAGTTCACAGCTAGCTGAAGAGGCAGGTGTTGAAGAATTAAATGAAGAACATGAAGGCATGGACATTGGGTGTTCCACTCCAGTGCTGAATGATGATTATTGGGATAGTCAGCACCCCAACTCTCCTCTCTTCACGCCTTTGCAACAAATCCCTCAGTCTCTAGTGCACACTGAAGTTCAAATGGGTTCTGCAGATCATCACTCCACTCCTTCCATTCATGAAGAAATTCCAGCCACTAGTGCTGATGTTAATGTTGATGAAGAATTGAAGACCCAGGTTACTACTGAAGCAGAAACTGAAATTCCTCAGCCCTTGGTTCCAGAGATTGTGATTCCTGAGGCTGTGATGACTTTGACTGACACTCCTTAGCCTAAGCCAAAGAATCCCTTCTCCAAGAAGCAAAAATTCAAGACTGATGACTTCTTTCATGAGCATGTATTCTTCACAGATTACAATCCATATGACACTGCTCGTCTGCGAAGAAAGCGCTTCTGGACTGCAAGCCAAGCCAACTTCTATTCTTCACTGCTTTTTAATAAGGACAAAATGTTTGATCATGCACATATTCCTCATGCGGACATGGAATCACTGGCTTGCTTCACACCAGTCCTCAGTGTTCTTCATGAAGCTGGGCTGCTCAACTTCTGCATCGACATCGTAGACTGGAATGAAGAACTAATTCTTCAGTTATACGCGATGCTGCACATCACAGGAAATGCTAAAGATGTGAATTCTTGAGTGTTGGACTGGATGACCGATAACACTCAGTTCAAAGCACCGGCCTCTGAATTGCTTCATGCCCTACCTGTCAGTCCTCCCCTTGAAGGTGCACAGCTGATCTATCATGAACCTGAGCTTTTAGCTCACTACATGCAAGTGCTGATGAAACCGCTGAAGCCTGGTCAATCCCCAAGGACCAAATTCCTCGTGAAGAAATTGTTGTATGTGCCACGGACTGTCTATCACATTCTGACCAAGACGTTGAGTCCAATCAAAGTTCATGAATCGAATGAGGAAGAGGTCATTGGCATCATGAAGAATCTGCTTTTTAATATCATCCATGGAGTTTCAATCAACTACCATGATTTCTTCATGAGGACTCTCGCTAATGTTGCATTATCGCTATTTGAGTTGAAGCCTTATACTCCTTGGATTATGAGATTCCTCAGATCAAGGCCTTCAATCAATTACAAGGCTGATTTGCAGAATCACATCAGCTATTTGCCCCCAATTGAAGTCTTCAAGCGACCTATTTCCTCATCTAATGAGAAGGGCAAGGCACCTTCTATTATTGATGAAGGCATTCGTCCATTGGATGGTCAGTTTCACAAAGCTGCATCTTACTCTAGCAATGATGACTCTGCCACTCATGATTCTGCCGCCAATGCTTCAAAGCAACATCCTCAAGCCACAACTCCAAGGGTATTGACTGATCGTGAGCTTCTCCTTAGTCTTCACCAGAAGGTCGATCACAACCACAAATGGGTCAAGCGTCAGTTTGGTTCAATTCTTCAGAACATGACCATCACTCAGAATTCAGTGAAAAGAACCATTACTACCTCCATGAAGTATTTGATTGCACCTGGGCTGTTCTGTCTCATCTCTATAGTGAAGATGATCTCAACAAGATGGGCTTGAAGCAGGACTTTGACTGGTCTCAGCCAGCTTCGAAGAAATTCAAGAAGGCCAAAGTTCCTCACTTGGTGGCCAACTCTTATTCTTCATCACGCGAGACGGATGAGCATGAAGATTTGGACGACACTGCGGCATGCCCTACTTCAACAACCGACCCCGACAATGCTGGCACTCCTCCATCGACTCAGTGATGATATTCTTCAGGGGCGTTAGTCCTCACTTTTCATCCCTTTTGGTCATTCGATGACAAAGGGGGAGACATTTTGAGTTAGTCTTCAAGAAGGTCTATTTATATGGGCGTTTTTTGCTGAGTCAGAACTCTCGTTCTTCTGAAGATTTGTTGGATCGAGTTGTAAACTTAAGCCCGATGGTGGTCTGATACTTTTGCTATGTTCCTCTGGATGCTATTTCCACATGTATGATAATGCACGCATGCTGAATTACATCACCCACCATATTTCATCATGCATTTCAAATTCTTCATATCATATGTTAAATGCATGTATGAATTACAAGATATAGGGGGAGATCTCCATGATTCTACTCTTCAAATGTGCATTGCTTCAAAACCCAATTTCTCACTACGCACATCTTCAGGGGGAGTTCTTCTATATCTTGCAATCAAATTCCTCAATATCAGTATTTACACTTCATATGTTTACTCCTGTTGAAAACTTAACCTATATTGTCATCAATCACCAAAAATGGGGAGATTGTAAGTGCATCTAGTGCCCCTTAGTGATTTTGGTGTATTGAAGACTTATAGGTTAAGGGACTAATGCATTTATGAGTGTACACAGGACTATAAGTCTATGAGGAGTTTGATATTTACAGAGAAAGTTGGCCCCTAAAAATGAATGTCTTCAACTGAAGACCTTGGATTTCTGAAGACTTTCTGAAGACTTTGAAAGTGAAGAAATTGGTGTGACCGTAAAGACTTGATATTCATGCAAGGAACATGAAGCGTGAAGACTTTTGTTTTTGTAGTTTCATTTTCTCTTTCTTGAGTCATAGGAAACAACGTACTGTTAAAGGGGGTCGAGGTAAAACTAAGGAAAGGTTTCCAGCTGATGCTCAACTCAATATCCTACACCTACCAATCCCTTCGATTGAAGCCATTGGAAATCTCATACAGTTCAGTCAACTTCTTCAGTGACAGAGACGGAGTTCTTCTGGTCTCTGAGGAATTTGTTTTGACTGAGGAGTTAGTAATTCGCTAGTGCGGATTGCCTACAAGTGAGGAACATGATAGCCCTAAGGAATTAGAACCTCAAATTTCCGACCGTTGCTGTGCTATGCGCCAGCTGTCCCAAAATATCTACTCACCTAACGGTCATATCATTGAAGGGCATTTATGTCTTATCATGTCGGGCTGCTCCCTAGGCTATAAATAGCCGCCATCTACAACCACTAGTTGGTTGGCTACTCCGCGAGAAACTGACACTTGTCATTCAGAGCATCCTAACCTCCAAGGACTTTGAGCGAAAATCATCAAGTGAGGAAAAAACCCAAACCCAAACACCTACAAACCCAAAGTGATTGAGCATCACTGAAGAGATTGTTCGTGTGTGGAACCGACGCTTATTACCTTTGAGGACTATGCATCCTCCAGATGATTAGGCGTCATGGTCTAGAGCATCCAAGAGGAAATTGTGGATCGCCGAGTGACCGAGTTTGTGAAGGTTTGGAAGTCACCTAAAGACTTACCACGAGTGATTGGACGAGGTATGTGTGACCTTAGTTCAAGGAGAATACGGTGATGACTGTGTGTCCAAGACTGTGTGCCGTCAGGTTTAAATACCTAGCCACTCTAACCAGACGTACAACTGTCACAGCAGTTGGAACTGGTCTACCAAATCATTGTCTTCACCGAGCTAACTGGTTCTATTTCCTCATGAACGTACGTTATATCGACTAGAGGGGGGGTGAATAGGCGATTTTTATGAAAGTCTTCAAAACATGGAAGTTATGAAGACAAACGATAGAAATAAACCTATTACCATGCAGCGGAAGGTAGACTACACTAGGCAAGCCATAGTCATCTATTCAATAAAGTGAAAGCACAATGACTTAATAGCAGCAATGTAGTAAGGATCAGGTAGGAAGATATTATGAAGCCATACAGAACATGCAGTCACTCAGTGAAGACAAAAGATAGTGCAAACATACAATGACTTCACAAGGAGCAACAGTAAGTAAAGGGAAGGGAAGATGAAACCAGTGACACGCTGAAGACAATGATGTGTTGGACCAGTTCCAGTTGCTGTGACAACTGTACGTCTGGTTAGGGCGGCTAGGTATTTAAACCTTAGGACACACAGTCCCGGACACCCAGTCCTGAACACGCAGCTCAGGACACCCAGTCCTCACCATATTCCCCTTGAGCTAAGGTTACACAGACCTCGCCCAATCACTCTGGTAAGTCTTCAATGTAGACTCGCAAACCTTCACAGACTTCGTTCACCGGCAATCCACAATGTCTCTTGGATGCACAGAACGCGACGCCTAACCGGCTGGAGGATGCACAGTCCTCAAGTGTAATAAGTCTTCAGAATACACAGACAAGAAGACTTAAGTGATGCCCATGTCTCTTTGGCTCTGGGTGGTTAGGGCTTTATCCTCGCAAGGAATTCTCTCTCAAAGGCTTCGAGGTGGGTTGCTCTCAAACGACAAAAGCCGTATTCTCAATCTGAGCAGCCAACCGTTTATGGTTGTGGGGGGTGGGCTATTTATAGCCACTTGGCAACCCAACCTGATTTGTCCGAAATGACCCTGGGTCACTAAGGAACTGACACGTGTTCCAACGGTCAGATTTCAAACTCACACGGAAACTTTACTTGGGCTGGAAGCAAAGCTGACTTGTCCGACTCTGGACAAGATTCGCTCTCATAGTCTTCACTCGAAGACATAGGTTTTGGTTAGGCATCACTTCAGTCATTCTGACTGGTTCTCTTGGACCCCACTTAACAGTACGGTGGTTCCTATGACTCAACACAAAAGAAGGAGAACTACGAAAGATCTAAGTCTTCGAGCTCCATAGGCTTCATGTGGTGTTTTCTCTTATCATAGTCTTCAATGTGAATATCTTCATATACCACCTTTGAGTTCAATGTCTTCATACATTTTTAGGGGTCATCTCTGGTAGGAAAACCGAATCAATGAGGGACTTCTACCTGTGTTATCCTGCAATTCTCACAAACACATTAGTCCCTCAACTAGGTTTGTCGTCAATACTCCAAAACCAACTAGGGGTGGCACTAGATGCACTTACAATCTCCCCCTTTTTGGTGATTGATGACAAACTAGTTGAAGTTTTCAACAGGGAATATAATCTGTGAAATTGTAAAGGATAAGGAATTGTCTTCATAAGTTGCAAGGGCTCCCCCTGAAGATGTGCATATAAGTAATTTGCTTTTGGAATGCAAATGCACATGGCAGGTTGTACTTGTGGAGATCCACTTCAACTTATGATGACAATCCACTATGCATGTGAAAGTATATGAAGATAATGACAATGCATAATGGAAAATGGACGTCTGCAGAATGATCTAAGTGCGGAATTTATCGTCGCACATGCGGAATTTATCATTGCAAAACAAAGTGGCAGATAAGTAGCAGACGACCATTGATTTTAAGTGTTACAACTCAAAGAACCAAATGTAGCAAAATGAGAGTTGTAAGCACGAAGCAAAATATAAAGCACCCACCCATATGGACCCGCTTGAAGACTATCAACCTCATATGCTTCTCCCCCTTTTGTCAGTAAGGACCAAAAAGGTTTGAAGACATAGAGCATCTACTCGTTCCCATGCGGAGTAGGTGAAGTAGCAGGGTCGTTGGTGGTGTTTGGCGGTGCTGAAGAGCTTGGAGCAGAGTTGACACGTGCTGAAGGAGGTGGTGGTGAAGTAGCATCATCTTCACCCTCGATAACTCTGGCAGTCACTGTTGCAGCAAATGAAGAGAACTCAGAGTCTTCAAGGGATGGGGTTCCTAGCAGCACAGCTCTTCGAGGAGGTGTGGAGTCAAAATTGAATCGCTCAGTGAAGCCATCCTCTTGAAGATCATCTTCAGAACACATCATCGTTAGCCCTTTCCATGTGCGGCGACAGGTTTCATGGGCAACGAAAGCATTCTTGGTGGCAAGATTGCGTATGCGATTAACATCCACCAAGAGGCTTTTCATCTGACGCTTCAGCCAGTCATGATGCCTATCCTGTTTCTGATGAAGAGCCACAAGAAGCTCTTGGTTGTTAAGAACCCGAGTGCGCTTCTTGGGTCTTGGAGCAGTTGTACTATCAGTGGCTTCAGTGGAAGCAGGGTGTGGTGCACGTGTAGTGCTAGCCAAAGGATACACCTGAGTGACTGCTTCAACTCCTTCAATGTTCTGTGAGAAACTCTGATGCTCTGCATTCTGAAGACCTAGAGGTTCCTTTGCAGGCTCAGGATAGATGGCTTTAGTAGAGATATCCTCATCAGGCAGAAAAATCCTATGATTGCGAGCAGATGGCTGATATGAGATATCGGAGTGAAGTTTAATTAGCCGCATTACCCATGGGGCGTAGAACTTCAAGCCAAACAGATCAGAGCCTGATGCAGCAAGTTGGCGGATGAATAAGTCCTATGCATTGAAGCATTTTCCATGAAGAATATAGAAGACCAAAGTCTTCATTGCACCCTCAAGCTTGGCATTTGGAGAGTGCCCTTTGATGGGCCAGAGAGTTCGCCTGATGATGTGATAGATGGTTCTTGGCAGATACTCAAGGTCTTCAACGAAGAACTCTGTTGGATAAGCAGCATCTTGGGGCAATGGCTTCATCATGCTTAGCATCTGACTCATATCAGGTTCCGGCCTCTTAAAGATGCTCTCAATAGCTTCACTATGCAGCTGACAACCATGCTCGTAGAGATCGCCAGGAGTGGGCAAACCAGTGAGCTCAATGATGTCAAATACATTGGCTTCATGATGAACGTTTCCGGTCATCCACTCCAGGACCCAAGTCTTCGGATCTGTTGTACCCGCGGATGTGAAGTGTGGCATAGAATTGGAGTAGCAGCTCTTCATTCCAATGCTCTTGGTCAGTAACGAACGACATTAGTCCAACTTCCTTGAAGCAATCCAAAGCTTCTTCCAGACAGGGCAGACCAGCTATGGCTTCAATGTCAAGGCGCTTGTGTGGGAAGATGCGACCTTGTTTGTAAAGAATGTATGAGTAATAGCTTTGCTGAGGATAACTCCAGAACCAATCAGATGACATCCTTTCCCTTGAGTAGGGGTTCCTGGAGCTATCGAAGAATGTGTTGTCTGCCCTGAATCCATTGATATTGAAGGAGCCAGGTGCCGATGCAGGACCTAGGAACCTTGGCAATCTTGGGATTGGCTTCTGTACCTGAGGCCTGTGCTCAACATGATAGTCGATCTGGGGACCGGCAGCAGACTCATGAACAGAAGTGACGGGATCAGTGGCTTTGCTATCTTCTTCTTCCATTGGGGATGGCTCCACATTAGCTTCATTGGTGGTTGTGGCAGCCTCAAGATGTTCATCCTCCACTTGACGAGCTAGAGGGTCAGTCACAAGCACTTTCTCCTTGAGAACTGCTTCTTGGTGGGACAGGGGGACTTGTGGGACTTCTTCTTCCACGACTGATGCAGCCGGATTGTCTTCAACAGAGATTTGAGGCCTTGGACCTTTGCCAAGCCTGCGCAACGCGGGCAACGCCTGTGGAGTTGGAGTGGGCTGGGCCTCATAGTCTTCTTCCTCTTGTGGGCGATCTGCCCATGAAGCATCCTGTACAATTGGCGTCAGTGGACGACCAATGCTGATGAGTTCGCTGTTTTCAAGCTGAGGAAGGACTGCACCATCTTCTACATTGTCATGTTGACCAATGTCTTCAGCAGCGATTGGATCAGCTGCTGGAAAGTCTTCAGCTTTATGAGACTCTGTGGAAGCAGGCTCATGGATAGTCAGTTGGCGTTCATCTTCAGGATAGACCATAGAAATGGGTTCGACTATCAAGGGCTCTGTGGGAGCAGCCCGATCTTTCTTGGTCTTCCTCTTCTTCTTGGAGGGGGCAGTTGGAGAGGCTTCAGAATGTTTCCTCTTCCTGGCTTCAGCCTCAGCAGTCCTTGTCTTCTTGAGCTCTGAAGCGGTTGACCGACTTTTTGGCTTCGAGCCAGTCAGTCTAGTTGGGAAGACGATCGGAGCTGCTTCCTGCCTTGGTGCGTCAGGTTCAGCCGTAGCAGGCTTCTTCTTCTTCTTTGCGGCCATCCTGGGGTCGATGCCAGGACGCCCAAGGGCCTTGCGCTTCTCAGCCTCATTATAGGCTTGCACACATCTGTCAGCCAGAGTCTTCATGCGCTCACGCGAACCCTGAGCTTCTACATGTTTCTTCACAAAGGCTTCCTTGAGCTCGTGCATCATACTCTTGAAGTTCTTCACTTCCTGCACGCTGAGCTTGGCCATATGCTTCTTGAACTGAGCCTTTTCATAGTCAATCTTTTGCTTTAGTTCAACAATGCGCTGGGCAATAGCGAGTTCTGAAGCAATGGCGCCTTGGAAGGCGACACTGAGGCCAATTGGTAGCTGCAGATCTTCAAAGATGATGTTTGGCATGTCAAACCACTCGTCAATGAAGTTGTGGATGATGGTCACATCAAAGAGAGGCAGATCATTGAAGATTTCTTCTTGTTCTTTGCTCTTGATGAGTTGCTCAAGAGCGTCATCTGCTAGATCTTCATCACTTGACAGATCTATGTCGTCATTGCGTAGAATGGCAGCAGCAGTTAGCTCTTGTCCGGTGTGAGGCAGAGGCATCTTGACCTTCTGGGGCTTGGAGATGCGAGATAAGTCTTCAGACTGCACACTGTCTTCAGTAGGTGCAGTTGCCAGTGGCTTCGCCCAGGAGATTTTTGGTGAAGGGGCAGGCTTTGAAGCTTTAGGCTTCTTCAGCTTCTTTGTCTTCAGCGCTGCAGGCGATTCATCTGATTCAGCATCAGCGGCAGGCTCATTCACTGCAGTCCCTTGAACCAAGATACGGGTGATGAGGCCTTCAAGGTTGTAGAAAGGACCGATGACATTGGGTTCTGCATGTCGTGTGCCATCTGCCCTTGGTGTTGAGGGACCAGGGTTGAAGTCTAACCCCAAAGTCTTCTTGTTCTGCTTCGCTGAGTTCTGGGCAAACTAGAAGTTGCGCTTGAACAGATTGTCGTCACGACACCATAGTAGTGACGATGGGTGTGCATCAGCAGGCTGTGGCCCACGGACCATGCAGGGATAGAAGCCTTGTTCAATGGCTTGATCCCTGGGCCTGGGCAGAAGATTCTTGTATAGGATGTCTCCCCACGGTTTCTTGATGGCGTTTTTCTCAGCATATTCCTGGGTTACAAATCGGTATTTGAACCATTGTTCTGCCCAATATCTTTGAATCCATTGGATTCGGGTCTTGCGCTGATTGTAATCCTCTTCAGGATCTGTCTTGTACAGTTCTGAGAGTTCATTTGGTAGATCTCTGGATGTTTCTCCATGACACTTTCTGCCACCCTTCCTTGTTGCTTTCTCTGAAGCCATAAACTTTAACTTGAAAGGCTTCAACACGTTCAAAGGCTTCAAAGGTTTTTGCTTGCTGGACCAACAGGAACTGGCTTCGGGAGAATTAATGTGATGCTGTAAGAATTCTGCAAATGAATGCAGACTATGAGAACCAAAGGATTCTCCCACGGACATGTACCTGTGACAGCATTAAGGTGCGAGGGAAGGGGAAGAGGTCATATGCATTCTCAGAAGATTTTGAAGATAAATCAGTTTAGAAGACATTGACCTCATCGTGCGAAGACATTCACTCATAGATAAGGAGTTGGTTCCAGATTTGTACGAATCCACATATCAGTACAAGTGAGGAATCTAACTAGTTTGTGAAGCATAAGTGAATATACTTGGCATGTTATGAGATGCAGTATGAGAGAGATCAAACTTGTGTGAATAGAAACTGCTTGTGGTAGAAAGTGACAAATCCATAGGATCAACGGTCCTGTAAAAAGGAAGTTTTATTTACCACACTAAGAACTGCTAGACAAAGTGGAAGATGAGGCCGAGCAGTTCGATCTTCCGTGCTCTAACTTGGCGACGGAGGACACCTACGGCGACGGCGGAGAGGACGATGTCCGCGGTCGGCGTGAAGACGGCGTCGGAGAGGTTGTGGCAGCGAAGCGCTTCGTCGCCGGTGTTGTCGAGGGCTAGCGGTGGCGCTAGGGTTCGTGCGAGAGTGGAAGAAGAGATAATGACCGCTGTGAGGTGTGTATTTATAGGTACATGGGCGGCACTGCGCTATTACACAGGTGCTCCTGGCGATTCGCATCTGAGGAACACATGGCCATTATGCGGAATTTTGGGGTTTGTTCCACGTCCCACGCACGCCTTGATTGTCGGGTGGTCGTTCCTACTTCTCCGGGTTTCATGTGGAGGAATGAGCATTGAAAATGGACTTAATGGTTGTCTCTGTATCTTCTGCTGACAAGGACGCAGAGAAGACATTCGACAGTTTCAATAGAATGCATATGATTTGGAGAGATAGAATTTGAGATAGAAAGCATAGAGAGGTTAGGGTCCGATCACATTCACTTAGTTCAAAAGATTCAACAATGAAGACATAGCTATAAGTGAATGCTGTAGAGGACAGAACACTAATATATATATATATATATATATATATATATATATATATATATATATATATATATATATATATATAATCAACATAGTGAAGATAATCATGAAGATATGTTGAGATCGAAGCCAAACCAAATGTGAAGAAATTGCAAGGTAACGCCATGAGTGAAACACTTCAAAATAGAATATTTGGTGGTGGCGTTACCCACCGTATAGGAAGTATTAGACCCAGACACGGCGCACAATTATCGTGGCGCTCCGAAGTCAAATTCCACATTAGTGTATTCACACTTAGAATGTATGTCTTCATTGATTGAAGATATACTTTACTTCGTGTGTTGCACATCTAAGTCATCAATATGCATTAGGGTTAGGATGTGTGCCTGATCACAGGACATTTGAGGATTCCAGGATATTTAGCTCACACCGTAACTTGCAAAATCTCTTCTCGTCCAAGGGCTTGGTGAAGATATCTGCCAATTGCTCTTCAGTGTTGACGTGTATGATATCAATATCTTCCTTCACAACATGATCTCTGAGAAAGTGATGACGAATTTCAATGTGCTTTGTCTTCGAGTGCTAAACTGGGTTGTTGGCGGTCTTGATGGCGCTTTCGTTGTCGCAGTAAAGTGGCACTTGCTTTAGATGAATGCCATAGTCCTTGAGTGTTTGCTTCATCCACATAAGCTAAGCGCAGCAAGATCCAGCAGCAATGTATTCAGATTCAGTAGTGGAGAGAGATACACAGTTCTGCTTCTTTGAAGACCAACATACAAGTGATCATCCTAGAAAGTGACATGTGCCTGATGTAGACTTGCGATCAACTTTGTCACCAGCATAATCAGCATCCGAGAATCCAACCAGATCAAACTCTGAGCCCTTTGGATACCATAATCCTAGAGTTGGGGTGTGAGCCAAATATCGAAGAATTTGCTTCACAGCTAAGTGATGCGACTCCTTTGGTGCCGCTTGAAATCAAGCACACATGGAAACACTAAGCATAATATCTGGCCTAGATGCACATAGATAAAGTAAAGAACCAATCATGGAGCGGTATACCTTTTGATCGAACTCTTTACCATTGTCGTTGGGACCCAGATGATGTTTGGCTGACATTGGTGTTGTGAAGCCTTTGCAGTCTTGCATACCGAACTTCTTCAGGCAATCTTTGAGATACTTCTCTTGAGATATGAAGATGCCGTTGCGTTGTTGTCGTATTTGAAGACCGAGGAAGAACTTCAGCTCCCCCATCATGGACATCTGATATTGCTCTTGCATCATATATCCAAACTCTTCACTGTACTTCTGATTGGTGCAGCCGAAGATAATGTCATCCACATATATTTGGCACACAAATAGTTCACCATCATATGTCTTCGTGAAGAGAGTGGGGTCTAGGGAACCAGGTATGAAACCTTTGCTCTTCAGGAAGTATTTGAGTGTGTCATACCAGGCCCGAGGGGCTTGTTTGAGGCCATACAGTGCCTTGTTGAGCTTGTATACCATGTCCGGATGTTTTGGATCTTCAAAGACAGGCGGTTGTGCAACATACACTTCTTCTTCAATCTTGCCATTGAGAAAAGCACTCTTCACATCCATTTCATATAGAAGTATGTTATGATGATTTGCATAGGCCAGCAGTATGCGTATGGTTTCAAGTCTAGCCACAGGAGCAAATGTTTCATCGAAGTCAATGCCTTCCACTTGAGTATATCCTTGAGCAACCAGACGAGCTTTGTTTCTGACAACTTGACCATGCTCATCTTGCTTGTTGCGGTATATCCATTTGGTGCCTATTATATTGTGCTTCCGTGGATCAGGACGCTTAACTAGTTCCCATACATTATTCAGCTCAAACTGTTGAAGCTCTTCTTGCATAGCTTGAATCCATTCAGGTTCCATGAAGGCTTCTTCAACTTTCTTGGGTTCTGTTATTGAGACGAATGCAAAGTGCCCACAGAAATTTGCTAGCTGAGTTGCCCGTGAACGAGTGAGTGGACCGGGTGCATTGATGCTATCAATTATTCTTTCAATCTGCACTTCATTGGCAACGCGAGGATGTACAGGGCGAAGACTTTGCTCTTGCTGACCATTGTCGTTGTTAGAAGGAATGTCTTCAGGCTGAGCATTGTCTTCATGTTGATCAGGTGCTGAGATGATAAGTTCTTCTTCAGGATGAGCTTCAGAAGGTATAATTTCTGCAGTTCCCATTAGCTTGATTGATTCACTGGATGGAACTTCATCTAGCACATTTGGCAGTTCCTCTCTTTGTGAACCATTGGTCTCATCGAACCGCACATCCACTGTTTCAACCACTTTGTAATGAAAGAGATTGAAGACTCTGTAGGAGTGCGAATCCTTTCCATATCCAAGCATAAGACCCTCATGTGCTTTTGGTGCAAACTTTGAGGTGTGATGTGGGTCCTTGATCCAACACCTTGCGCCAAATACTCTGAAGTAACTGACATTTGGCTTCTTGCCAGTAAGGAGTTCATAAGATGTCTTGTTCAGAAGCTTGTGACGATAAACACGATTGATTGTATGGCATGAAGTATCAATGGCTTCAGGCCAGAATTTTCTTGGGGTCTTGTATTCGTCCAGCATCGTTCTGGCCACCTCAATGAGTGTTCTGTTCTTGTGTTCGACGACGCATACTGCTGTGGCGTGTACGGGGCTGAGAATTCATGTGTGATGCCCAAGGTATCAAGATATGTATCAAGGCCAGTGTTCTTGAATTCAGTGCCATTGTCACTTCTGATGTGCTTTATCTTGGCGCCATAATTGTTCATAGCTCGATTGGCGAAGCGTCTGAAGACATCCTTCACTTCAGTCTTGTAAAGGATTATGTGCACCCAAGTATATCTAGAATAATCATCAACAATAACGAAGCCATAGAGGCAAGCAGTAGTAGTAAGAGTTGAGTAATGAGTGGGACCGAAAAGATCCATGTGAAGCAGTTTGAAGGGTCGAGTAGCGGTCATGATTGTCTTCGAGGGATGTTTGGCCCTTGTCATCTTTCCTGCCTCACAGGCACCGCATAAGTGATCTTTCTTGAACTTGACGCCCTCGATGCCTATGACATGCTTCTTCTTTGCCAGGGTGTGGAAGTTCCTCATGCCAGCATGCCCAAGCCTCCGATGCCAGAGCCAGCATTCTGAAGCTTTTGCTAGAAGACATACGGCAATCTGTGGTCCTGCTGAGAAATCTACTACGTACAGATCATCTTTTCGATACCCTTCAAACACTAGAGACTTGTCAGATTCCATTAGTACAAGGCAACGATATTTTCCAAATATTACGATCATGTTCAAATCGCAAAGCATTGAGATAGACATTAAGTTGAAGCCAAGGGATTCAAGAAGCATGACTTTATCCATGTGTTGATCCCTTGAGATTGCAACTCTACGTAGACCCAATACCTTACTTTTACCAGTGTCAGCAAATGTGATGTGGCTCTTGTCGGATGGACGTAAGGTTGAGTCCATAAGAAGACTTCTTTTGCCAGTCATGTGATTTGTACACCCACTATCAATAATCCATTCTGAAGACGCTGGTGTCGTACCCTACAGTGCAGTTAGGGGGATAGGCTTCACCAAGAGCATTGTGAAGCAAAAACATTTGATGAACCAATGGGTTATGAAAGCTTAGATCCAGATTAGGACTAATAGGGAGAGTAGCAAGTGATTCGGGAACGAAGTACATAGTAAGACCATTCAGGCATTTAATCTTGCGCCCTACAAGATGTTTAAGGTCCCCAGCAATGGCGTCAGACGATTTTGGTTTTCTGCTGGAGACCTTTCCCTGCAAAAGAGAGTTAAGCTTTCTTAGCCACCCACATCTTCAAGGGTGGCTGAGAAGCAATAAGTCTAAGTGCAGCATCTGAGAATTTTTGCTTTGGAGCCCTAGCAAACAGTCTTGCAGGCGGACAATAGTACTCATAAGAATAAGCAGAATAGTTCTTGGTCTTATGAACATGGCGGTTTGATGAACCGCTCTCATATTCATATGCCTGAGCATGGTTTCCCGGCAAAACATTTGCGTTAGTGCGACTCAGGTGAGTCCTCTGTCTGTATGAAGCCTTTGGACCGTATGAAGCCTTTGGTCTGAGGTTTGTCTTCTTCACATGAGGTGTCATGATGACATTCACAGGAAGATTCTCCAGACACCTTTTCGGAACCCAGATCTTCTTCATAGGCGGTCCATTCCTACAGTTAGTACCAATGTACCTGGCAAACACTTCACCATTCTGATTCTTAAATAGTATATAGTTTGCATCAAAGGATTCATCAATGATAATGGGGTTAGCACAAGTGAAGCCAGATAGATTGGATGGATCTGCTGAAGGTTCCTTTGCAGCAACCCACATGGTTTTGGGGTACTGCTCAGGTTTCCAGTAAGAGCCATCAGCATTCATTTTCCTTACGAACCCAACACCCTCTTTCCTCGGGTTTCGCTTTAGTATCTGCTTTTTGAGGACATCACATAGTGTCTGATGCCCTTTAAGACTTTTGTACATCCCTGTTTCAAGCAATTTCTTCAACCTAGCATTCTCATCAGCAATAGCAGTGGTATCCTCAGCAGAGGGGTTAGTTACCACATCAACAGTTGAAGATATTGCAACAGTAGTAGCAGTAGAACATTCAGCAACAGAAGTAGCATTATCATGCTCAATGCATTTAAGACATGGTGGTTCAAATCCTTCCTGAGCGGGACTGATCTGTTTGGCGCGAAGTGACTCGTTTTCCTTTTGAAGATCTTCATGAACCGCTCTCAATTTCTCAAGATCTTGCTTCCTTTGAAGATAATCATAGGAAAGCTTTTCATGAGTTGTTGAGAGAGTTTCATGACGACTTTCATGTTCCTGATACTTAACGTGAAGATTTTTTATGTCTTCAATTAAGGATTCAGACCGAGTCATTTCAGCACCTAACAGATCATCGCTTCTGTCTAACAGTTTTTGAATATGTTCCATAGCTTTCTGTTGTTCAGTTGCAATTTTAGCAAGTGTTTTGTAGCTGGGTTTTGAATCACAATCAGAGTCATCGTCACTAGATGTTTGATAGTGAGTAGTTAGTGTGTTTACCTTGGCACCACGTGCCATGAAGCAGTAGGTAGAAGCGGAGTAGTCCTTGTCATTTGCATCGGTGTCGGTGACGAGGTCATTGTCTTCAGTATTGAAGATGGACTTGGCAACGCATGCTGTAGCCAGACTTGCGACGCCTGAATCGGACTCCTCCTCAGACTCCACCTCCGCCTCCTCAGAAGAGGACTCCTCCTCTGAATCCATTTCCTTGCCAACAAACGCACGTGCCTTGCCAGATGAGCTCTTCTTGTGTGATGAAGACTTTGAGTAAGACTTGGAAGAAGACTTTGAGTATTTCTTCTTCTTCTTGTCGTCAGAGTCATATTCCTTGCTCTTCTTCTTATTTTTGTTCTCATTGTCCCACTGTGGACACTCAGAGATGAAGTGGCCAAGTTTCTTGCACTTGTGACATGTTTTCTTCTTGTAGTTATGAGCAAAAGCTTCATCATTACTTGAGCTTGATCGGGAAGACTTTCTGAAACCTTTCTTCTTGGTGAATTTTTGGAACTTCTTCACAAGCATAGCAAGTTCCCTTCCAATGTCTTCGGGATCATCAGAACTGCTGTCAGATTCTTCTTCAGATGAGGAGACAGCTTTTGCCTTCAAGGCACGAGTTCGCCCATAGTTTCGACCGTAGATATCTCTTTTCTCAGAAAGCCAAAACTCATGTGTGTTGAGCCTCTCAAGTATGTCAGATGGATCGAGTGTCTTGAAATCAGGACATTCTTGAATCATCAGGGCTAGGATGTCAAACGAACTATCAAGTGATCTCAGTAGTGTCTTGACGACTTCATGTTTGGTGATCTCAGTAGCGCCGAGGCTTGAAGCTCATTTGTGATGTCAGTGAGTCGGTCAAATGTCTGCTGGACATTCTCATTGTCATTTCGCTTGAAGCAGTTGAAAAGGTTGCGAAGGACACTGATTCTCTGATCTCTCTGGGTTGATATGCCTTCATTGACCTTGGAGAGCCAGTCCCAGACCAGCTTAGATGTCTTCAAAGCACTCACACGGCCATACTATCCTTTGGTCAGGTGACCACATATGATATTCTTGGCAGTAGAGTCCAGTTGAACAAATTTCTTGAGATCAGCAGCAGTGACACCTTCTCCAGCCTTGGGAACACCGTTTTCGACGACATACCATAGGTCGATATCAATGGCTTCAAGATGCATGCGCATCTTATTCTTCTAGTAGGGATATTCAGTTCCATCGAAGACGGGGCACGCAACGGAGACTTTAATTATCCCTGCAGTCGACATAGCTAAAACTCCAGGTGGTTAAACCGAATCACATAGAACAAGGGAGCACCTTGCTCTGATACCAATTGAAAGTACGTTATATCGACTAGAGGGGGGTGAATAGGCGATTTTTATGAAAGTCTTCAAAACGTGGAAGTTATGAAGACAAACGATAGAAATAAATCTATTACCATGCAGCGGAAGGTAGACTACACTAGGCAAGCCATAGTCAAGTATTCAATAAAGTGAAAGCACAGTGACTTAATAGCAGCAATGTAGTAAGGATCAGGTAGGAATATATTATGAAGCCATACAGAACATGCAGTCACTCAGTGAAGACAAAAGATAGTGCAAACATACAATGACTTCACAAGGAGCAACAGTAAGTAAAGGGAAGGGAAAATGAAACTAGTGACACGCTGAAGACAATGATGTGTTGGACCAGTTCCAGTTGCTGTGACAACTGTACGTCTGGTTAGGGCAGCTAGGTATTTAATCCTTAGGACACACAGTCCTGGACACCCAGTCCTCACCGTATTCCCCTTGAGCTAAGGTCACACAGACCTCGCCAATCACTCTGGTAAGTCTTCAAGGTAGACTCCCAAACCTTCACAGACTTCGTTCACCGGCAATCCACAATGTCTCTTGGATGCTCAGAACGCGACGCCTAACCGGCTGGAGGATGCATAGTCCTTAAGTGTAATAAGTCTTTAGATCACACAGACAAGAAGACTTAAGTGATGCCCAATTCTCTTTGGCTCTGGGTGGTTAGGGCTTTATCCTCGCAAGGAATTCTCTCTCAAAGGCTTCGAGGTGGGTTGCTCTCAAACGACAAAAGCCGTACTCTCAATCTGAGCAACCAACCATTTATGGTTGTGGGGGGTGGGCTATTTATAGCCACTTGGCAACCCGACCTGATTTGTCCGAAATGACCCTGGGTCACTAAGGAACTGACACGTGTTCCAATGGTCAGATTTCAAACTCACACGGCAACTTTACTTGGGCTGCAAGCAAAGCTGACTTGTCCGACTCTGGACAAGATTCGCTCCCATAGTCTTCACTCGAAGACATAGGTTTTGGTTAGGCATCACTTCAATCATTCTGACTAGTTCTCTTGGACCCCACTTAACAGTACGGTGGTTCCTATGACTCAACACAAAAGAAGGAGAACTACGAAAGATCTAAGTCTTCGAGCTCCATAGGCTTCATGTGGTGTTTTCTCTTGTCATAGTCTTTAATGTGAATATCTTCATATACCACCTTTGACTTCAATGTCTTCATACAATTTTAGGGGTCATCTCTGGTAGGAAAACCGAATCAATGAGGGACTTCTACCTGTGTTATCCTGCAATTCTCACAAACACATTAGTTCCTCAACTAGGTTTGTCGTCAATACTCCAAAACCAACTAGGGGTGGAACTAGATGCACTTACACCTCAACCCTTCATTTCTTCATTACTGTGTTGTGTACCTGTTCATATATGTTTGGAGACTTTGACTTAAGACATTCTCAATTTCCTCAGTTCAATTTCTTCAGTCTGCTTATCTTCATTCTGTTTTATCATGTGCTTACGCTTCCTGTACTCAGTGTTTTTTTCCAATTCATTATAATGTCCATGCTCGTGTTATGTCATCTCTGCATCTGAGTACTTATTCCACTGCAAGTAGTTGTTCGCTTAGGAATTTCCTCACCCTGAAATTCCTCATTGAAGAATTTATAAAAATCACCTATTCACCCCCCTCTAGTCGACATAACGCACTTTCACAGGGGGACTAGATCCGCAACATCGTTGTGAAGGAAGATCTAGAGAACCTCGCCGCCGACGACCTGATTGCCCATGGGTCCTGGAGGTTGTCAGAGGGAGAATCTGAGCCCCAGTCACGCGAGGGTGAGTGCGTCCTATCTCACCACCCATGTCAAGCGAGATTTCTCTCTGCCCCCGCATCCATTCTTTAGATTTTTTTTTGAATTTCTTCGGCGCTTAGATCCACCACTTTCCTCCCAACACAATCTTGTACCTTGCCACATTCATTTTGATGTGCGAAAAATGTTGGGGAATGTAGTATTTCAAAAAAATTGCCTACGATCACGCAAGATCTATCTAGGAGATGCATAGAAACGAGCGGGGAGAGTGTGTCCACGTACCCTCGTAGACCGAAAGCGGAAGCGTTTAGTAACACGGTTGATATAGTCGAACGTCTTCTCGATCCAACCGATCCAAGTACCAAACGTACGACACCTCCCCGAACAGCACACGTTTAGCTCGGTGACGTTCCTCGAACCCTTGATCCAGTTGAGGCCGAGGGAATGTTTTGTCAGCACGATAGCATGGCGACGGTGATGATGAAGTTTACCGGCGCAGGGCTTCGCCTAAGCTCTACGACGATATGACCGAGGTGTGTAACTATGGAGGGGGCACCGCACACGGCTGAGAGAAACTTTGGTGTGTCTTTGGGGTGTCCCCCTCCCACGTATATAAAGGAGGGGGGAGTGATTGCTCCCTGACTATAGCGCCAGAAAGCTCCTATCTGCTAGGACTATGTCGGTATTTCCCCAAAGAGGAAGGGATGATGTAGCATAGCGAAGGTAGGTATTTCCCTTAGTGATGAAACCAAGGTTATCGAACCAGTAGGAGAACCGAGCAACACAACGTAAACAGCACCTGCACACAAATAACAACACCTCGCAACCCGACGTGTTAAAGGGGTTGTGAATCCCTTTTGGGTAACGATGCTAGAAATTTGTAGTAGATTGAGATAATAGATCGTAAATAAAATAAAGTGCAGCAAAGTAATTTTGGTTTAATAGATCTGAATAAAAATGCAAAGGAAAAGTAGATCACAAGCAAATATATGAGAAAGAAGACCCGCGGGCCGTAGGTTTCACTAGTGGCTTCTCTCGAGAAAGATAGCAAACGGTGGGTAAACAAATTACTGTTGGGCAATTGATAGAACCTCAAATAATTATGATGGTATCCAGGCAATGATCATTACATAGGCATCATGTCCAAGATTAGTAGACCGGCTCCTTCCTGCATCTACTACTATTACTCCACACATCGACCGCTATCCAGCATGCATCTAGTGTATTAAGTTCATGGAAAAACGGAGTAATGCAATAAGAATGATAACATGATGTAGACAAGATCTGTTTATCTATTGCGTGGATATAGATCCCATCTTTTTATCCTTTGTCGGATTTCGGGTTCCGGCAGACCCTTGAGGTTCGAATACTGGGGTGCGTGCGGAGATTTCACCTCCTACCTACCTGCACCCCTCCGCCTCGCTGAGATCTAAGCTATGGGAAGAACAGCACAAGAGACACAGGGTTTATACTGGTTCGGGCCACCGTTGTGGTGTAATACCCTACTCCAGTGTGTGGTGCGGTGGATTGCCTCTTGGGCTGATGATGATGAGCAATACAAGGAAGAACAACCTCGCGAGGGTCTGCTCTTGGCTGTGGGGATGAACTGCTAGGAGGAGTTCAGTCACCCTTCTCTCTCTCTTCTCGATTCTCTCTCTGATTTCCGATCCCTTCACCGTGTGGGTGGCTAGTCCTATTTATAGGCAAAGACCCTGGGCCTCTTCCCGAATATTGAGCGGTAAGGGCGCCAACAATTGGCCATTTTGAAGGGGAACATCGGGTACACTTATCCTGACTAAAGTTGGTCCTCGCCTGCCAAAGGCTCTGGTGGTGACGCTGGCTTGGGCTCCACAATGACTTCCTTCCTGCCGTTGGACTGGTCTTGGTCTCGTCGCACCGAAACGGGTGCCTTTGCTTGATGCTCTCGCCTGCGCTTGCTCCCTTTGCACCAAAGAGGAAAGGAGGACGCTGCGCGGGCTGGCGCCCGCCTGGCGCCTTTGGTCGTCATGGCTTGCGTCACGGGCACCTCGTGAGGTACCCCGCCTTAATCTCTCCGCCTCCTCGCGAGCCAGCCTGATGTGGCCGTGCCTGAGGAAGCTCCGTGTCACCCGCCCAGCAAGGCTTGGCCCCTCGCGAGGGTCTTGGGTCTGCGTCGATGAAGACGGGTTGTGCTGGGCCCCCTTTTGAGCCACGCCGCAGGCTGCAGGCAGGCAAGTCTGGGGACCCCCGTTCCTAGTACGCCGCAGTAGCCCCCGGGCCCAAGGTGCGCCCGGACTTGGCCGTGCAGGGAGGCGAAAAGGCAAGGGAGAAGCGTCGCGGGCCCTAACAGCCTGCGGCCTTTGGCGCCGCGTGGCGGTTGATTGGACATGGGCGTCTCGACTTCCCCACGGCGCCTCGGCAACTGTGCGGATTGGACAAGTCCCTGCATGCAAAATTGGGTCATAATTACCTGCGATCGTGGGGGGGGGCGACGGTTGGCCCTCGCCGGCTATAAGTATGAATCGGTGCGCCCTTCCAGTTCATCCCCCCTTGCTTCTCCTTCTTCTTCATGGCCCCGTCGAGGAGGTTCTCGGTCGTAGTGAAGGGGAAGGCTCGCCAGGTTGAGCCTGCCTCTCCCCCGCCCAAGCGCGGCCGAGGGCGCCCTCGCAAACATCCTATGGACACCACGGCAGCTCCCCGCGGCTGGAGACGATTTCCAGCATGGTGACGGGCGGACTGCTGCGGCCGGGGGACGCGTTTCGGTCGCGCGTCCCCTAGGCCGCGCTTTCGCGCGGCAGAGGTGCTGCCGGAGTTCGTTGTGTGGTCGGCGGAACCGACTAGCACCCGGCTTCCGCTTCCTCGCTTCCTCCTCGGCGAGCTCCCGGCTGGCGCCTAGGGCGGCCTCTGGCTCCAGGCAGACGGCTACTGCAGCTGGGCCTCATGGGCTTCACTGGAGGTCTCCGCAGCCGGGAGCCTAGCCTTGGCCCGCGGTTGGCAGACGTTCGCCCACGCGTGCGGCCTGAGCCGTCGGTGCACCCTGCACTTCAAGTTTGACGGCGACGCCACCCTCTACGTGAGGGTGTTTGGGGAAGATGGTCGCCACGTAGGGTGCTGCCCTGAGGACGACGACCGCGGCCGGGAACCCAGCCTCGGCGATGATGGAGAGGACAGCGCTCGCGTGATTGGCGGCGCTCAGGGTTCCCCAAGCTTCACCAGTTCTTCTTCAGGCGGCGACTCTTCTAGCGGTGGCCGCGGTCAGCCTCCACGCCGTCGTATCTGCTTGGGAGGTGGCAGCGTGTCTGCCCGCCGTCGCGCATCGGTGAAGCACGAGAGGGAGTCTGCCTGAGCGCCGGAGGCAGCTCGGGTCTTTCCTGCAGGCCGGTGTGAGGTGAGCTGCGCCTGATTTGTTCTTCCTTTTCCTTTTTCCTGCGTAAAAAGACAGTAGTGTGGAGCCCCGTGGGGGCGTGTTTGGGTTATTGATGTTGATCGTTGCTTTGCTTCCGTTATCGTGCCTTCCGGCTATGTGCCCGCGCATGGGTAGTTCCCGGCCCCAGCCGTGGGGGGGGGGGGCGACCGACCCAGGCCCTGTGTTTGTGTCGCGGTGCCCGTGGGGCAAGGACTGGAGGGGTGCTCCTGTAATGGACCCAGGTCGCGAAACCTTTAAACGACTAGGACAGGAACTCTCGCGAGGTCGCTCGGCTGCCCCCCCTCGCGAGGCCTTGCATAAGAGAAATCAAGACAGGAGAGCGAAAAGTCGAAGAACCACAAGCCAAAGACGGCAACAACTTCAATAAAACTTCGAATGAGAACGAACAAGCCAACTGCGAAAAGCAAATGAAAAAGCCGCGTCCGGCACCTAATCTAGTCTTTGACGTCTTCTCACCAGTGCGGAGCTAAGTGCTGCCACTGGGCGTGGGAGGGAGCCCCAGGGCCTGAGGCTGGCGCTCCTGAGACTCCGGGGCATGTACAGCCCCAACTCATTATTACGTGAGAGTGTCACGGGCGGCGAGCTTCACAGGCATTGGCCTTCTTCACAGGCTCCGGGCCTTTTCCAAAACGCGACCGCTTCAGAGTCATTCGCCTTCTTCACAGGCTCCGGGCCTTTTCCAAAACGCGACAGCTTCACAGGCATTCGCCTTCTTCACAGGCTCCGGGCCTTTTCCAAAACGCGATAGCTTCACAGGCATTCGCCTTCTTCACAGGCTCCGGGCCTTTTCCAAAATGCGACAGCTTCACAGGCATTCGCCTTCTTCATAGGCTCCGGGCCTTTTCCAAAACACGACAGCTTCACAAGCATTCGCCTTCTTCACAGGCTCTGCGCCTTTTCAGGGGTAGAACCTCCGGAGGTGCTGGATGTTCCATGCGTTCTGGACCGGCACCCCCTCCTGAGTCTCCAAGCACGCGGAGCCAGGCCTGGAAACATGAACAACCTTGAACGGGCCCTCCCACATGGGAGAGAGCTTGTGCAGTCCCTCCCTTAAGAGAACCCGCCTGAGCACGAGGTCTCCTACCTCGAGAGTTCTGGGACGGATGTTGCGGCAGTGATATCATCGCAGTGCTTGTTGGTACCTCCCCGCTCGCAGCGCGGCTTCTCGGCAATGTTCCTCCCCCAGCACGAGGTCCATCCCTCGCACGGCGTCTTGCTGCGCCTCGTCGAACGCCAGGACCCGCGCGGAGTAACGTCTGACCTCATGAGGGAGGACCGCTTCGGCTCCATAGACCAGGAAGAACAGGGTCTCTCCAGTTGGCTTGGTCGCGGTTGTGCGGATGGACCACGACACGGACTGAAGCTCATCGTACCAACCTCTGCCGCAGGCCTCCATCTTCTTCTTGAACGTCCTGGTCTTGAGGCCCCTTAGGACCTCTGCGTTGGCTCGCTCGGCCTGGCCGTTGCTTCGGGGGTGCGCCACCGAAGCGTAGCATATCTGCGTTCCAAGGTTAGCACAGTATGTTTTGAAGAGGTTACTAGTGAACTGCGAACCGTTGTCCGTGATGATGCGGTTCGGCACCTCGAACCGGCTCACGATGCCCCTGATGAACTTGACCGCGGAACCCGCGGGGATGGTGCGGACGGCCTCTACTTCAGTCCACTTGGTGAACTTGTCCACGACGACGTAGAGGTAGCGGTAGCCCCCTGGCGCCCGAGGAAATGGGCCCAGGATGTCCAGCCCCCCGACTACGAATGGCCATGAAAGGGGTATAGTCTACAGGCCTCCTACCGGCTGATGGATCTGCTTGGCGTGGAACTGGCAGGCCTCACAAGCTTTCACTAGTTCGACGGTGTTATTGAGTGTGGTGGGCCAATAAAACCCACTGCGGAACGCCTTGCCGACGAGGGTCCGTGATGATGAATGATGTCCACAATCTCCGCCGTGTATATCTTCCAGCAGTTCCTTTCCTTGCTCCCTGGAGATGCAGCGCAGGGACACATTGTTTGGTCGCTTCCGGTAGAGCTCTCCGTCCTTGATGCAGTATGCCGTGGCCCGCCGTGCCACACGCTCCGCTTCCTCCTCCTTCTTCGGCAGGGTCCCTCGTGTTAAGTAACTCCGGAGCTCCGTGATCCAGCACCCCTCCTGAGGTTCCATTGTCATGAGCAGGCGTGCTCCTGAGGCCGGGCCACAGACCGGGGCTCCTGAGGCAGGTGGCTGGGGGAGCTCCTCCAGAGGCTGAGCCATGTTTGATAATAACGGCAAGGCTGAGGGCTTGAAGAGCCGCTCCTCGAAAACGCCAGGCTCCTGAGGTAACCGCCTGGACGCCCGTTTGGCGATCGGCCTCCTGATTGGTGCCATGGGGCACATGCTGCAACTCCAACCCCTAGAACTGCTTCTCCATCCTGTGGACCTCCGCAAGGTAGGCTTCCATGTGCTCATCTTTCGGCTCGTACACCTTGTTGGAGAAATTGACAAGGAGCTACGAATTGCCCTTGATGGTGAGGCGTTTCACCCCCCAGGGCAGCTGCGCCCTTCAAGCCCGCTATTAAACCTTCATACTCCGCTATGTTGTTGGAGACCTTTTCACCTTGCTGGAAACAGAGCTATACAGCGTAGTAGAGCTTGTCCTGAGTGGGCGATATAAGCACCGCCCCAGCCCCAGCGCCATGCCTGGAGAACGCCCCATCGAAGTACATGACCCAGCCTTCTGGCGCCTCGCTTCCCTGGGAGAGGGACCGATCCTTGTCGGCCTTGAGGCCTGGTGCCTCCGTCCATTCTACCACAAAATCCGCCAATGCTGCTCCCTTGATGACTCTGGTCGTGCTGAATTCGAGCTGAAACGCTTGTAGTTCTATGTTCCACTCAGCGACCCTTCCAGCTGAGTTAGGGCTCCTGAGCACTCTCTCCAGGGGGTATGACGAGACGACCTTGATGGGGTGACCCTGAAAATAGTGTCACAGCTTGCGCGAGGCCACCAGTAGCGCGAGGAGGAGCTTCTAAGGCATGGGGTACCGTGCCCTCGTGTCCCGCAACACCATGCTGACGAAGTACACTGGGTGCTCAACGAGGTTGGGTGCGTCAGTGCTGGTGGCGCCCTTCGGAGACCATGGCGCCTCCTAAGGCGATGAGGCCTCCTGAGGCTGGCCATCTGGGAGAGGGGCCTCTTCCGCCTATGGTGCACTCCTCTGCGGCGGCTGATCCTCCTCTGCCGCGGTGGAGGTTTCTGTGGGCCTTCCCTGTTCCTGTTTTGCCTTGTCCCGGGCTGCTGCTGTGGTTTTGATTCGACGCTCCTCTCTAACCGCCACCAGGGCTGCGCTGGCGGAGTAGGGAGTGGCTGCGAGGTAAAGCACCATGGGCTCTTGAAGGCGCGAAGCCACCATGACCGGAGGGTTGGTCAGGTATCTCTTGAGATCCTGGAACGCCTTGTTGGCCTCTTCGGTCCACTCAAAGGGCCCCTTTTTCTTCATTAGCTGGAAGAAGGGCAGCGCTCGCTCCCCCAACTTGGAGATGAACCTCCCTAGCGCGGTCACACGCCCAGTGAGCTTCTGCATTTCTCTGAGGGTCTTTGGCGGGCTCATGTCCTCGACCGCCTTGACCTTTTCTGGGTTAGCCTCGATGCCTCGGTGGGACACGAGGAAACCCAAGAGTTTGCCTGAGGGGACTCCGAACACACACTTCTCTGGGTTGAGCCACAGGTTCACTGTGTTGAGGCTCGCGAAGGTTTCCTCCAGGTCTTGTATCAGGGTCCTGGCCTCCCGAGACTTCACCACAATGTCATCGACGTAAGCCTCAACATTCTTCCCAAGCTGCGGGCCTAAGGTGATGTGCATCAGCCGCTGAAAGGTCGCCCCTGCGTTACGCAGCCCGAAGGGCATGAATATATAGCAGTACACTCCACACGGGGTTAGGAAGGCTGTCTTTTCGACGTCTTCTACCGCCATCCTGATCTGGTGATACCCAGAGAAGGCATCCAAGAAGCATAGTAGGTCGCATTCCGCGGTGGAATCGATGATCTGGTCGATGCGGGGGAGCGGGAACGGATCTTGCAGGCATGCCTTGTTGAGGTTGGTGAAGTCGACACATATGCGCTCCTTCCCTCCCTTCTTTGGCACAACGATAGGGTTGGCCAACCAATCCGGGTATCGGACCTCGCGAATGACCCCAGCGGCTTCTAGTTTGCGGGTCTCTTGGATGATGAAGGCCTGCTTTTCTGTGGACTGCCGCCTTGCCTTCTGCTTCACAGTGTGCACGTTGGGGCACACGTTGAGGTGATGCTCGATTACGCTCCTAGGAATCCCCGCCAACTGGTCAGGCGAATACCTTCTTGTTTGCGCGCAGGAACCCGACCAGGGCCTCCTCCAGCTCGGGTTCGAGGTTGGCGCCTATGGCAAAAGTGGCGTTGGTGGACCCGTCCTCATCGACGGGTATCTGCTTGGTTTCTGCCTTGTCTTGGGTGAACAACTGTTTCTTCTTGGCGGGTGCAGCCCCCTTGGGCTCGGGGGTCTCCGAGTCGGCGGGCTGTGCCGACGCCGCCGTCTTGAAGGCGAGCTTGAGCACCCGCAGCGTGTCTCCGGTGTCCCCGTGCACGGTGAGGACACCGCTGCTCCCGGGCATTTTCATGAGGTTGTACGCCGGGTGCGTCACGGCCATGAACTGGGCCAGCGCTGGGTAGCCAAGGATGGCGTTGTAGGGGAGGCCGATAGGGGCGATGTCGAAGTCGACCAGCTCCGTGCGGAAGTTGTTGTAGGTGCCGAAGGTTACTGGGAGCCGGATCTGTCCCAAGGAGCTGGACGATCCGCCCCCAACGCCTGAGAAGGGCCGGCTGGGTTGCAGCCGTTCCAAGGGTATGCAGAGGAGGTTGAAGGCCTCAACCAAGAGCACGCTGAGGCCCGCACCGCCATCGATGAGAGTTCTGGTGACGGACACCTGGTAGATGGTGGGTGTGCATAGCATGAGGAGCGCACCCGAGCAGGCCGAGTTGGAGGGGTGGTCCTCCAAGCTGAAGGTCAGGCCGGCCTTGGGCGCCGCCCGATCCGGGAGAGCCCCCTGCCGCGTGGAAGCGGCGCTGACCCGGCGGATGAACGGCTTGACGTGGTGACTTTTAGGCGGCGCCTGCGAGCCGCCCAGGAGGGCCGCGACGACCGGGGGTGCTGGTGTAGCTTGGTGGGCGGGGGAGAGGCCGCGGAGCTCTTCCCAAGAGGCCACGGAGGCTGCCGGCAGGTGGAGCAGCCATGTGCGCAGAGCGCCGGTGAGGGCCATGGGGAGCCAGTTGGCCATGACCCTATCGTCACCTCCAGCCTCGAGGATGGCCTCCTCGTACGCCAGCAAGAAGGCCAGCGGATCAGTCGCGCCACCGTAGCGCGGCGGCGTCGTTGGCTTGAACTGGTCCGGCCACCGTACCCGTTGCAGGGCTGGGGCCAGGGCTCGGAGCCCCCTGGCCCCCGTGCTGGCGCCGGCGGCCGGAGCGGGCGACGCGCTTCTCATCGTGAGGCAGGTCGTGGCGGTGGCGGAAGGGAAAACTCCGGTGCACCCCCTACCTGGCGAACCAAATGTCGGATTTCGGGTTCCGGCAGACCCTTGAGGTTCGAACACTGGGGTGCATGCAGCGATTTCACCTCCTACCTACCTGCACCCCTCCGCCTCGCTGAGATCTAAGCTATGGGAAGAACAGCACAAGAGACACAGGGTTTATACTGGTTCGGGCCACCGTTGTGGTGTAATACCCTACTCCAGTGTGTGGTGCGGTGGATTGCCTCTTGGGCTAATGATGATGATGAGCAATACAAGGAAGAACAGCCTCGTGAGGGCCTGCTCTTGGCTATGGGGATGAACTGCTAGGATGAGTTCAGTCACCCTCCTCTCTCTCTCTTCTCGATTCTCTCTCTGATTTCCGATCCCTTCACCCTATGGGTGGCTAGTCCTATTTATAGGCAAAGGCCCTGGGCCTCTTCCCAAATATTGAGCGGGAAGGGCGCCTACAATTGGCCATTTTGAAGGGGAACATCGGGTACACTTATCCTGACTAAAGTTGGTCCTCGCCTGCCAAAGGCTCTGGTGGTGACGCTGGCTTGGGCTCCACAATGACTTCCTTCCTGCCATTGGACTGGTCTTGGTCTCGTTGCACCGAAACGGGTGCCTTTGCTTGATGCTCTCGCCTGCGCTTGCTCCCTTTGCACCAAAGAGGAAAGGAGGACGCTGCGCGGGCTGGCGCCCGCCTGGCGCCTTTGGTCGTCATGGCTTGCGTCACGGGCACCTCGTGAGGTACCCCGCCTTAATCTCTCCGCCTCCTCGTGAGCTAGCCTGATGCGGCCGTGCCTGAGGAAGCTTCATGTCGCCCGCCCCGCAAGGCTTGGCCCCTCGCGAGGGTCTTGGGTCTGCGTCGATGAAGACGGGCCGTGCTGGGCCCCCTTCTGAGCCACGCCGCAGGCCGCAGGCAGGCAAGTCTGGGGACCCGCGTTCCCAGTACGCCGACATCCTTAGTACCAATGATACATATGTGTCGGTTCCCTTTCTGTCACTGGGATCAAGCACCATAAGATCGAACCCATTCCCAGGCACCTCCTCCCATTGCAAGATAAATAGATAAAGTTGGCCAAACAAAACCCAAATATCAGAGAATACGAGGCTATTGATACGTCTCCAACGTATCTATAATTTTTGATTGCTCCATGCATTTATATTATCTGTTTTGGATATTAATGGGCTTTATTTTACACTTTTATATCATTTTTGGGACTAACCTATTAACCGGAGGCCCAATCCAAATTGTTGTTTTTTGCCTGATTCAGTATTTCGCAGAAAAGGAATATCAAACGAAGTCCAAACGGAATGAAACCTTCGGGAATGTTATATTCTCAACAAACATGGTGCAAGAGACTTGTAGTGGGCGTGAATAAACAATCGAGGAGGCCACGAGGCAGGGGGCGCGCCTAACCCCCCGGGCGCGCCCTCCACCCTCGTGGGCCCCTCGTTGCTCCACCAACCTACTTCTTCCTCCTATATAAGTCAACGTACCCCGCAAACATCCAGGAGCACCACGAAAACCTAATTCCACCACCGCAACCTTCTGTATCCGAGAGATCCCATCTTGGGGCCTTTTCCGGAGCTCCGCTGGAGGGGGCATTGATCATGGCGGGCCTCTACATCAACTCCATGGCCTCTCCGGTGATGTGTAAGTAGTTTACTTTAGACCTTTGGGTCCATAGCTACTAGCTAGATGTCTTCTTCTCTCTATTTGGATCTCAATACAAAGTTCTCCTCGATTCTCTTGGAGATCTATTCGATGTAATCTTCTTTTGCGGTGTTTTTGTCAAGATCCGATGAATTGTGGGTTTATGATCCAGATTATCTATGAACAATATTTGATTCTTCTCTGAATTCTTTTATGTATGATTGGTTTATCTTTGCAAGTCTCTTAGAATTATCAGTTTGGTTTGGCCTACTAGATTGATCTTTCTTGCAATGGGAGAAGTGCTTAGCTTTGGGTTCAATCTTCCGATGCTGGATCCCAGTGACAGTAGGGGAAATGACACGTATTGTATTGTTGCCATCGAGGATAAAAAGATGGGGTTTATATCATATTGCATGAGTTTATCCCTCTACATCATGTCATCTTGCTTAAGGTGTTACTATGTTCTTATGAACTTAATACTCTAGATGCATGCTGGATAACCGGTCGATGTGTGGAGTAATAGTAGTAGATGCGGAATCGTTTCGGTCTACTTGTCGCAGACGTGATGCCTATATACATGATCATGCCTAGATATTATCATAACTATTTGCTTTTCTATCTATTGCTGGACAGTAATTTGTTTAGCCACCGTAATACTTATGCTATCTTGAGAGAAACCACTAGTGAAACCTATGTCCCCCGGGTCTATTTTCCATCATACAAGTTTCCAATCTATTTTATTTTGCAATCTTTACTTTCAATCTATATAATAAAAATACCAAAAATATTTATCTTATTATTATCTCTATCAGATCTCACTCTTGCAAGTGGTCGTGAAGGATTGACAACCCCTTTATCGCATTGGTTGCGAGGTTCTTATTTGTTTGTGTAGGTACGAGGTGACTCACGCATGGTCTCCTACTGGATTGATACCTTGGTTCTCAAAAACTGAGGGAAATACTTACGCTACTTTACTGCATTACCCTTTCCTCTTCAAGGGAAAACCAACACAGTGCTCAAGAAGTAGGAAGAAGGATTTCTGGCGCCGTTGCCGGGGAAATCTACGCCAAGTCAAGACATACCAAGTACCCATCACAACTCTTATCCTTCGCATTACATTATTTGCCATTTGCCTCTCGTTTTCCTCTCACCCACTTCACCCTTGCCGTTTTATTTGTCTCTTTCCCATTTGTTTTCTTATACCATGGCCGATTCAAAAGGGGCTAAGGGTTCTCTCCCGGGTTTTACCGTGGATAGTCCCTTTGTCCTCTCTAACATCATAAATAATGATGCAATGGAGAGACCTACCGGGATTGTCAATGAGAGTTTGAACAATTTTGAGGAAGATGATCCTGGAATTTTTTGTTATTTACTTGATGAATCTTTGAAAGACGCTTGGGATAGGCTATTATGGATCCGAGCTAGCTATCTGCCACAATATCAAATTGAGGTTTACCTGAAAAGCTTTTATATTGGTCTACCCTCCTCGTTCAAGCAAGTTCTAGATTCTATCTTTGAAGAAGGTTTTCTTGAGGGGGATCCCATTGATACTTATGAAAAGATGAAAACTATATTTGGGCACCCCATGAGTGAGAAGGTTGAATCTACCTCTCTTTTGTGCTTTTATCAAAATGAAATTATCAAAGAAATGAAGGCTAGCTTAGATGCCAATTTTCGTAACGTGCTTAATCTTTCTTCCACCATTAATGGCCACATGCTATCTCAAAATAGAAAGATAAATGCTATAGAAAAGAATTTTTCTCTTTTCTTTCCTAATACCAAAGATGGCAATACCTAGATCTATCCTTGTTTTTATGCCTAACTAGGGGCGTTAAACGATAGCGCTTGTTGGGAGGCAACCCAATTTTATTTTTATTCCTTGCTTTTTGCTCCTGTTTAGTAATAAATAATTTATCTAGCCTCTATTTTGATTGTGTTTTTTGTGTTTAATTAGTGTTTGTGCCAAATAGAACTATTGGGAAGACTTGGGGAAAGTCTTTTTGATCTTGCTGTGAAAAAACAGAAACTTTAGCGCTCACGAGAATTGCTGCCATTTTGTTTGGAAAGTGCTATTTAGTTAATTCTTTTTGAAGATGATTAATAGATAAATTCCTCAAATCCAGAAATTTATACTAGAATTTTTGGGGTTCCAGAAGTTTGCGTTAGCTACAGATTACTACAGATTTTTCTGTTTTTAACAGATTCTGTATTTCGTGTGTTGTTTGCTTATGTTGATGAATCTATGGCTAGTAAAAGAGTTTATAAAACATAGAGAAGTTGGAATACAGTAGGTTTAACACCAATATAAATCAAGAATGAGTTCATTACAATACCTTGAAGTGGTGTTTTGTTTTGTTTCGCTAACGGAGCTCACAATATTTTCTATTTTGAGTTTTGTGTTGTGAAGTTTTCAAGTTTTGGGAAAAGATTTGATGGATTATGGAACAAGGAGTGGCAAGAGCCTAAGCTTGGGGATTCCCATGGAACCCCAAGGTAAAATTCAAGGACACCAAAAAGCCTAAGCTTGGGGATGCCTCGGAAGGCATCCCCTCTTTTGTCTTCGTCTATCGATAACTTTACTTGGAGCTATATTTTTATTCACCACATGATATGTGTTTTGCTTGGAGCGTCTGTACACACCTTTTGAGAGAGACTCACATGATTTGAAATTTATTAGAATACTCAATGTGCTTCACTTATATCTTTCGAGCTATATAGTTTTTGCTCTAGTGCTTCACTTATATCTTTTAGAGCACGGCAGTGGTTTTATTTTATAGAAATAGTTGATCTCTCATGCTTCACTTATATTATTTTGAGAGTCCTTTAGAACAACATGGAAATTTCTTTTAGGAATAATATAAAAACTTTCATAGAAGTGCATTGAATACTATGAGAAGTTTGATACTTGATAATTGTTTTGAGATATGGAGATGGTGTAACGCCCCGAGTCCGTTGCGCCAGGTGTCTTCCAGTTATTCGCTGTTGTTGTCTTGTATTTTGTTTGCGTGTCATGCATTTCATATCATGTCATCATGTGCATCACATTTGCATACATGTTCGTCTCATGCATTTGAGCATTTTCCCCGTTGTCCGTTTTGCATTCCGGTACTCCTATGTCCTCCGGCGCCCTCTTTTGTCTCTGTTCGTATGCGGGTGTTAAACGTTCTCAGATTGGACCGAGACTTGCCAAGCGGCCTTGGTTTACAACCGGTAGACCGCCTGTCATATTTCGTGCCATTTGGACTTCGTTTGACACTCCAACAGTTAACCGAGGAACCGTAAAGGCCTCGTGTGTGTTGCAGCCCAACACCCCTCCAAAGTGGCCCAAAAACCTCCTAAACCCCCTCGATCCTCTCGGTCATTCGAAGACGATCATGTGGACGAAAATCGCACCTCATTTGACTCTCCTAGCTCCCTCTACCTATAAATATGTGACTCCCCTCGAAATTTCGTGCAGTACAAACCCTAGATCCACTCCTCTCCGTGCCGCCGGACAAATTCCTCACCGGCCGGACATGTCCGCTCGCCCGGTCACCTCATTCCGCCCTATCAGGGGCCGACACCTCACCACCGCGTCGCCGTCGTCCACTCCCTTCACGCCACGTGGCCGCCGGCTCCTCCTCCACCGCGCCGGCCCGCGGAGCACATCGCGGACCCGCGCGGCCCGAACCGCCAGCGCCGCCGCCCGGGGATCTCCGCTGCCTGCCTCCTGCGCTGTGCCGTCTGCTCGAGTCCTCGTCGGCGGTGAACCCCCCTGCACCGCCAAGCGCTTCCACCGGAGTCCCTCCTCGACGTCTGCACCTCTACAGCCGCCGGAGATCGCCTCGTCTCCACCGCGGCCAGATCCAGCCACCCGTGCCCGCTTCCGACCTTCTTCGTGCCGCCTACCTCATCGCCGGCGAGCACCGCTCTGCCCCGTCCCAGGCCGTCCCGCCGCGACCTCGTCTTTCCTGTCGCCTGTGGTGCCCGCCGCAGCCGCCCCTGTCTCGATCCCGACCGGATCGGGAGAGACGACTGGGTCGCTTCGCGCCCGCGTGGGCCCCGCCTGGCCAACCTCCTCAACGGCCCATCTCCATGCCAGATCCAGTCCCAGCCGGCCCGATCTGCCTCCTCCTCCTAGTCGGGCCGAAGCCCATGGTGAGCCCGCATCTGTCCTCCACCCCGTGTGACTGTTACTATTCTACACGGGTGTTTTTTTCACTAAGTCCCCGAATCCATACATTTTCATGCATACTTCATCATGCCATAACTTCATCATCGTAGCTCTGTTTTCATGCTCATGTTATATCAAATTGTTCGTCTGGATGTGATCTTCATTTCATTCCATTGCACCATGTTCATTTGAGTTCATCTTGAGGCCCTAAATGCTATTGCAAGAGTGCTATGTAATGTTAGTTTCTGTTTCTTAACACATTATGGACATTTGTCATTTTTGCCATGTTTAATGTGTGCCTCCTATGAACTTGAGCCCTACATGTGTTTTGGGCTATGCCATGCCATCTTTACAGGGGTGTATGCCATGTTTTTTTGTGATCATTGTGGTGACTAGCACAAGCATGCAAAGTAGCTCTCGTGATGTTGCTGATTTCAGGGACTTAGAATTCTTCTAAGTCATTTCCCTGATGTTATTTTTATGCCATGTATTAATGTTGCTACAGAGTGATCCATGCCTCTTTTGAGCACGTTCAGTAAGGATGATTTTGAGATATTGTTATGCACTATCCATCCATGTCTTTGTTTGCAATTATGGAGTACCCTAGCATGACTCAATCTTGCTCTACTTTCGCTATAAAATGTTCCTGACAGATTGTTTACATGTTAATAAATTTTGCCGAGGTTGTTGTAGTTGATCCATGCATGCTATGAGAGTGTTCTTGCCATGGTTAGCTTATTGATCATGTCTTCTTGCAGGGTGTATGCTTAGTTTGTCATGCGGTGCCTTTTGGTGAGTGCATCGAGCTCACAAACATGCCTACGTAATTCTGTTTTTGCCATTCCAGTTTTCTTCTAAGTCTGAATCTGTTAACGAAACTTGCTATGTTTACATGGGTGCCATTGTATCTTCTGATCCCTTTTGGCTTATGGTCAGTATGGGACTTCTGTTATATGCTTTGAGTAGTTTCATGCCATGCCTTGCTTTTCCATGCTATGTTCATGTAGCATGTTGTTAGCTTGCTCTAAACATTGCTTCCTGATGTTAAATCCTCACATGTTATTTTCATCAAGTCTGTGAACCTGATATCTTTTGCACTTTTGCCATGCTTGTTTGAGCCTGCTATTGTGTGATTTAGCCGTAGCTCAGTGTTCATCTTTTGTCAAGCATCTTGAGTGGATCACTGCCATGTGCTTTGTCGCTATGTTAGAGTGCAGTAGCTTAGTTTCTTGTTGCATTCTAGATGGCATCGTGCTGTTAATCGCAGCTTAGTGTCATTATTGTTTTATTGCCACTTGCAAACCGTGCATCCGATTCCGGTGATCTTTATATCGATTTTGAATGAAATCAACCCATCTTTCCAGCGGCGCACTTGGTTTGCCAAGTTGAGGCCTGGTTCAATCTTTTCCTTCCGGAGCATGCATATGCATTGCATATCACATCCCGCATATCATACCATGTTTTGCATCATGTTGCTTGCACATTGCACTGTGGTTGATCGTGGTTCCGTTTGCTTGTGTTCTTGCTTTGGGTAGAGCCGGGAGACGAGTTCATGTTCTAGGTACCCATTGAGTACGCTTACGAGGATCAAGCTTTCGTCAACTCGGAGAACTTTGCAGGCAAGATGACCATACCCTCGAAATCACTTCTATCTTTGCTTGCTAGTTGCTCGCTCTATTGCTATGCCTATGCTATGATACCTACCACTTGTTTATCATGCCTCCCATATTGCCATGCCAAACCTCTAACCCACCTTGTCCTAGCAAACCGTTGTTTGGCTATGTTACCACTTTGCTTAGCCCCTCTTATCGCATTGTTAGTTGCAGGTGAAGATTAGAGTTTGTTCCGTGTTGGAACATGTTTATTGTTGGGCTATCACTATTATATCTTATCTACTTTAATGCATCTATATACTTGGTAAAGGGTGGAAGGCTCGGCCTTATGCCTGGTGTTTTGTTCCATTCTTGCCGCCCTAGTTTCCGTCATACCGGTGTTATGTTCCTTGATTTTGCGTTCCTTACGCGGTTGGGTTATAATGGGAACCCCTTGACAGTTCGCCTTGAATAAAACTCCTCCAGCAAGGCCCAACCTTGGTTTTACCATTTGCCACCTAGCCTTTTTCCCTTGGGTTCTGCAGACTCAAGGGCCATCTTTATTTTAAACCCCCGGGCCAGTGCTCCTCTGAGTGTCGGTCCAAACTAGAGCCCCTTGCAGCACCACCTCGGGGAAACTCGAGGGTTGGTTTTAGTTGTACGGATTGCTTATCCCGTGTGCCCTGAGAATGAGATATGTGCAGCTCCTATCGGGATTTGTCGGCACATTCGAGCGGCTTTGCTGGTTTAGTTTTACCATTGTCGAGATGTCTAGTAACTGGGATTCTGAATCTGATCGGGCCGTCCTGGGAGAAGGTATATCCTTCGTTGACCGTGAGAGCTTGTGATGGGCTAAGTTGGGACACCCCTGCAGGGTTTTGAACTTTCGAAAGTCGTGCCCACGGTTATGGGCAGATGGCAATTTGTTAATGTCCGGTTGTAGAGAACTTGACACTTAACTTAATTAAAATGCATCAACCGTGTGTGTAGCCGTGATGGTCTCTTTGCGATGGGGTCCGAGAAGTGAACACGGCATTGGAGTTATGCTTGAACGTAAGTAGTTATAGTATCACTTCTTGATCATGTCTAGTTTGCGACCGTGCTTTGCTTCTCTTCTCGCTCTCTTTTGCGTAAGTTAGCCACCATATATGCTTAGTGCTTGCTGTAGCTCCACCTCACTACCCTTTTCCTTCCCATAAGCTTAAATAGTCTTGATCGCGAGGGTGTGAGATTGCTGAGTCCCCGTGACTCACAGATTACTTCCAAAACCAGATGCAGGTGCCAATGATACCATTCCAGGAGATACGACTAAGCTCAAGTGGGAGTTCAATGAGGACTCAGGACGATACTACGTTTCCTTTCCAGACGATCAGTAGTGGAGCCCAGTTGGGGCGATCAGGGATCTTTTGCATTAGGGGTAGTCTTCTTTTATTTTGGTTCCATGGTCGGACCTTGATTGTATCTGGATGATGTAATGCTACATTCATGTATTGTGTGAAGTGGCGATTGTACGCCAACTCTGTACCTCTTTCCTATTCAGTACATGAGATGTGTAAAGATTACCCCTCTTGCGACATTGCCTACAATGCGGTTATGCCTCTAAGTCGTGCTCCGACACGTGGGAGATATAGTCGCATCGTGGGTGTTACAGATGGTGATATTAGAGTCATGCTACTTGAGTAGTTGTGAATTTGAGAAATACTTGTGTTGAAGTTTGTCATTCCCATAGCATGCACGTATGGTGAACCGTTGTGTGATGAAGTTAGAGCATGATTTATTTATTGATTGTCTTCCTTATGAGTGGCGATCGGGGACGGGCGATGGTCTTCTCCTACCAGTCTACCCCCCTAGGAGCATGCATGTAATACTTTGTTTTGATAACTAATAGATTTTTGCAATAAGTATGTGAGTTCTTAATGACTAATGTTGAGTCCATGGATTATACACACTCTCACCCTTCCACCGCTGCTAGCCTCTCTAGTATCGCGCAACTTTCGCCGGTACCATAAACCCACCACATACCTTCCTCAAAATAGACACCATAACTACATATTATGGCATTTCCATAGCCATTCCGAGATATATTGCCATGCAACTTTCCACCGTTCCGTTATTCTGACACGCTTCATCATTGTCATATTACTTGCATGATCATGTAGTTGATATCGTATTTGTGGCAAAGCCACCGTTCATAATTCTTCATACATGTCACTCATGCATCATTGCACATCTCGGTACACCGCCAGAGGCATTCACATAGAGTCATATTTTGTTCTAAGTATTGAGTTGTAATTCTTGAGTTGTAAGTAAATTAAAGAGTGATGATCATCATTATTAGAGCATTGTCCCAGTGAGGAAAGGATGATGGCGACTATGATTCCCCCACAAGTCTGGATGAGACTCCGGAAGAAAAATAAAAAAAGAGAAAAAAAAGAAAAGAGGCCAAAAAGAAAAAAAGAAAGAAGGCCCAAATAAAAAAATGAGAGAAAAAGAGAGAAGGGACAATGTTACTATCCATTTCCACACTTGTGCTTCAAAGTAGCACCATGAACTTTGTGATAGAGAGTCTACTATGTTATCACTTTTATATACTAGTGGGAATTTTACATTATAGAACTTGGCTTGTATATTCCAATGATGGGCTTCCTCAAATTGCCTTAGGTCTTCATTAGCAAGCAAGTTGGATGCACACCCACTTAGTTCTTTTGTTGAGCTTTCATACACTTATAGCTCTAGTGCATCCGTTGCATAGCAATCCCTACTCACTCACGCTGATATCTATTGATGGGCATCTCCATAGCCCGCTGATACGCCTAGTTGATGTGAGACAATCTTCTCCTTTGTGTCTTCTCCAGAACCACCATTCTATTCCACATATAGTGCTATATCCATGGCTCACGCTCATATATTGCGTGAAGATTGATAAAGTTTGAGAACATCAAAAGTATGAAACAATTGCTTGGCTTGTCATCGGGGTTGTGCATGATTTAAATATTTTGTGTGGTGAAGATAGAGCATAGCCAGACTATATGATTTTGTAGGGATAACTTTCTTTGGCCATGTTATTTTGAGAAGACATGATTGCCTAGTTAGTATACTTGAAGTATTATTATTTTTATGTCAATATTAAACTTTTATCTTGAATCTTTCGGATCTGAACATTCATGCCACAATAAAGATAAATTACATTGAGAAATATGTTAGAAAGCATTCCACATCAAAAATTCTTTTTCTATCATTTACCTACTCGAGGACGAGCAGGAATTAAGCTTGGGGATGCTTGATACGTCTCCAATGTATCTATAATTTTTATTTGCTCCATGCTATTATATTTTCTGTTTTGGATATTAATGGGCTTTATTTTACACTTTTATATCATTTTTGGGACTAACCTATTAACCGGAGGCCCAGCCCAAATTGCTGGTTTTTGCCTATTTCAGTATTTCACAGAAAAGGAATATCAAACGAAGTCCAAACGGAATGAAAGCTTCGGGAACGTGATTTTCTCAACAAACGTGATACAAGAGACTTGGAGTGGGCGTCAAGAAACAATCGAGGAGGCCATGAGGCAGGGGGCGCACCCTCCACCCTCGTGGGCCCCTCATTGCTCCATCGACCTACTTCTTCCTCCTATATAAGTCCACGTACCCCGCAAACATCCAGGAGCACCATGAAAACCTAATTCCACCGCCGCAACCTTCTGTACCCGAGAGATCCCATCTTGGGGCCTTTTCCGGAGCTCCGCTAGAGGGGGCATTGGTCACGGAGGGCCTCTTACATCAACTCCATGGCCTCTCCGGTGATGTGTGAGTAGTTTACTACAGGCCTTCGGGTCCATAGCTAGTAGCTAGATGGCTTCTTCTCTCTCATTGGATCTCAATACAAAGTTCTCCTCGATTCTCTTGGAGATCTATTCGATGTAATCTTCTTTTGCGGTGTGTTTGACGAGATCCGATGAATTGTGGGTTTATGATCCAGATTATCTATGAACAATATTTGATTCTTCTCTGAATTCTTTTATGTATGATTGGTTTATCTTTGCAAGTCTATTCGAATTACCAGTTTGGTTTGGCCTATTAGATTGATCTTTCTTGCAATGGGAGAAGTGCTTAGCTTTGGGTTCAATCTTGCGGTGCTCGATCCTAGTGACAGTAGGGGAAATGACACATATTGTATTGTTGCCATCGAGGATAAAAAGATGGGGTTTATATCATATTTCATGAGTTTATCCCTCTACATCATGTCATCTTGCTTAAGGTGTTACTCTGTTCTTATGAAATTAGTACTCTAGATGCATGCTGGATAGCGGTTGATGTGTGGAGTAATAGTAGTAGATGCAGAATCGTTTCGGTCTACTTGTCGCGGACGTGATGCCTATATACATGATCATGCCTAGATATTATCATAATTATTCGCTTTTCTATCAATTGCTCGATAGTAATTTGTTTACCCACCGTAATACTTATGCTATCTTGAGAGAAGCCACTAGTGAAACCTATGGCCCCCGGGTCTATTTTCCATCATACAAGTTTCCAATCTATTTTATTTTGCAATCTTTACTTTCAATCTATATAATAAAAATACCAAAAATATTTATCTTATTATTATTATCTCTATCAGATCTCACTCTTGCAAGTGGTTGTAAAGGGATTGACAACCCCTTTATCACGTTGGTTGCGAGGTTCTTATTTGTTTGTGTAGGTACGAGGTGACTCGCGCGTGGTCTCCTACTGGATTGATTCCTTGGTTCTCAAAAACTGAGGGAAATACTTATGCTGCTTTACTGCATCACCCTTTCCTCTTCAAGGGACAACCAACACAGTGCTCAAGAGGTAGCAGCTATAAGAGATCAACGAAACTCAAATAACTTTCATGGATATAAAAAGATATGACTGATCATAAACTCAAAGTTCATCAGATCCCAACAAACACACCGCGAAAAAATTACATCATATGGATCTCCAAGAGACCATTGCATTGAAAATCAAGAGAGAGAGAGAGAGATGAGGCCATCTAGCTACTAACTACGGCCCCGAAGGTCTACAAAGAACTAGTCACGCATCATCGGAGAGGCACCAATGGAGGTGGTGAACCCCATCTGAGATGGTGTCTAGATTGGATCTGGTCATTCTGGACTCTACGACGGCTGGATGAATATTTCGTCGACGCTTCTAGGGTTCTGGAAATATTGGGGTATTTATAGAGCAAAGAGGCGGTCCGGGGGGCACCTGAGGTGGGCACAACCCACCAGGGCGCCCCTAGGCCTCCTGACGCGCCCTGGTGGGTTGTCCGCTCCTCGAGACTCCCCGCAGGTGCAACCAGGGCCCAACATGTTCCTTCTAGTCCATAAAAAATCTCCATAAAGTTTTGTGGCATTTGGACTCCGTCTGATATTGGTTTTCTGCGATGTAAAAAACACGGGAAAAAACCGGAACGGGCCCTTGGCACTATGTCAATAGGTTAGTACCAAAAAATGATATAAAATGACTATAAATGATTATAAAACATCCAAGATTGATAATAAAACAGTGATAACCCACAAGTATAGGGGATCGCAACAGTTTTCGAGGGTAGAGTATTCAACCCAAATCTATTGATTCGACACAAGGGGAGCCAAAGAATATTCTCAAGGATTAGCAGATGAGTTGTCAATTCAACCACACCTGGAAACTTAGTATCTGCAGCAAAGTGTTTAGTAGCAAAGTAATATGATAGTGATGGTAACGGTAACAAAAGAGTAATGAAAGCAAAGTAATGTTTTTGGTATTTTGTAGTGATTGTAACAATAGCAACGGGAAAGTAAATAAGGGTAAACCAGTATATGGAAAGCTCGTAGGCATCAAATCAATGATGGATAATTATGCCGGATGCGGTTCATCATGTAACTGTCATAACATAGGGTGACACAGAACTAGCTCCAATTCGTCAATGTAATGTAGGCACGTATTCTGTATATAGTCATACGTGCTTATGGAAAAGAACTTGATGGCATCTTTTGTCCTACCCTCCCATGGCAGCGGGGTCCTAATGGAAACTAAGGGATATTAAGGCCTCCTTTTAATAGAGAACCGGAACAAAGCATTAGCACATAGTGAATACATGAACTCCTCAAACTACGGTCATCACCGGTAAGTATCCCGATTATTGTCACTTCGGGGTTAACGGATCATGGCACATAATAGGTGACTATAGACTTGCAAGATAGGATCAAGAACTCTCATATATTGATGAAAACATAATAGGTTCAGATCTGAAATCAAGGCACTCGGGCCCTAGTGACAAGCATTAAGCATTATAGGCGGTTCCCAAACAGAATAGTAAAGTTTATACTCCCCCACCACCAACAAACATCAATCCATGGCTTGTCCGAAACAACTAGTGCCATCCAACTAACAACAATCCTGGGGGAGTTTTATTCGCAATTATTTTGATTTGATTTGAGCATGGGACTGGGCATCCCGGTTACCGGCCATTTTCTCGTGAATGATGAGCGGAGTCCACTCATCATGAGAATAACCCACCTGGCATGGAATATATAGATAGCCCTAGTTGATACATGAGCTATTCGAGCATACAAAATGGAATTTCATTTGAAGGTTTAGAGTTTGGCACATACAAATTTACTTGGAACGGCAGGTAAATACTGCATATAGGTGTTGGGGAACGTTGCAGAAAATTAAAATTTTTCTTACGGTTTCACCAAGATCCATCTATGAGTTCATCTAAGCAACGAGTCAAGGGGAATAGTTTGCATCTACATACCACTTGTAGATCGGGTGCGGAAGCGTTCAAGGGGATGGTGATGATGGAGTCGTACTCGTCGTGATTCGGATCACCGATGACCAAGTGCTGAACGGACAACACCTCCGCGTTCAACACACGTACGGGACGGTCGACGTCTCCTCCGTCTTGATCCAGCAAGGAGGAAGGAGAGGTTGAGGAAGGCAGCTCCAAGGGCAGCACGACAGCGTGGTGCAGTTGGTGCAGCAGTATTCCGACAGAGCTTCGCCGAGCACGTACGGAGGAGGAGAGGTGTTGGGGAGGGGAGGGGCTGCGCCTTGAGTTGTGGTGTGCAGCAGCCCTCCCCTCACCCCTCTATATATAGGAGGAGAGGGGCAAGAGGGCCGACCCTCTAGGGGAAATCCTAGAGGGGGGCGGCGGCCAAAGGGTGGGGGGCTTGCCCCCCAAGCAAGGGGGTGCGCCCCCTTTAGGGTTTCAACCCCAACCCTAGGCACATGGGCCCAAGGGGGGGCGCGCCAAGCCCACTAGGAGCTGGCTGCTATCCCTACGCAGCCCAAGTGGCCCCCCGGGAGGGGTGGTCCCTCCCGGTGGACCCCCGGAACCTTTCCGGTGGTCCCGGTACAATACCGGTATGACCCCGAAACTTTCCGGTGCCCGTTTAACAACTTCCCATATATAAAACTTTACCTCCGGACCATTCCGGGACTCCTCGTGACGTCCGGGATCTCATCCGAGACTCCAAACAACATTCGGTAATCACATACTTGTCTTCCTGATAACCCTAGCGTCACCGAACCTTAAGTGTGTAGACCCTACGGGTTCGGGAGACATGTAGACATGACCGAGACTCTCCGGTCAATAACCAACAGCGGGATCTGGATACCCATGTTGGCTCCCACATGCTCCTCGATGATGTCATCGGATGAACCACGATGTCGAGGATTCGATCAAACCCCGTATACAATTCCCTTTGTCAATCGGTACGTTACTTGCCCGAGACCCGATCGTCGGTATCCCAATACCTTGTTCAGTCTCGTTACCGGCAAGTCACTTTACTCGTACCGTAATGCATGATCCCGTGACCAAACACTTGGTCACCTTGAGCTCATTATGATGATGCATTACCGAGTGGGCCCAGAGATACCTCTCCGTCATATGGAGTGACAAATCCCAGTCTCGATCCGTGTCAACCCAACAGACACTTTCGGAGATACCTGTAGTGCACCTTTATAATCACCCAGTTACGTTGTGACGTTTGGTACACCCAAAGAACTCCTACGGTATCCGGGAGTTACACGATCTCATGGTCGAAGGAAGAGATACTTGACATTGGAAAAGCTCTAGCAAACAAACTAACCGACCTTTGTGCTATGCTTAGAATTGGGTCTTGTCCATCACATCATTCTCCTAATGATGTGATCCCGTTATCAACGACATCCAATGTCCATAGCCAGGAAACCATGACTATCTGTTGATCACAACGAGCTAGTCAACTAGAGGCTCACTAGGGACATTTTGAGGTCTATGTATTCACATGTGTATTACGATTTCCGGATAATACAGTTATAGCATGAATAAAAGACTATTATCATGAACAAAGAAATATAATAATACTTTTATTATTGCCTCTAGGGCATATTTCCAACAATAGGAAGTTATGGTGGACTCATATGGAATAACTTTGGGGTTTATGGAAGTGGACGCACAAGCAGTATTCCCGCTTAGTACAAGTGAAGGCTAGAAAGAGACTGGGAAGCGACCAACTAGAGAGCGACAATAGTCATGAACATGCATTAAGATTAATCGACAATGAGTGCAACCATGAGTAGGATATAACTCACCGTGAACATAAATATCGTGGAGGCTATGTTGATTTTGTTTCAACTACATGCGTGAACATGTGCCAAGTCAAGCCACTCGAATTGTTCAAAGGAGGATACCACCCTATCATAGCACATCACAACCATTTTAATAGCATGTTGGCACGCAAGGTAAACCATTATAAACTCCTAGCTAATTAAGCATGACATGGGCAACTATAATCTCAAATTGTCATTACAAACATGTTTCATTCATAATAGGCTGAATCAGGAACGATGAACTAATCATATTTACAAAAACAAGATAGGTCGAGTTCATACCAGCTTCTCACATCTCATTCAGTCCATCATATATCGTCATTATTGCCTTTCACTCGCACGACCAACCGGTGTGGATAATAATAATAGTGCACGTGCATTGGAGTAAGCTGGAATCTGCAAGCATTTTATACAAGGGAGCAGACAAGGTAATATGGGCTCTTGGTTAAATCAACAATAATGCATATCAGAACCACTCAACATTTTCATCATGGTCTTCTCCTCTCGTCCCCCAAAGAATAAGAAAAGAAATAAAACTATTTACACGGGAAAGCTCCCAACAAGCAAAAGAAGAATGAGAAATCTTTTGGGGTTTTCTTTTAGTTACTACTACTACATGCATGGAAAGTAAACTAGCTAAAAGCTACAACTAATTTTTTTTGTTTTTTAAGGTTTTTCAAACACACAGGAAGAAGGCTTAGAAAAGAAAATAAACTAGCATGGATAGTACAATAAAAAAGTATGAGCACCGACAACTAGAATGAGTGTGTGAACATGAATGTAATGTCGGTGAGAAATATGTACTCCCCCAAGCTTAGGCTTTTGGCCTAAGCTGGTCTATAGCCACTGCTGGCCTGGCGTATATCCAAAGTTGTAGATGGGGTTGTACTGAGATGCAGCAGCTACTGCCTGAAGAGCTGCACCTTGGAGGCGAGCTTCCTCCGTCCTCCTCTCATACTCGTTGGCCTCCTCCCTGGTTATAACATATCTCCTTTTTGCCTAAAAGTTGAAGAAAGTAGGAGCAGGGAGGGCAACATGGACAGTGCGCTATTTGTCAAAGATTAGTCGGCACTGGAGGAAATGTTCATTCCTCTCAAGATAATGATGGCTAACCATAGAACTATAATCTAGATAAGCAGGAGGCACTCCATATCATTTCCATGTATGGGTACACCAAGATAATTAGCTACACGAGTTGCATAAATTCCACCAAACAAATCTCCACTTGTGCTGTTAAGATGCAACCTTCATGCAACAATGGCCCCTAAGTTATATTGTTTATCACCTAATACCGCACTCTTGAGGACACTAAGATCTGAACGCACATGTGACAAGCCTCATATTTACCGTTAATGTATCTACCTATAAAGAGAGCAAAATAATGTATGGAAGGTAAATGAATGCTCCCTATGGTAGCTTGTGTGATTTCCCTAGATTCCCCCTGAGGGAGTCCTGGATTAGGGGGTGTCCGGATGGCCGGACTATACCTTCAGCCGGACTCCTGGACTATGAAGATACAAGATTGAAGACTTCGTCTCGTGTCCGGAAGGGACTTTCCTTGGCGTGGAAGGCAAGCTTGGCGATACGGATATGTAGATCTCCTACCATTGTAACCGACTTTGTGTAACCCTAACCCTCTCCGGTGTCTATATAAACTGGAGGGTTTTAGTCCGTAGGACAACATACAGAACAACAATCATACCATAGGCTAGCTTCTAGGGTTTAGCCTCTCCGATCTTGTGGTAGATCTACTCTTGTACTACCCATATCATCAATATTAATCAAGCAGGACGTAGGGTTTTACCTCCATCAAGAGGGCCCGAACCTGGGTAAAACTTCGTGTCCCTTGCCTCCTGTTACCATCCGGCCTAGACGCACAGTTCGGGACCCCCTACCCGAGATCCGCCGGTTTTGACACCGACACCCCCACAGTGATACGAGCAAGAAAGTCTTTATATTCAGATTTGCAGGTCCACTAACATTGCCCACTGCGGGAGTTTGCAAGCAGTATTAAAATCTTCTAGGTCCATGGTATATGATTTATCAGAAAGATCAAATAAAACAGTGTGAGAATTGCGCGAGGATGTAAATTTAAACCTCCTCAGAAAGGAATCAGTTAGGCAGTGGTACTATAGGCACTTATCTAACACGAAATCCTCAAGATCAGCATTACATACATACACGTCAAATTCATCCTTGATGCCTACCTGGACCATAAACTCCTCTAACGTCCATTCACAAGGCCGCACTTGAGCTTCCCTCGGTGGTTCATCGTCCGGCTCATGTATCGCAATCCTTGGTTCTTGCTTCCTTGAGGAACCACCTTGGTACATTTTCCTATGCATTTTTCTTTCTCTGAAAAATTTCTGAAATTTTAGTGACTCAAAATAGAAGTGAACCAAACTCAACAAGATTGATAGCAACTACTCCCACAAGTGCCTAGAAGCTATATCATGCATTAAAACTACTTTTGACCATATAAATTTGACATGCAAGCTCAAGAACAGGGTCACCTTGGTAGGAAAAATTTGCAATAAATAAAGCACTAGAACAAAAACTAATTGGACAATTGCAGGAGTCACATACCGAAGAAATCCCCCAAAACAGTTTTGTGAATGGAGCTTTGAGCAAAGAGAGGGAAAATGGCAGCAAGATGAGCTAGACCACGAGTTTGAGCTATGGGAGGATTTTTTCTGGAGGAAGATGAAGTGAGTGGGTGCTGGAATAAGTGGAGGGGGTCCACATGGGGCCCACGAGGTGATACGTCTCCAACGTATCTATAATTTTTTATTGTTCCATGCTATTATATTATCAACCTTGGATGTTTTATATGCATTTATATGCTATTTTATATGATTTTTTGGACTAACCTATTAACCCAGAGCTCAGTGCAAGTTTCTGTTTTTTCCTTGTTTTAGAGTATCGCAGAAAAGGAAAATCAAACGGAGTCCAATTGACCTGAAACTTCACGGAACTTATTTTTTGGAAATAAAGCAATACACGAGACTTAGAGTGCACGTCGGGGGATCAACGAGGAATCCACGAGGCAGGGGGCGCGCCCTCCACCCTCGTGGGCCCCTCGTGGCTCCCCTGATGTATTTCTTCCGCCTATATATATATATATATATATATATATATATATATATATATCCATATACCCTAAAACTACCAGGGAGCAGAATAGATCAGGAGTTCCGCCGCCAGAAGCCTCCGTAGCCACCGAAAACCAATCTAGACCCGTTTCGGCACCCCGCCGGAGGGCCGGTGGCCATCTTCATCATCCCGGTGCTCTCCATGGCGAGGAGGGAGTAGTTCTCGCCCGGGGCTGAGGGTATGTACCAGTAGCTATGTGTTTGATCTCTCTCTCCCTCTCTCTCTCTCTCGTGTTCTTGAGGTGATACGATCTTGATGTATCGTGAGCTTTGCTATTATATTAGGATCCTATGATGTTTCTTCCCCCCTCTACTCTCTTGTAATGGATTGACTTTTACCTTTAAAGTTATCTTATCGGATTGAGTCTTTAAAGATTTGAGAACACTTGATGTATGTCTTGCCATGCGTATCTGTGGTGACAATGGGATATCACGTGACTCACTTGATGTATGTTTTGGTGATCAACTTGCGGGTTTCGCCCATGAACCTATGCATAGGGGTTGGCACACGTTTTTGTCGTGATTCTCCGGTAGAAACTTTGGGGCACTCTTTGAGGTTCTATGTGTTGGTTGAATAGATGAATCTGAGATTGTGTGATGCATATCATATAATCATACCCGCGGATACTTGAGGTGGCATTGGAGTATCTAGGTGACATTAGGGTTTTGGTTGATTTGTGTCTTAAGGTGTTATTCTAGTACGAACTCTAGGGCTGTTTGTGACACTTATAGGAATAGCCCAACGGATTGATTGGAAAGAATAACTTTGAGGTGGTTTCGTACCCTACCATAATCTCTTCGTTTGTTCTACGCTATTAGTGACTTTGGAGTGACTCTTTGTTGCATGTTGAGGGTTAGTTATGTGATCCAATTATGTTATTATTGTTGAGAGGACTTACACTAGTGAAAGTATGAACCCTAGGCCTTGCTTCAACACATTGCAATACCATTTACGCTCACTTTTATCATTAGTTACCTTGTTGTTTTTATATTTACAGATTACAAAAACCTTTATCTACCATCCATATACCACTTGTATCACCATCTCTTCGCTGAACTAGTGCACCTATACAATTTACCATTGTATTGGGTGTGATGGGGACACAAGAGACTCTTTGTTATTTGGTTGCAGGGTTGCTTGAGAGATACCATCTTCATCCTATGCCTACTACGGATTGATAAACCTTAGGTCATCCACTTGAGGGAAATTTGCTACTGTCCTACAAACCTCTGCACTTGGAGGCCCAACAACGTCTACAAGAAGAAGGTTGTGTAGTAGACATCAAGCTCTTTTCTAGCGCCGTCGCCGGGGAGGTTAGCGCTTGAAGGTATATCTTTAGATCTTGCAATCGAAGCTTTTTGTTTCTTGTTTTAGCACTAGTCTAGTTTATAAAAGAAAACTACAAAAAAAATATGGAATTTAGTTTGCCTCATACGCTTCATCTTTTTAATATCTTTCGTGAGTATGATGGAAAGGAAAATTGTGCCAAAGTGTTAGAAGAAGAATGCATTAAAATGGTTGGCACTAAATATTTAAATGATGAGCATGATTGCAATGTTGTTAGTATGAATTCCTTGAATATCCATGATGCTAATGATATGCAAAGCCACAAGCCTGGGGATGCTACGTTTAATGAAGATGATATTTTTAGTCTCCCAAGTTTTGATATGCAAATTTATAATGATGATAGCCCTCCTACTTATGATGATTATTGTGATGATACTTATGCTATAAAAAGTAGAGATGATTATATTTATAAAACTTGTCATGATTATGATTACCCTTTTTCTGAACATTACTATTTTAATGTGGAAACAATTTATAGTATTCGAGTTTTTTTATGATACTCCCACTATTCTGAATGAGAAGAATTTTGCTTATGTGGAGAGTAATAAAATTTATATGCTTGTAGATCATGAAAAGAATGCTTTAGGTGTTGGTTATATTGTTGAATTCACTCATGATTCTACTGAAAATTATTATGAGGGAGGAATATATGCTTATAGGAATTGCAATAATATCAAGTTCCCTCTCTATGTGCTTAAAGTTTTGAAGTTATGTGGAAAGAGCCTAAGCTTGGGGATGCCCAAGGCACCCCAAGGTAATATTCAAGGACAACCAAGAGACTAAGCTTGGGGATGCCCCGGATGGCATCCCCTCTTTCGTCTTCGTTCATCGGTAACTTTACTTGGAGCTATATTTTTATTCGCCACATGATATATGTTTTGCTTGGAGCGTCATTTTATTTTATTTAGTTTTTCTTTCTGTTTGAATAAAATACCAAGTTATGAAATTCTTAAATGTTAGAGAGTCTTCACATAGTTGCATAATTATTTGACTACTCATTAATCTTCACTTATATCTTTCAGAGTAGTTTGTTGTTGCTCTAGTGCTTCACTTATATCTTTTTAGAGCACGGTGGTGGTTTTATTTTATAGAAATAGATGAAATCTCATGCATAACTTATATTATTTTGAGAGTCCTAAACAGCATGGTAATTTTCTTTGGTTATGAAACTAGTCCTAATATGATGGGCATCCAAGGGGGATATAATAAAAACTTTCATATATGTGCATTGAATACTAAGAGAAGTTTGATACTTGATGATTGTTTTGAGATATGGAGATAGTAATATCAAAGTTGTGCTAGTTGGGTAGTTGTGAATTTGAGGAATACTTGTGTTGAAGTTTGCAAGTCCCGTAGCATGCACGTATGGTAAACGTTGTGTAACAAATTTGAAACATGAGGTGTTAGTTGATTGTATTCCTTATGAGTGGCGGTCAGGGACGAGCGATGGTCTTTTCCTACCAATCTATCCCCCTAGGAGCATGCGTGTAGTGCTTGGTTTTTGATGACTTGTAGATTTTTGCAATAAGTATGTGAGTTCATTATGACTAATGTTGAGTCCATGGATTATACGCACTCTTACCCTTCCATCATTGCTAGCCTCTTCGGTAACGTGCATTGCCCTTTCTCACATTGAGAGTTGGTGCAAACTTCGCCGGTGCATCCAAACCCTGTGATATGATACGCTCTGTCACACATAAACCTCCTTATATCTTCCTCAAAACAGCCACCATACCTACCTATTATGGCATTTCCATAGCCATTCCGAGATATATTGCCATGCAACTTTCCACTGTTCCGTTTATTATGACACGCATCATCATTGTCATATTGCTTTGCATGATCATGTAGTTGGCATCTTATTTGTGGCAAAGCCACCGTTCATAGTTTTTCATATATGTCGCTCTTGATTCATCGCAATCCCGGTACACCGCCGGAGGCATTCATATAGAGTCATATCTTGTTCTAGTATCGAGTTGTAATCTTTGAGTTGTAAATAAATAGAAGTGTGATGATCATCATTAATAGAGCATTCTCCCAAAAAAAGGAAGGCAAAAAAAGAAAGAAAAATAAAGGCCAAATAAAAAAAGAAAAAAGGCCAAATAAAAAATAGAAAATAAAAAGGGACAATGCTACTATCCTTTTTTTCACACTTGTGCTTCAAAGTAGCATCATGATCTTCATGATAGAGAGTCTCTAGTTTTGTAACTTTCATATACTAGTGGGAAATTTTCATTATAGAAATTGGCTTGTATATTCCAACAATGGGCCTCCTTGAGTGCCCTAGGTCTTCGTGAGCAAGCAAGTTGGATGCACACCCACTTAGTTTCTTTTGTTGAGCTTTCATACATTTATAGCTATAATGCATCCGTTGCATGGCAATCCCTACTCCTTGCATTGACATCAATTGATGGGCATCTCCCTAGCCCATTGATTAGCCGCATCGATGTAAGACTTTCTCCTTTTTTGTCTTCTCCACATAACCCCCTCATTATATTCTATTCCACCCATAGTGCTATATCCATGGCTCACGCTCATGTATTGCGTGAAAGTTGAAAAAAGTTTGAGATTACTAAAGCATGAAACAATTGCTTGGCTTGTCATCGGGGGTGTGCATGATGAGAGCATTCTTGTGTGAAGAAAATGGAGCATGACTAAACTATATGATTTTGTAGGGATGAACTTTCTTTGGCCATGTTATTTTGAGAAGACATGATTGCTTAGTTACTATGCTTGAAATATTATTATTTTTATGTCAATATTAAACTTTTGTCTTGAATCTTATGGATCTGAATATTCTTGCTACAATAAAGAGAAATACATGATAAATATGTTAGGTAGCATTCCACATCAAAAATTCTGTTTTTATCATTTACTTACTCGAGGACGAGCAGGAATTAAGCTTGGGGATGCTGATACGTCTCCAACGTATCTATAATTTTTGATTGTTCCATGCTATTATATTATCGACCTTGGATGTTTTATATGCATTTATATGCTATTTTATATGATTTTTGGGACTAACCTATTAACCCAGAGCCTAGTGCCAGTTTCTGTTTTTTCCTTGTTTTAGAGTATCGCAGAAAAGGAAAATCAAACGGAGTCCAATTGACCTGAAACTTCACGGAACTTATTTTTGGAAAGAAGGCAATACAGGAGACTTGGAGTGCACGTCGGGGGATCAACAAGGAAGCCACGAGGCAGGGGGCGCGCCCACCACCCCTGGGCGCGCCCTTCACCCTCGTGGGCCCCTCGTGGCTCCCCTGATGTATTTCTTCCGCCTATATATATCCATATACCCTAAAACTACCAGGGAGCAGAATAGATCAGGAGTTCCGCCGCCAGAAGCATCCGTAGCCACCGAAAACCAATCTAGACTCGTTCTGGCACCCTGCCGGAGGGGGGAATCCCTCTCCGGTGGCCATCTTAATCATCCCGGTGCTCTCCATGACGAGGAGGGAGTAGTTCTCCCTCGGGGCTGAGGGTATGTACTAGTAGCTATGTGTTTCAGCTCTCTCTCGCTCTCTCGTGTTCTTGAGGTGAAATGATCTTGATGTATCACGAGCTTTGCTATCATATTTGGATCCTATGATGTTTCTTCCCCCCTCTACTCTCTTGTAATGGAATGAGTTTTCCCTTTGAAGTTATCTTATCGGATTGAGTCTTTAAAGATTTGAGAACACTTGATGTATGTCTTGCCATGTGTATCAGTGGTGACAATGGGATATCACGTGATTCACTTGATGTATGTTTTGGTGATCAACTTGCGGGTTCCGCCCATGAACCGATGCATAGGGGTTGGCACACGTTTTCGTCGTGATGCATATCGTATAATCATACCCGCGGATACTTGAGGTGACATTGGAGTATCTATGTGACATTAGGGTTTTGGTTGATTTGTGTCTTAAGGTGTTATTCTAGTACGAACTCTAGGGCTATTTGTGACACTTATAGGAATAGCCCAACGGATTGATTGGAAAGAATAACTTTGAGGTGGTTTCGTACCCTACCATAATCTCTTCGTTTTTTCTCTGCTATTAGTGACTTTGGAGTGACTCTTTGTTGCATGTTGAGGGTTAGTTATGTGATCCAATTATGTTATTATTGTTGAGAGGACTTACACTAGTGAAAGTATGAACCCTAGGCCTTGCTTCAACACATTGCAAGACCGTTTACGCTCACTTTTATCATTAGTCACCTTGCTGATTTTATATTTTCAGATTACAAAAACCTTTATCAGCCATCCATATACCACTTATATCACCATCTCTTCGCCGAACTAGTGCACCTATACAATTTACCATTGTATTGGGTGTGTTGGGGACACAAGAGACTCTTTGTTATTTGGTTGCAGGGTTGCTTGAGGGAGACCATATTCATCCTATGCCTCCTACGAATTGATAAACCTTAGGTCATCCACTTGAGGGAAATTTGCTACTGTCCTACAAACCTCTGCACTTGGAGGCCCAACAACATCTACAAGAAGAAGGTTGTGTAGTAGACATCATGAGGCAGGGGGGTGGGCGCGCCCTGTGCCCTCGTGGCCAAATGGTGGGCCCCCTGGTGTGTTCTTAGTGCCAGAAATTCTTAAATATTCTACAAAAAATCATATTTCATTCAGGACATTTGGAGAACTTTTATTTTCGAGGTATTTTTATTGCAAGGATAATTCAAAAAACACGTAGAAAATACTTTTTTTTGCTTTATTTAATCTAAGTAACAGAAAGTAAAAGGAGGGTATAGAGAGTTGTGCTTTCTAACTTCATCCATCTCATGCTCATCAAAAGGAATCCACTAATAAGGTTGATCAAGTCTTGTTAACAAACTCTTTCCGAATAACATGAAACCGAATAATTTTTGAATAACACTAGGTTACCTCAACGGGGATATGCATGTCCCCAACAATAAGAATATCATATTTCTTCTTGATAGTAGGAAGAGGGAATTCAAAACCTCCAATAGTAATCGTTGAAAATTTTCCAATAGAATTGATACTGTGGACTTGAGCTTGTTACCTCGGAAAGTGTACCATATGCTCATTACCATTAACATGAAAAGTGACATTGCCTTTGTTGCAATCAATAACAGCCCCTGCAGTACTCAAAAAGTGTGTACCAAGGATAATCGACATACTATTGTCCTCCGGAATATCAAGAATAACAAAGTCCGTTAAAATAGTAATGTTTGCAACCATAACAGGCACATCCTCACAGATACCGACAGGTATAGCAGTTGATTTATCGTCCATTTGCAAAGATATTTCAGTAGGTGTCAACTTATTCAAATCAAGTCTACGATATAAAGAGAGAGGCATAACACTAACACCGGCTCCAAGATCACATAAAGCAGTTTTAACATAGTTTCTTTTAATGGAGCATGCGATAGTTGGTACTCCGGGATCTCCTAGTTTCTTTGGTATTCCACCTTTAAAATTATAATTGGCAAGCATGGTGGAAATTTCAGCTTCCGGTATCTTTCTTTTATTTGTAACAATATCTTTCATATACTTAGCATAAGGATTCATTTAAGCATATCAGTCAAATGCATACGCAAAAAGATAGGTCTAATTATTTCAGCAAAGCGCTCAAAATCCTCATCATCCTTTTTCTTGGATGGTTTAGGAGGAAAAGCATGGGTTTCTGAAACCCATGGTTCTCTTTCTTTACCGTGCTTCCTAGCAACAAAGTCTCTCTTATCATAACGTTGGTTCTTTGATTGTGGGTTATCAAGATCAACAGCAGGTTCAATATCTACATCATTGTTATTGCTAGCTTGAGCATCAACATGAACATCATCATTATCGCTAGGTTCATGTTCATTACCAGATTGTGTTTCAGCATCAGAAATAGAAATATAAATGGGATTCTCAGGTGTGTCAACAACAGGTTCACTAGAAGCATGCAAAGTCCTATCATTTTTCTTTTTCTTCTTCTTAGAAGGACTAGGTGCATCAACATTAGTTCTCTGAGAATCTTGCTCAACTCTCTTAGGGTGGCCCTCAGGATACAAAGGTTCCCGAGTCATTTTACCCCCTCTAGTCATAACTCTAACAGCATTATCATTTTTCTTATTATTTAATTCATTAAGCAAATCATCTTGTGCTTTAAGCACTTGTTCTACCTGAGTGATAACCATAGAAGCATGTTTACTAATAATTTTAAGGTCACCTTTAACTCTAGACATATAATCACTCAAGTGTTCAAACATATAAGCATTACGTTTCAATTGTCTACCAACATAAGCATTGAAGTTTTCTTGTTTAGCAATAAAATTATCAAACACATCCAAGCATTGGCTAGCAGACTTATTACGAGGAATGTCACCTTCATCAAATCTATAGAGAGAATTTACCTTTACTACCTATGTTAGGTTATTAAGACCATGTATTTCTTCAATGGGTGGTAATTCTTAACACCTTCAGCTTTCACTGGTGCGCGTCGGTCCTAAACAAACGGTTTAAAACCCCTTTCCGCGATGGCATTTGGAACCGTCGCCAAGTGAGTGTGGGCGATAGGGGGGTTGTCGGTGTCAAAACCGGCGGATCTCGGGTAGGGGGTACCGAACTGTGCATCTAGGCCGGATGGTAACAGGAGGCAAGGGACACGAAGTTTTACCCAGGTTCGGGGCCTCTTGATGGAGGTAAAACCCTACGTCCTGCTTGATTAATATTGATGATATGGGTAGTACAAGAGCAGATCTACGACGAGATCGGAGAGGCTAAACCCTAGAAGCTAGCCTATGGTATGATTGTTGTTCTGTATGTTGTCCTACGGATTAAAACCCTCCGGTTTATATAGACACCGGAGAGGGTTAGGGTTACACAAAGTCGGTTACAATGGTAGGAGATCTATATATCCGTACCGCCAAGCTTGCCTTCCACGCCAAGGAAAGTCCCTTCCGGACACGGGACGAAGTCTTCAATCTTGTATCTTCATAGTCCAGGAGTCCGACTGAAGGTATAGTCCGGCCATCCGGACACCCCCTAATCCAGGACTCCCTCAGTAGCCCCTGAACCAGGCTTCAATGACGACGAGTCCGGCGCGCAGATTGTCTTCGGCATTGCAAGGCGAGTTCCTCCTCCAAGTACTTCATAGAAGATTTTGAACACAAAGATAGTATCTGGCTCTGCAAAATAAGTTTCCACATATTTCCATAGAGAGAATAATATTTACACAAATCTAATCTGCTGACGTATTCCGTAGTGTGACACCGCACCACGGCCAAGCCTCTATTAGAATCGTTTTATTGTCCCACCTCAGCGTGTCATGCAAGGCGGTTTCCTTGGCACGTCTCGTCGAAGCAGAGATCGTGTCCCCTTATTCCGGGATTCTCATCAATACGGGCGTGGGTAACCCAACCGTGCCATTGATTATGGTGCTAGAAGATAAGCGAGTTTTACCAGGCTGGTGGGGACACGCAGTTGCGTCCACCCATATAAGGGGATAAGGATCCCCCTTTTCACCTACGCCTTCTTCCTCCTTTACCTATCCATTTTCGCGCACTCGAGCTCCAGCGCCCAAGTCCGCACTCCCCACCTCAACCTTTTCCAGCCATGTCCGGAGCGGGAGGCAAGTGGATGTTCTCCTCCGTCACGGAGGGACACATCAAAAAACTGAGGAAGGCCGGATACTTGTCTAACGACATCGCGTACCGGCTTCCTAAAGAGGGGCAGCTCCTCCCCGCCCCAAGGCCCCATGAGAGGGTAGTGTTCCTTCCCCACTTCCTCCGCGGACTGGGCTTTCCTATCCACCCATTCGTCCAGGGACTCATGTTCTACTACGGCCTGGATTTCCATGATCTGGCCCCGAACTTCATCCTCAACATCTCGGCGTTTATCGTCGTGTGCGAGGCTTTCCTCCGCATCCGCCCCCATTTCGGCCTATGGCTCAAGACTTTCAATGTCAAGCCGAAGGTGGTGCGCGGCAACCAGGCGGAGTGCGGAGGCGCCATGGTGGGCAAGATGCCCAATGTCTTATGGCTCGAGGGCTCCTTTGTGGGGACCCTGAAGGGGTGGCAATCGGGGTGGTTTTACATCACTGAGCCGCATGACCCTGAGTGGGTCGCAGCCCCCGAGTTCCGGTCTGGACCCCCAACGCGGCTCACATCCTGGAAAGAGACGGGCCTGTCGTGGGGCAGCAAAGAAGAGGTGACTGGACTGCAAACATGCATCCACACCCTGGTGAACAAGCAGCTCAAGCTTGTCAACGTAGTCCAGGTTATGCTCATCCGCCGGATCCTCCCGTGTCAACAACGGGTCTTCAATCTGTGGGAGTTCAACCCGGTGCAGCACCGAACTCTGAGCAGGCTCTTCGACACGACGTACGAAGATGCCTGGAAGGTGCTTTTCAAGGGCGCCGAGGCTCCCGCATCCGCTACCGAGGATCGCGGATTCAGCATGCAGCATCACGCTAGTGTGGTAAGTTGTTTGTACCTTTTACAGGGTATTAGTTTTTCATAGTTTAACTCTATGCAGGATCTAAGCTCCCTTACCTTTGATAGGATTGGCAGGTGAAGTCCGGACAGATCGACTGTCTGGCTCCTTTGCCCGAAGACCCAGCCGATGCCCGCTTGGCAAAGCTGCTGGTTCCGGCACCCTATGTGGTGCCGGAGAAGAAGGCCACGAAGAAGGCCACGGGGACTCGAAAAAGTGCCCGGCGCCAGGAGGTGTCTGGTTCATCATCCGACGGCTCCAAGGCGCATTCCTCCCGTGAAGACGAGGAGGAGGAAGAAGAGACCTCTCCCCCTCTAGTGGGAGGAGAGAAGAAAAGGAAGGCCGCCCTCATTGGGGAGGCCGAAGGGTCCAAGAAGGGGAAAACCCTTCCTCCGGACTACTCCACCAACGCCGACGACGGCGGAGAGGAGTGGCCGCTCAGGGCCAAGCCCCTGGCAAAATCGTAAGTATCCGGATACCAGAGTAATTCATAGTATTCCTTTATTGCACAACTTTCCCTTATGTCGAATATGATTATGCAGCCCACCCAAAGACCGGCTCGATGCGTCGTCGAGCGGTTCACTGGACTCGTCGGATGTGAATTCGCTTCCGACGGCTACCTCCCCCCGCCCTACGGACGACGCTGAAGTGTTGTCCCAACAGGTTCCAAGCCAGGAGGAGGTGGTCCTGGAGGCGCCGCAAGGAGACCTCCCGGACTCCAGGAGTAAAGGGGATAAAACCCCCCAGGGCTCCAAGTCTGGCTCTAGGCCGGACACCGCTCCGGAACCTTCAAAGGTTCCAGAGTCCGGCGGGCGACCTCCTTCCAAGAGGAGCAAGCCCACCGTGCCGGTGACCCCCGTCCAACCGAAGGTGCTGGACAATTTGTTGGAGGTGCTCAAAGGCGCCTCCATCAACGAGGAGCACCGCACCATTATGAGTGCGGTGGTCCAGAAGGTTCAGTCCACCAAGAGTGGACTGACTGAAGCTTGTGCGAGCCTTTTAACAGGCTTTGAGGTAAGTAAAGAATGTGTAAATAATATTACCGCATAGGCAGTAGCCCCTGATGCTCTGTTTGGCGTTCAAGAAGAAAAGCCGAATAGAGGATCAAATAAAATTCGCAGGAGTCTAACAAAAAGGAGTCAATATGCGTATGCAGGCTTCTCTGCTGGCGTCCGCCGCGCTGACTGCGGAAGTGGACACGCTAAAGCAGAACCTCGAGCAGTCCGAGCAAGAGCTCGGGCGTGCCAAGAAGCAGCTCGAGGACAAGGAAGGTAAGAAATACCTTGTTTAAATATATATATATAAAAGGTGCAATTGCAAAAAATGACAGGATTATCGTGGCTATTGTAGGGGCCACGTCCGAGGTGGCGACCCTTAAGCAACCGCTGCTCGAGGCCGAGAAGAGGGCGGCCACGGAGCGCACCGAGCGGGAGAAGTATGAGGCCTAGGTTGGCAAGGTGCGGCAAGAGCTCCAGGCTCTCATGAAAAAACATGAGAGTTTGGAGCTTGACTCAAAGACGCGAGCGTCCGAGCTCGTGGTGGCTATTAAAAATGCCAAGTCTGCCAAGGCCGAATCCCAGAAGACCCTCCAGGAGTTGGATGCGGTGAAAAAGATAGCGGCGGGTAAGGCATTCTTTATGCAAAGCAAACACATGAACATGAGTTACTTGTTACTTACCCGAATCCGGAGCTCTCCAGGAGCATTCGCAGATCTTCCCCGTAGCGTGTCCGATGCCGCCGCATTCTATCGAGCCGAGGAGGGCAGCTCAATAGAGAAGGTGTTCTGGTCTCAGTATGATGAGGCCGGACACCCCGTGCCCCTGAGCGACCAGCTAAAGGAACTGGTCGAGCTCCACAAGGCGGCCGAACAGGCCATGAAGGGCCTCATAGTTTGGCTGTGGCCTGGAGAGGCTCTGCGTGGGAGCTATTTCAGGCTAGTGCGGCGGCTGGTGGGGGCCTGTCCAAGGCTCGAAGTCATCAAGCGCTCTGTGTGCATTGAAGGTGCCTGTAGGGCCCTTGCCCGTGCTAAGGTGCACTGGGGCAAGCTGGATGCTGAGAAGCTTGTGAAGGACGGGCCACCGCCGGGGAAAGAGCATCGCAAGCCCGAGAATTATTATAAGGATGTTCTGAAGGGTGCTTGCCTTATGGCGGATGAATGTTCCAGGGATGTAATTTTTGAGTAAAACTCGCTCGTTTTGTCCTGTGCGCTGAAAACTTGTTCATATGCGCTAAGCAATGCTGTTGGAATTTAAAATATTACCTTCTGTGCGGCTGTTTATCAATTCTGAGAGATGGCGAGTCGTCGGCTTCTGCCCCCGTGCCGCTAGTGCTGGGGTGTTCGGGGATAAACCTGAGCGCTCTTTTTCCCATGTTTGGGTCCTTCGAGGGAGGCGCTCAGCACAACGAACAAGGCAAACGGACTATAATGCGTGAACACTCTCACTTAGCCATAGAATTCTATAATTTTAAATTTCAGTGAAGCCCCTGGTATTCGGAAGACCGAGTTTGGGATGCTATCCACGCCTTGGTCGGACAGAGCCGACTCCTCGCTCTAAGCGGCATAAGTCTTTAGGGACTCGAAAAACCTCTCGAACAGCGACCAGCTCTCGCTTCATCATGATAGTCAGTTTTAGCTTTCTCTACTGAGGTGCTCGACCCAGCTCAACTGGGGCACAATCGCAGTAGTTCTCCTAGTGCTACCTTAGCCGACATAGCGGAACATAAGGCACCAAAACATAGGAGCCGGGCAAACCCAACTATTGACCCAAGACATGATTCGGAGCCGATGCATATAATGCTATAAGTTCGGGGTGCCGCACTTGTTAAAGTGTTCGGACTTCTCACACTATATTGAGGGGTACTAAAGCCCTTGGCGTATTTTGGCTGTACCAAAGTGTACGGGTGCAACATGTCGTTAAGGAACATATATTTGTAAAAAAAAGAGTAATGCAAAAATAGACAAAAGCTATGCATTGTTTATTAAAAAGGGCTGCGATCAAAGCAGAACGATACAAATAATGCGATAAGCAAAAGGTTGGACTATTTAACATGTCCGTTCCAGGGGCAGGCTGCGGAATGGTATGCGAAACAGGTATACTGCTCGTGATAGAGACCACCTGGGAGTTCCGTAATGCGGCATGGCCTGTCTGCTTCCCTGGTTCCTGCATCGTTTGTGCGGCAATTGAACTGCCGAACAGGCCTTACAAAGAATGGAGTCCTAAAAGTAAGAGAAAATTAAAAAATCGGTAGTCCCTGGTGTGGTTTAAGCCGTGTTTCGGGCGTGCCATGATGGTGCCCCTCCCCCTGTACCCATGGTATTTCTAGAGCGTAGTTATGTATGCAAAGTACTGGCGTCGCATTTTTGCGAGGGCTAGGGTTGGGGCCACATTGCTACGCCTGCTCGGAACATGCCAGGCGGTCTTGTTGTAGGTTACTCCGGGCGCGCTTGACGGTGTCCGGTCGTTTAATGGCCAGACTGGAGAACTGCCTGGAGAGGCTGCTTTGTACTTCCGCTGCAAGGGCCGCCGTGTGCTCCTCCGTTCGGAGGGAGCGTTCGGTGTTTCCATTGACCATAATTACTCCTCGAGGGCCTGGCATCTTGAGCTTAAGGTATGCGTAGTGAGGTACTGCGTTGAACTTGGCGAATGCGGTTCGCCCGGGAATGGGACTATGTCGAAGATTAACTCCTCGCTTCGGAAATTATCCGGAGATTCGAAGACCACTTCAAGTGTGACTGAGCCTGTACAGTTGGCCTCTACACCTGGTATTACGCCTTTAAAGGTCGTTTTGGTGGGCTTAATCCTCGAGGGATCTATGCCCATTTTCCGCACTGTATCCTGGTAAAGCAGGTTCAGGCTGCTGCCGCCGTCCATAAGGACTCTAGTGAGATGAAATCTGTCAATAATTGGGTCTAGAACCAATGCAGCGAATCCGCCATGACGGGTGCTAGTGGGATGGTCCCTTCGATCAAAGGTGATCGGGCAGGAGGACCATGGGTTGAACTTTGGGGCGACTGGCTCTACCGCGTATACGTCCCTTAACACGCGCTTCCGCTCCCTCTTGGGGATGTGGGTTGCGTATATCATGTTCACCGCCCGCACTTGTGGGGGAAAACCCTTCTGTCCACTGTTGTTCGGCGGCCGGGGTCTTCGTCGTCATCGCTATGCAGCCCCTTGTCGGTATTTTCGGCATTTAACTTGCCTGCCTGCTTGAACACCCAACAATCCCTGTTGGTGTGATTGGCTGGCTTTTCGGGGGTGCCATGTATCTGGCACAAGCGGTCGAGTATTCGGTCCAAACTGGACGGGCCCCTAGGATTTCTTTTGAATGGCTTTTTCCGCTGACCGGATTTATAGCCTCTAAATCCGGCATTAACTGCCGTATCCTCAGCATTGTCGCCGTTAATGCGGTGCTTCTGCTTGTTGCGACGCGACCTGCCACTATTATCCCTGGTATCCGAATTACCAGGGTTCTTGGTCATATTGTTGCTACGAGCAAGCCAGATGTCTTCTCCCGCGCAAAAGCGGGTCATGAGTGTCGTGAGTGCTGCCATAGATTTTGGCTTTTCCTGTCCAAGGTGCCGGACAAGCCACTCGTCACGGATATTGTGCTTGAAGGCTACTAGGGCCTCTGTGTCTGGACAGTCGACTATTTGATTTTTCTTTGTTAGGAACCGTGTCCAGAATTGCCTGGCCGATTCCTCTGGCTGTTGAATTACGTGGCTTAGGTCATCGGCGTCTGGTGGTCGCACATAAGTACCCTGGAAATTGTCGAGGAATGCGGCTTCCAGGTCTTCCCAACAACTGATTGATCCTGCTAGCAAGCTGTTAAGCCAATGTCGAGCTGGTCCTTTAAGCTTAAGTGGGAGATATTTGATGGCGTGGAGATCATCGCCGCAGGCCATGTGGATATGAAGGAGATAATCCTCGATCCATACCGCAGGATCTGTTGTGCCATCATATGATTCGATGTTTATGGGTTTGAAACCCTCGGGGATTTGATGATCCATTACTTCGTCTGTGAAGCATAGTGGGTGTGCGGCGCCTTTGTACTAGGCTATATCACGACGTAGCTCCAATGAGCTTTGTCTACTATGTTCGGCCCTACCGGATTTGTGTCCGGCGTGACGGTTACCGTCTCGAGTCGTGGGGCGCCCACGCGATCCATAGATCAATCTTGTTTGCCTTGCCTTGTCCTCCAACATATCTCGCAGGTCTGGCGCATTTTCCCGTGCCTTGGTATGGGGTGCGGCTTGAGTGGAGGGCCGAGAGGCCTCTCTATCGCGGCCACGAGGTGGTGGGTCGGTCGTATCAAGTGCTGGTGATGTAGGTTTAAGTGCTTCCTCCTCCAATCGGGGTAGCAACTTGCGCTTTGGGTAGCTCTTGGAGGGGCGTTCGAGTTTATGCTCTTCGGCCGCAAGGACTTTAGTCCATCTGTCGACTAGCAAATCTTGATCAGCTCTAAGCTGTTGTTGTTTTTTCTTGAGGCTTCTTGCCGTGGCCATAAGCCTGCGTTGAAAACGCTCTTGCTCGATGGAATCCTCTGCCACGACGAATTCATCGTCGTCGTGGCTTGCCTCATCTTCGGAGGGAGGCATATAATTATCGTCCTCGACCTCTCTGTCTGCCGCTCTCTCATGAGGGCTGGCTTCTCCATCCTCCTGTGCTGAATCCTGCTGGATGGGGTTTTCTTCGACACTCTGCGGAGTATTATTATCTCCCATGCTGGAATCACCGTATTTGCTTTGGCGGGATTTTGAGCGGCGCCGCTGACGCCGGCACTTAGGCTGTTTCTTGGAGGGGTCATCCTCCGCTGTTCCATCGCCATCTCCTTCTTTTGGGGTGTCCACCATGTATATGTCATATGATGAGGTGGCTTTCCAGGGCCCAATAGGCGCTGGTTCTTCATCGTCTCCTGCATCGGCGTCCATACCGTCGGTGTCTTCGGATTCGAAGTCGAGCATGTCGGTTAAATCGTCGACAGTGGCTACAAAGTGGGTGGTGGGTGGGCTTTGAATTTCTTCATCGTCCATATCCCAACCTTGCTGACCATAGTCCGGCCAGGGCTCTCCTGATAAAGAGAGAGACTTTAGTGTCTTCAAAATATCGCCGAAAGGCGAGTGCTGAAAGATGTCTGCGGCAGTAAACTCCATGATCGGCGCCCAATCGGATTCGATCGGCAGGGGCGCGGAGGGTTCGGAGTCCAGAGAGGAGTCCGGCTCCTTGGAGTCACGAGTCTCGTGGAGTGCGGGGCTGGAGTTTGGCTCGATCGCCGTTGGGATTACAGCCCCCGAGGCGGCGTCCAACTACCCATCCTCGATCGGCGCAGTTGGCTCTGAATTAAGGGTCGAAGCCGATGCGGGTGCGGCCTCCAGGGCACTGTTTGGCGGCAGAGCTAGATCATGCTCGTCGTGACAGTGCGGCGTGCTCAGCAGTGGCTCGAATCCATCGAAGATCAAGTCCCCGCGATGTCAGCCGTGTAGTTTAAACTTCCAAATCTGACCTGACGGCCAGGGGCATAGCTTTCGATCTACTCCAAATGGCCAAGTGAATTGGCCTGCAGTGCGAAGCCACCGAAGACGAAGATCTGACCGGGGAGGAAGGTCTCACCCTGGACTGCATCGCTATTGATGATCATAGGAGCCATCAAGCCTAACGGCGACGACACAGAGGAACTCTCAATGAAAGCACCAATGTCGGTGTCAAACCGGCGACTGGCGGATCTCGGGTAGGGGGTCCCGAACTGTGCGTCTAGGCCGGATGGTAACAGGAGGCAAGGGACACGAAGTTTTACCCAGGTTCGGGCCCTCTTGATGGAGGTAAAACCCTACGTCCTGCTTGATTAATATTGATGATATGGGTAGTACAAGAGTAGATCTACCACGAGATCGGAGAGGCTAAACCCTAGAAGCTAGCCTATGGTATGATTGTTGTTCTGTATGTTGTCCTACGGACTAAAACCCTCCGGTTTATATAGACATCGGAGAGGGTTAGGGTTACACAAAGTCGGTTACAATGGTAGGAGATCTATATATCCGTATCGCCAAGCTTGCCTTCCACGCCAAGGAAAGTCCCTTCCGGACACGGGACGAAGTCTTCAATCTTGTATCTTCATAGTCCAGGAGTCCGGCTGAAGGTATAGTCCGGCCATTCGGACACCCCATAATCCAGGACTCCCTCAGGGGTCCTTCCCACACGAACCAGAAACCATCAGGGATATGCTCTCCTGGCACACACGTTCGGCAAAATGAGGTCGTGTGCGACCAGCGAGCACTCAAATACGGAAATACATACAGTAGAGCAAAAAACAATACAATTATACAGCGAAATTGTGTCCGGTCGCAAGTACATTCCACAAAGTCAGTCCCCGCTAAACGTTTCCGTTCGTATGCACATCTCACACAATCGCTCCAAGGAAAACGTTTCCGTTCATAGGTACAGCACACACAATTTTTCCCGTTAAATTGTTTGCGTTATTGAATGTATCACACACAGTCCATAGAAGAAACTGTGTGGCAAAGGTTGTCCATCACACACAGTTTTTATGTGGTAAACGTTTGCGCAAGGTGGCCTAACGCAAACAGTTTTCAAGAGAAAGTCGTGTCTGATTTTTCATTGACCCAACACGGTTTACTCATAGAAACTGTGTGCGTAGCCTGAGGTCATCGCCCACGGTATTTTTTCAACAACACGTTTGCAATAGCAAAACACAATTAGCAGGCTAATTCACCATTAGCAGGCTAATTATCTGATTATTCGTAATCCATTTATTAATCTAATTGACATTTCATATTAAGCACACAATATATTTCATTTCCATATTAAGGAAGCAGAATTTCATAATTGAAATACATCTGAGTACAACATGATATAGCTTCAGCACTCAGCTACCCCATTACACAACTACACCAGCAGCAAGTTCCACATGCAACATGTAGAACCTTTTGAAATTAGCATCATAGACGGTATATAGACAGATGCATTTCATCTGGAAAACTACTGAAGCGGAAGGCGAATATTGAGCCTTCATTCATGTTGAAGGTCTTTGCAACTTTAGGCCAGTGCCTATGGATGATTGACTGTCCGTCCTTCGTCCTCTTCAGGAACACTTCAATATTGAACCGTGGGTGTTGTATGAAAACCTTCCTCGCCTCCTGACCATAGAGGTGGTTTGAGAGGTAATCATTAGTGAATTGCTTTGGAAAGGCCTGAAAACAAGGATGTGCATAAATATCTTCTCTATATTGGAAATGAGGCAAAGGAATAAAAACAGGCAAGCTATAACAGTTGGTTCCATCTTGTAGTGAACTGATGTCTTCTTCATTGTGCAGACAAAGATCTTGTTGTTTTTTGTCGCTAATTTCTTTATCCTAACAATCTTTCTGAGTTTCTTGATTTGATTGATATTCATGGACAACTCATTTCCCCATATGCAAAAGGGTCGAACAGTGTGTCAAAACCTCTGACAACAGGACCTACATGTGCAAGACCAAATTGTTAAAAACCAAAATATTAGAATGGTTCCTGCAATTGTACAATAATGTGCTATTAGACAACGGACCATGCATGTGCTAACCTCGATTGTAAACCTCACTGCTTCCCATTGTTTCCCTGCAACACATATAAGGTAGTTAGTCATCAGGTTAAGTAAGGGTCCGCATGCTATCAGTAAGATATGTTGATGAAAAATAAGCACATTGCAGATTCATCAGATTAATTGAAGCCACATGGAAAACCCATTTACCCAAACCAAGCATGATTGAGAACTAGGAAATATAGCACTTGTATATGTTTCTCATTTATCAAGTGCAACCAAATTCGATTTATTCCTCACATGCACAACAATACAAAATTCTACCCACGACAATTGGACATCGCATTGCAGAATTGAACCAAGCAATTAGCTAAACACCACAACAAATGAACCAAACATTAACTGGGCACCACATTGCACAATATAACATACTCCTAATAGAAGATCAGAGAATTAACTAAACAGTTAACTACAGCCAGTTGTAGCAATTGTATTTGTTTCTCATGTATTTACTACATCCAAATTCAGTTTATTCCTCACATGGTATACAATAATAGAATGCACCCACAATTTTGTAAAGATAAATTCGATTTATTTCTCACATGGAAGACAAAACAAAATTGCAGCATGAAGAATTGAACATCACATTTGCAGAATTGAACCAAACAGTTAACTAAAGACGACAACTAATTAACAAAACAGTTAATAAGTGAGCACCACACTGCACGACATATAGACCATATACACCAGAGCAACAGATTGCATGGTGAAATTAGATAGCACAGTTCACTAGAATTTGTGAAGGAAAGGCAGGAGAGCACACGCAACGGGTAAACCGAGCATGCTTAACCGGCATAGCTAGCAATTGGCAAGGTGCTCCTTCAAGATCTGGGGGTCGGCATGAATGGCAGCCATCGCGACCTCATTCGCGCGTGCGGCCTCGATTTGCTTCTCCGCTGCCAAATGCTCCTTGAGGTCCTGGCTATATTGTGTGCACCATCGTTTAGGCCGACGCTTTTTTGGTGGAGGGGTCGGTGATTTGGGTGGAACGTTGATACGTCTCCAATGTATCTACTTTTCCAAACACTTTTGCCCTTATTTTGGACTCTAACTTGTATGATTTGAATGGAACTCACCCGGACTGACGCTGTTTTCATCAGAATTGCCATGATGTTGTTTTATGTGCAGAAAACAAAAGTTCTCGGAATGGCCTGAAACTCCATGGGAAATCTTACAATAAATAATAGAAAAATCCTCGCCAAAGATGAAGACCAGGGGGGCCACACCCTTCTCACGAGGGTGGGGGCGCCCCCCTAAGGCGCGCCCCCTACCTCATGGGCCCCCTGGAAGCCCCCCGACTCCAACTCCAACTCTATATAACTGCTTTCGGGGAGAAAAAATAGGAGAGAAGAAATCATCGCGTTTTACGATATGGAGCCACCGCCAAGCCCTAAAACCTCTCGGGAGGGCTGATCTGGAGTCCGTTCGGGGCTCCGGAGAGGGGGATTCGTCGCCGTCGTCATCATCAACCATCCTCCATCACCAATTTCATGATGCTCACCGCCGTGCGTGAGTAATTCCATCGTAGGCTTGCTGGACGGTGATGGGTTGGATGAGATTTATCATGTAATCGAGTTAGTTCCGTTAGGGTTTGATCCCTAGTATCCACTATGTTCTGAGATTGATGTTGCTATAACTTTGCTATGCTTAATGCTTGTCACTAGGGCCCGAGTGCCTTGATTTCAGATCTGAACCTATTATGTTTTCATCAATATATGAGAGTTCTTGATCCTATCTTGCAAGTCTATAGTCACCTATTATGTGTCATGATCCGTTAACCCCGAAGTGACAATAATCGGGATACTTACCGGTGATGACCGTAGTTTGAGGAGTTCATGTATTCATTATGTTCTAATGCTTTGTTCTGGTTCTCTATTAAAAGGAGGCCTTAATATCCCTTAGTTTCCATTAGGACCCCGCTGCCATGGGAGGGTAGGACAAAAGATGTCATGCAAGTTCTTTTCCATAAGCACATATGACTATATTCGGAATACATGCCTACATTACATTGACGAATTGGAGCTAGTTCTGTGTCGCCCTATGTTATGACTGTTACATGATGACCCGCATCCGGCATAATTATCCAACATTGATCCGATGCCTACGAGCTTTCCATATACTGGTTTATGCTTATTTACTTCCCCTTGCTATTGTTACAATCACTACAAAATACCAAAACCATTACTTTGCTTTCATTACTCTTTTGTTACCGTTACCATCACTATCATAGTACTTTGCTACTAAATAGTTTGCTGCAGATACTAAGTTTCTAGGTGTGGTTGAATTGACAACTCAGCTGCTAATACTTGAGAATATTCTTTGGCTCCCCTTGTGTCGAATCAATAAATTTGGGTTGAATATTCTACCCTCGAAAGCTGTTGCGATCCCCTATACTTATGGGTTATCAGGGCTAATTTCTGGCGCCGTTGCCAGGGAGCATAACTCTATTCTTTGAGTCACTTGGGATTTATATCTGCTGGACACTATGAAGAACTTGAGAGATCCAAAGACCAAGATCTATCCCTCAACTACGAGGGGAGGTAAGGAACTGCCATCTAGCTCTGCACTTGATTCACCTTCTGCTATGAGTAAGCTTGCGACACCTACACCTGCTTCTGCTATTCATTCTGATATGTCGCATGTTATTGATGATGCTACTTCTGTTGGAAATATGCCCTAGAGGCAATAATAAATTGGTTATTATTATATTTCCTTGTTCATGATAATCGTATATTATCCATGCTAGAATTGTATTGATAGGAAACTCAGATACATGTGTGGATACATAGACAACACCATGTCCCTAGTAAGCCTCTAGTTGACTAGCTTGTTGATCAATAGATGGTTATGGTTTCCTGACCATGGACATTGGATGTCGTTGATAACGGGATAACATCATTAGGAGAATGATGTGATGGACAAGATCCAATCCTAAGCCTAGCACAAAGATCGTGTAGTTTGTATGCTAAAGCTTTTCTAGTGTCAAGTGTCATTTCCTTAGACCATGAGATTGTGCAACTCCCGGATACCGTAGGAGTGATTTGGGTGTGCCAAACGTCACAAGGTAACTGGGTGGCTATAAATATACACTACAGGTATCTCCGAAAGTGTCTGTTGGGTTGGCACGAATCGAGACTGGGATTTGTCACTCCGTGTAAACGGAGAGGTATCTCTGGGCCCACTCGGTAGGACATCATCATAATGTGCACAATGTGATCAAGGAGTTGTTCACGGGATGATGTGTTACGGAACGAGTAAAGAGACTTGCCGGTAACGAGATTGAACAAGGTATCGGGATACCGACGATCGAATCTCGGGCAAGTATCGTACCGCTAGACAAAGGGAATTGTATACGGGATTGATTGAATCCTTGACATCGTGATTCATCCGATGAGATCATCGTGGAGCATGTGGGAGCCAACATGGGTATCCAGATCCCGCTATTGGTTATTGACCGGAGAGATGTCTCGGCCATGTCTGCATGACTCCCGAACCCGTAGGGTCTACACACTTAAGGTTCGATGACGCTAGGGTTATAGGGAAAGTATGTGCGTGGTTAACAAATGTTGTTTGGAGTCCCGGATGAGATCCATGACATCACGAGGAGTTCCGGAATGGTCTGGAGGTAAAGATTTATATATGGGAAGTCCTGTTTTGGTCACCGGAAAAGTTTCGGGTGCTATCGGTAACGTACCGGGACCACCGGGAGGGTCCCGGGGGTCCACCAGGTGGGGCTACCTGCCCCAGAGGGCTGCGTGGGCCAAGTGTGAGAGGGGACCAGCCCCAGGTGGGCTGGTGCGCCCCCCCACCAGGGCCCAAGGCGAAGAGAGAAGGGAAAAAGGGGAAACCCTAGGCTCAGATGGGCCTAAGGCCCACCTAGTGGTGCGCCCCCCCCCCCTCTCTCCCCCCTTGGCTGCCCCCTAGATGGGATCTAGGGCTGGCCTCCACCCCTAGGGGTGGAAACCTAGGTGGGGGCGCAGCCCCTCCCCTCCCCCTATATATACTTGAGGTTTTGGGCTGCCATACACATGAAAACATCTCCTTCTTGGCGCAGCCCTACCCCTCTCCCTCCTCGTCTCTCGTAGTGCTTGGCGAAGTCCTGCTGGAGTCCCGCGCTCCTCCACCACCACCACGCCGTCGTGCTGCTGCTAGATGGAGTCTTCCCAACCTCTCCTTCTCCCCTTGCTAGATCAAGGCGTAGGAGACGTCACCGGGCCGTACGTGTGTTGAACACGGAGGTGCCGTCCGTTCGGCACTAGGATCATCGGTGATTTGGATCACGACGAGTACGACTCCATCAACCCCGTTCACTTGAATGCTTCCGCTTAGCAATCTACTTGGGTATGTAGATGCACTCTCCTTCCCCTCGTTGCTAGATTACTCCATAGATTGATCTTGGTGATGCGTAGAAAATTTTGAATTTCTGCTATGCTCCCCAACAGTGGCATCATGAGCTAGGTCTATGCGTAGTTTCTATGCACGAGTAGAACACAAAGCAGTTGTGGGCGTCGATTTTGTCAATTTACTTGCCGTTACTAGTCTTATCTTGATTCGGCGGCATCATGGGACGAAGCGGCCCGGACCGACCTTACACGTACTCTTACGTGAGACTGGTTCCACCGACTGACATGCACTAGTTGCATAAGGTGGCTAGCGGGTGTTTGTCTCTCCCACTTTAGTCGGATCAGATTCGATGAAAAGGGTCCTTATGAAGGGTAAATAGAAATTGGCATATCCCATTGTGGTTTTGGCGTAGGTAAGAAACGTTCTTGCTAGAAACCTATAGCAGCCACGTAAAAACTTGCAACAACAATTAGAGGACGTCTAACTTGTTTTGCAGCATATGCCTTGTGATGTGATATGGCCAAAAGGATGTGATGAATGATATATGTGATGTATGAGATTGATCATCTTCTTGTAATAGGAATCACGACTTGCATGTCGATGAGTATGACAATCGGCAGCAGCCATAGGAGTTGTCTTAATTTATTTATGACCTGCGTGTCAACATAAACGTCATGTAATTACTTTACTTTATTGCTAAAGCGTTAGCCATAGTAGTAGAAGTAATAGATGACGAGACAACTTCAAGAAGACACGATGATGGAGATCATGATGATGGAGATCATGGTGTCATGCCGGTGACAACGATGATCATGGAGCCCCGAAGATGGAGATCAAAAGGAGCAAAATGATATTGGCCATATCATGTCACTATTTGATTGCATGTGATGTTTATCATGTTTTACATCTTATTTGCTTAGAACGACGGTAGCTTAAATAAGATGATCCCTCACTAAAATTTCAAGAAAGTGTTCCCCCTAACTGTGCACGGTTGCGAAGGTTCGTCGTTTCGAAGCACCACGTGATGATCGGGTGTGATAGATTCTAACGTTCGAATACAACGGGTGTAAGCCAGATTTACATACGCAATACACTTAGGTTGACTTTACGAGCCTAGCATGTACAGACATGGCCTCGGAACGCGGAAGACCGAAAGGTCGAACATGAGTCGCATAGAAGATACGATCAACATGAGATGTTCACCGTTGATGACTAGTCCGTATCACGTGATGATCGGACACGGCCTAGTCGATTCGGATCATGTTTCACTTAGATGACTAGAGGGATGTCTATCTGAGTGGGAGTTCATTAAATAATTTGATTAGATGAACTCAACTATCATGAACATAGTCTAAATTGTCTTTGCAAATATGTTGTAGATAAATAGCTCACGTTGTAGCTCCCTGTTTCAATACGTTCCTAGAGAAAAAATAAGTTCAAAGATATTGTAAGCAATGATGCAGACTAGATCCGTAGTCCGAGGAGTGTCCTCACTGCTACACAGAAGGCTTACGTCTTTGATGCACCGCTCGATGTGCAAACCCCTACTACGTCGTCTGTGGATGTTGTGAACACCTGACAGACATGTCCTGATGACTACTTGATAGTTTAGTGCACCATACTTTATGGCTTAGAATCGGGATTCGAATGACGTTTTGAATGCCATAAGACATATGAGATGTTCAAAGAGATGAAATTGGGATTTCAGGCTCATGCCCGTGTTGAGAGGTATGAGACCTCTGACAAGTTCTTTTGCCAACAAGATGGAGGAGAATAGCTCAGCTAGTGAGCATGTGCTCAGAATGTCTGGGTGCAACAATCACTTAAATCAAGTGGGAGTTAAACTTCTGGATAAGATAGTGATTGATAGAGTTCTCTAGACACTATCACTAAGCTACTAGATCTTCGTGATGAACTATGACATGCAAGGGATGGAGTTGATCCCGGAGCTGTTCGCGGCGCTTAAGACCGCAAAAGGTAGAAATCAAGAAGGAGCATCAAGTGTTGATGGTTTAACAAGACCACTGGTTTCAAGAAGGGCAAGGGCTAGAAGGGAAACTTCATGGATGGCAAACCAGTTGCCGCTCTAGTGAAGGAACCCAAGGTTGAACCCAAACCCGAGACTAAGTGCTTCTATTGTAAGGGGAACGGTCACTGGTAGCGGAATTACCCCAAATGCATGGTAGATAAAGTAGGCTGGCAACTTCAACAAACTATATACGTGTTATTAGTGTGTACCTCGCTAGTACTCCTGGTAGCACCTAGGTATTGGATACCGGTTCAGTTGCTATTACTGGTGACTTGAAGCAAAAGCTACGGACTAAACGGAGACTGGCTAAGGGCGAGGTGACGATGTGTGTTGGAAGTGTTTCCAAAGTTGATGAGATCACCATCGCACGCTCCATCTGCCTTCAGGATTAGTATTGAACCTAGATAAATGTTATTAGGTGTCTACATTGAGCATGAATATGATTAGATCATGTTCATTGCAATACGGTCATTCATTTAAGTTAGAGAATAATGGTTATTCTGTTTACATGAATGATACCTTTCATGGTCATGCACCCTATGTGAATGGTTCATTGAATCTCGGTCATGGTAATACACATGTTCACGCCAAAATATGTAGAGTTAATAATGATATTACCACTTTCTTGTGGCACTGCCGCTTAGGTCATATTGGCGTAAGATGCATGAAGAAACTCCATATCGATGGATGTTTGGAGTCACTTGATTTTGAATCGCTTGACACATGCGAGCCATGCCTCATGGGCAGGATGACTAAGACCCCGTTTTCAGGTACAATGAAACGGCAAGTGACTTGTTGGAAATCATACATGCAGATGTGTGTGATCCAATGAGAATTGGAGCGTGCGGTGGATATCGCTATTTTCTCATCTTCACTGACGATTTGAGTAGATATAGGTATATTTACTTAATGAAGCACAAGTCTGAAACATTTGAAAAGTTCAAGAGATTTCAGAGTGGATTTAAGAATCATCATAACAAGAAGAGAAAATTCCTATGATCTGATCAATGAGAATATCTGAGTTATGTGTTTGGCAAACACTTAAGACATTGTGGAATTGTTTCACAGTTGAAGCCACCTGGAACACCAAAAGGTAATGGTGTGTCCAGACGTCGTAATCGAACCCTATGAGATATGGTGCGATCTATGATGTCTCTTACCAATCTACTGTTTTCATTTTGAGGTTATGCGTTAGAGACAGCTGCATTCACTTTAGATAGGGCACCATCTAAGTCCGTTGAGACGATGAATGAACATTGGTTTGGCAAGAAACCAAAGTTGTCGTTCTTAATGTTTGGGGATGCGATGCTTAAGGCTTCAGTCGGAGAAGCTCGAACCCAAAAGTGGACAAACACATCTTCATAGGATACCCAAAGGTGACAAGTTGGGTATACCTTCTATCTCAGATCCGAGGGCAAATTGTTTGTCGCTAAGAATGGGTCCTTTCTCGAGAAGGAGTTTCTCTCGAAAGAATTGAGTGGGAGGAAGATAGAACTTGATGAGGTTGTCAAACCTTTACTTCAACCAGAGAGTGATGCAACATAGAAAGATGTTTTCTGTGGAGCCTACGTCTGCTGAATAGGAAGTTAATGATAGTGATCATGAAGCTTCGGATCAAGTTGCTATCGAACCTCATAGGTCGACAAGGATATGTACTACTCCTAAGTGGTACGGTAATCCTGTCTTAGATATCATGTTGTTAGACAACAATGAACCTACGATCTATGGAGAAGCGGTGGTGGGCCCGTATTCCGACAAATGGTTAGAAGCCATGAAATCCGAGATAGGATCCATATATCAGAACAAAGTATGGACTTTGGTGGACTTGCCCGATGATCGGCAAGCCATTGAGATAAATGGGTCTTTAAGAAGAAGACGGACGTGGGCGGTAATGTTACCGTCTATGAAGCTTGACTTGTGGGAAAGAGTCTTTTCACAAGTTCAAGGAGTTGACTATGATGAGAATTTCTCACCCGTAGCGATGCTTAAGTCCGTCAGAATCATGATAGCATTAGCTGTATTTTTCGATTATGAAATCTTACAGATGGATGTCAAAACAAGTTTTCTTACCAGTTTTTGTAAGAAAAGTTGTATGTGATACAATAAAAGGTTTTGACGATCCTAAGGATGCTAAAAGGTATGCTGGCTCTAGCAATCCTTCTATGGACTAGAGCAAGCATCTCGGAATTGGAATATATGTTTTGATGGAGTGATCAAAGCTTTTAGGTTTATACAATGTTTGCTAGAAACTTGTATTTACAAGAAAGTGAGTGGGAGCACTACAACATTTCTGATAAGTATATGTGGATGACATATTGTTGATCCGAATAATGTAGAATTTACGGAAAGCATAAACGGTTTGTTTGAAGAGTGATTTTCAAAGGAAGACCTGGATAAAGCTGCTTACATATTGGGCATCAAGATCTATAGAGATAGATCAAGACGCCTGATGATACTTTCAAAGAATGCACACCTTGACATGTTTTTGAAGGAGTTCAAAATAGATCAGTCAAGGAAGGGGTTCTTACCTGAGTTGTAAGGTGTGTAGTTGAGTAAGACTCAAAGATTGACCACGGCAGAAGCAAGAGGAAGGACGAAGGTCGTCCCCTATGATCCTATCGTAGGCTCTATACGGTATGCCATGCTGAGTACCACACCTGATGTGTGCCTTGCCACATGTCTGGCAAGAGGGTACAAAGGTGATCTAGGAGTAGATCACCATATAGCGGTCAAAATTATCCTTAGAGGAATAAGGAAGTGTTTCTCGGTTATGGAGGTGATAAAGAGTTCGACATAAAGAGTTACGTCGATGCAAGCTTGACACCTATCCAGATAGCTCTGACTAGAGATACCGGATACGTATAATGGAGCAATAATTTGGAATAGCTCCAAGTGGAACGTGGTAGCAGCATCTACGATATAAAGTTTTGCAAAATACATAGGGATCTGAATGTGGCAAGACCCGTTGACTACAACCTCTCTCACAAGCATAACATGATCAAACCCAGAACTCTTTGAGTGTTTATCACATAGTGATGTGAACTAGATCATTGAGTCTAGTAGACTCTTGGATGTTGGTCATATGGCGATGTGACCTGTGAGTGTTAATCACATGGCGATGTGAACTAGATTATTGACTTTAGTGCAAGTGGGAGACTGTTGGAAATATGCCCTAGAGGCAATAATAAATTGGTTATTATTATATTTCCTTGTTCATGATAATCATTTATTATCCATGCTAGAATTGTATTGATAGGAAACTCAGATACATGTGTGGATACATAGACAACAACATGTCCCTAGTAAGCCTCTAGTTGACTAGCTCGTTGATCAATAGATGGTTACGGTTTCCTGACCATGGACATTGGATGTCGTTGATAACGGGATCACATCATTAGGAGAATGATGTGATGGACAAGACACAATCCTAAGCCTAGCACAAAGATCGTGTAGTTCGTATGCTAAAGCTTTTCTAATGTGAAGTGTCATTTCCTTAGACCTTGACATTGTGCAACTCCCGGATACCGTAGGAGTGCTTTGGGTGTGCCAAACGTCACAACGTAACTGGGTGGCTATAAAGGTACACTACAGGTATCTCCGAAAGTGTCTGTTGGGTTGGCACGAATCGAGACTGGGATTTGTCACTCCGTGTAAACGGAGAGGTATCTCTGGGCCCACTCGGTAGGACATCATCATAATGTGCACAATGTGATCAAGGAGTTGATCACGGGATGATGTGTTACGGAACGAGTAAAGAGACTTGCCGGTAACGAGATTGAACAAGGTATCGGGATACCGACGATCGAATCTCGGGCAAGTATCGTACCGCTAGACAAAGGGAATTGTATACGGGATTGATTGAATCCTTGACATCGTGGTTCATCCGATGAGATCATCGTGCAGCATGTGGGAGCCAACATGGGTATCCAGATCCCGCTATTGGTTATTGACCGGAGAGATGTCTCGTCCATGTCTGCATGACTCCCGAACCCGTAGGGTCTACACACTTAAGGTTCGATGACGCTAGGGTTATAGGGAAAGTATGTACGCGGTTAACGAATGTTGTTCGGAGTACCGGATGAGATCCCGAACATCACGAGGAGTTCCGGAATGGTCCGGAGGTAAAGATTTATATATGGGAAGTCATGTTTTGGTCACCGGAAAAGTTTCGGGTGCTATCGGTAACGTACCGGGACCACCGGGAGGGTCCCCGGGGTCCACCAGGTGGGGCTACCTGCCCCAGAGGGCTGCGTGGGCCAAGTGTGAGAGGGGACCAGCCCTAGGTGGGCTGGTGCGCCCCCCACCAGGGCCCAAGGCGAAGAGAGAAGGGAAAAAGGGGAAACCCTAGGCTTAGATGGGCCTAAGGCCCACCTAGTGGTGCGCCCCCCCCCCCTCTCTCCTCCCTTGGCCACCCCCTAGATGGGATCTAGGGCTGGCCGCCACCCCTAGGGGTGGAAACCTAGGTGGGGGCGCAGCCCCTCCCCTCCCCCTATATATACTGGAGGTTTTGGGCTGCCATACACACGAAAACATCTCCTTCTTGGCGCAGCCCTACCCCTCTCCCTCCTCGTCTCTCGTAGTGCTTGGCGAAGCCCTGCTGGAGTCCCGCGCTCCTCCACCACCACCACGCCGTCGTGCTGCTGCTGGATGGAGTCTTCCCAACCTCTCCTTCTCCCCTTGCTAGATCAAGGCGTAGGAGATGTCACCGGGCTGTACGTGTGTTGAACACGGAGGTGCCGTCCATTCGGCACTAGGATCATCGGTGATTTGGATCACGACGAGTACGACTCCATCAACCCCATTCACTTGAACGCTTCCGCTTAGCGATCTACAAGGGTATGTAGATGCACTCTCCGTCCCCTTGTTGCTAGATTACTCCATAGATTGATCTTGGTGATGCGTAGAAAATTTTGAATTTCTGCTACGTTCCCCAACAACTTCTGGTATGCATGATACTTATGATGAAACTACCTCTATGCCTGATACTACTATGCCACTTGATGATTTTCTAGAGGAACGACTTGCTAGGGCTAGAGAGATTGAAAATATTGAATCTGATTATGAAGATGAAAGTGATGATGAAGAATCACTTGTTATTCCTGAGGGTTATTTATTTGATCAAGATGCTTCTTTAGCTATTTAGCCTGCAAAGACAGATATGAACTCAAAAGGTTATTAGCTAAATGGAATAAGAAATCTCCAAATGCTAGGATGAGACCTGACCCTGCTTTTGCTACTTCACCTATATGTGTTGCTGATAAGGATTATGAATTCTCTGTTGATCCTGATATAGTTACTTTGGTTGAATTTGATCCTTTTCATGGTTATGAATCTGAAATTGTTGTAGCACATCTTACTAAATTAAATGATATAGCCACCCTGTTCACTAATGATGAGAGATCTCGCTACTTTTATATCCTTAAAATATTTCCGTTCTCATTAAAGGGTGATGCTAAGATATGGTTTAATTCTCTTGATCCTGGTTGTGTGCGTAGTCCCCGGGATATGATTTATTACTTCTCTGCTAAATATTTCCCTTCTCATAAGAAACAAGCTGCTTTAAAGGAAATATACAACTTTGTGCAAATTAAAGAAGAGAGTCTCCCACAAGCTTGGGGGAGGCTTCTCAAGTTACTTAATGCTTTGCCTGATCATCCTCTTAAGAAAAATGAAATACTCGATATCTTTTATAATGGACTAATCGATGCTTCCAGAGATTACCTGGATAGTTGTGCTGGTTCTCTTTTCAGGGAAAGAACATCGGATGAAGTTGAAATCTTATTGAATAATATGTTGACAAATGAAAATAATTGGGCACCTCTTGAGCCAGCTCCTGAGCCAGCTCCTGCTCCAACTAATGATCCTATTCCTAAACCAACTCCGAAGAAGAGAGGTGTTCTATTTCTCAGTCCTGAAGATATGCAAGAGGCAAAGAAATCTATGAAAGAAAAAGGTATTAAAGTTGAAGATGTTAATAATTTACCTCCTATTGAAGAAATACATGGTCTCAATTTACCGCCTGATGAAGAAATATATGATCTTAATCCTTTATTTATTGAAGAACCTCCAGACCTCGATAACCCGACACAGGTAGTAAAGGTAAATTCTCTCTAAGATATGATAAAGCTGAAATCCCTCCTACTAAAATTGCTAGTCAATGCTTGGATGAGTTTGTTAATTTTATGTTTAAGCAAGAAGACTTCAATGCTTATTTTGGTAGACAATTAAAACAAGATGCTGATATGATTAAATACTTGGGTGATTATATGGCTAAAATTAGAGGTGAACTTAAACTTGTTAGAAAACATGCTTCTATGGTTACCACTCAAGTAGAACAAGTACTTAAAGCTCAAAAAGAATTGCTCAATGAGATGAATAGTAAGAAAAATATTTATGTTGTTAAAGTGGCTACTAGAACTGGTAGAATGACTCAGGAACCTTTGTATCCTGAAGGCCGACCTAAGAGAATTGAATAAGATTCTTAGAGAAATAAAATTGATGCACCTAGTTCTTCTAAAAAGAAGAAAAAGAAAAATGATAGAACTATGCAAACTTCTAGTGAACCTATTGCTGAACCACCTGATAATCCAAATGATATTTATATTTCTGATGCTAAAACTCAATCTGGTAATGAACATGAACCTAATGAAAATGTTAATGATGATGTTCATAATATTGCTAAACCTAGTAATGATAATGATATAGAAATTGAACCTGCTATTGATCTTGATAACCCACAATCAAAGAATCAACGTTATGATAAGAAAGACTTTGTTGCTAGGAAATATGGTAATGAAAGAGAACCTTGGGTTCAGAAACCCATGCCTTTTCCTCCCAAACCATCCAAGAAAAAAGATGATGAGGATTTTGAGCGCTTTGCTGAAATGATTAGACCTATAGTTTTGCGTATGCGATTGACTAATATACTCAAACAAATCCTTATGCTAAGTACATAAAAGATATTATTACAAATAAAAGAAAGATACTGGAAGCTGAAATTTCCATCATGCTTGCTAATTATACTTTTATGGGTGGAATACCAAAGAAACTTGGAGATCCAGGAGTACCTACTATACCATGCTCCATTAAAAGAAACTAAGTTAAAACTACTTTATGTGATCCTGGAGCCGGTGTTAGTGTTATGCCTCTCTCTTTATATCGTAGACTTGATTTGAATAAGTTGACACCTACTAAAATATCTTTGCAAATGGATGATAAATTAACTGCTATACCTGTCGGTATTTGTGAGGATGTATCTGTTGTGGTTGCAAACGTTACTATTTTAACGGACTTTGTTATTCTTGATATTCTCGAGGACGATAGTATGTCTATTATTCTTGGAAGACATTTTCTTAATACTGCAGGGGCTGTTATTGATTGCAACAAAGGCAATGTCACTTTTCATGTTAATGGTAATGAGCATACGGTACACTTTCCGAGGAAACAACCTCAAGTTCATAGTATCAATTCTATCGGAAAAATTCCATCGATTATATTTGGAGGTTCTGAATTTCCTCTTCCTACTGTCAAGAAGAAATATGATATACTTATTATTGGGGATGTGCATATCCCTGTTGAGGTAACCTAGTTTTATTTAAAATTTCTCCGGTTTCATGTCAATCGGAATGGGTTTGTTAACAAGACTTGATCAACCTTGTTAGTGGATTCCTTTTGACGAGCATGAGATGGATGAAACTAGAAGCACAACCTTATGTACCCTCTCTATACTTTATGTTATTTAGTTGAAATAAAACAAAATAAATAATTTTATGTATGTTACCTGATTATCCGTGCAATATAAAAATACCTCGAAAATAAAAGTTCTCCAAATGCCCTGAAAATTAAATATGATTTTTTATAGAATATTTGAGGATTTATGGAACAAGGAACACACCAGGGGGGCCAACCACATTGCCACGAGGGTGGAGGGCGCGCCCCCTGCCTCGTGGGCCCATGGTGGCCCTCCTCCACTTATTCTTTCAGCCACACACTTCATCTTCCTCCCCCAAACACGAAAAACCAGCTCAAACCCGAGTCCAAGCTCGTTTTGCTGCCATTTTCGATCTCCTTGCTCAAAGCACCTCTCACAAAATTGCTTGGGGAGATTGTTCCTTGGTATGTGACTCCTCCATTGGTCCAATTAGTTTTTGTTCTAGTGCTTTATTCATTGCAAATTTGTGTTGCTTAGGTGACCCTGTTCTTGAGCTTGCATGTCAAATTTATATGGTCAAAAGTAGTTTTGATGCATGATATAGGCTCTAGGCACTTGTAGGAGTAGTTGCTATCAATATTATTGAGTTTGGTTTACTTTTATTTTGAAGTTACTAAAATTTCAGAATTTTTCAGAAAATGATGAGGAGATTATTGAGGGGCTCATCGAGCCAAAGCTCGAAGGAAAAGGCACCAAAGCCTAAGTATAATTTGTCGTGCACCGCGGAGGTTCGGGCGTGTGAATGGCCTTCTGAGGATTTCTTTAGAGCAGCCGGGATTTATGAAGATTTTCATGAGTTGGCTCATAATGCAGGCCTCACCGCTTTCCTCCACGACCAATGTGATCAGTATCTCTTGCTCACAAATACCTTTGTGCAAAATTTTCATTTTCATTCTAGGAACTCACCACCTACGGTGGAGTTACATTTATATGATGAGCATAAGGAGATGTCACTTTATGATTTCTGTCGGATTTGTTTAGTCCCTTTTTGGGGCAAGACAGAAGAACCACATCATGATGATGTGGAGGGATTTATTAGTACTATCACTGTAGGGGAAACTAGGAAGGTTTCCGATGCACGAATCACTAGCATACATTTTCCTGTCTTACATTACGTTGCATTATTTGCTAGTCATTGCTTAATTGGTCGCGGAAACTGTGGAAACCTTAGTATCCCTGATATTATTATTTTGCTCCAAGGTTTATACAGTGATAACACTTTTAGTATGGGCGGCATTATTGCTAGACGGTTAAGTATGAACCGTACTAAGGGTCCCATCTTTGGAGGCATCTATGCTTCACGCCTAGCTGCACATTTTAACATACCTATTAGGCATGCTGAGAAGGAAGAAAAAGTGATGCCTCATGTTTATTTAGATTATAAAAGTATGGTGGCACATGATTTTATTGTTAAGAATAGGGCAGGAGAGCTTAAATATCAATTGTTCTTTAATAAACATCATCCTGAGACTATTACCTTGCCTGCTCCTGCTTTGTTTGATTTGACTGTAGGCAAGTACCTTGTTCCGTTGATAGCTATCCACGCCTACCGGAACCCTGTACCAACCGAGGAGCCAGAACCGGAACCACAATTTGATCCTTCACGACAGTCTAACTATCAGTGGGATCCGGAGATGATTGCCAGCCAGTGGCAATCGGAGCCTTCTTCTTCCTCATCACAGTACGACCCCAACAACTATTACTATGGATATCAGCCAGGCCAGCCGTGGCCATAGACCAACTTAGGCCAAAAGCCTAAGCTTGGGGGAGTACGTATTTCTCACCGACATTACATTTATGTTCACACACACTCATTGCCAGATGTCGGTGCTCATACTTTTTCATTGTATCATCCATGCTAGTTTATTTTCTTTTATACTTTCTTCTTGTGTGTTTAATAAACCTTAGGAAAAACCAAAAAAATTAGTTGTAGCTTTTAATTAATTTACTTTCCATGCTATAGTAGTAATTAAAAAGAAAACCCAAAAATATTTCTTGTTCTTCTTTTGCTTGTTGGGAGCTTTCCCGTGTAAATAGTTTTATTTCTTTTCTTTCTTTGGGGGTCAGTAGGAGAAGACCTTGATTAAATTGTTGAAGTGGCTCTTATATGCATTAATGTTTATCTGACAAAAGAGCCCATATTGCCTTGTCTTCTCCTGTTTATTGAATGCTCGCAGATTCCAGCTTAGTCCAATGCACATGCACTCTTATTATTATTCACATCGTTCGGTCGTGCAAGTGAAAGGCAATTATGATGATATATGATGGATTGACTGAGATGAGAAAAGCTGGTACGAACTCGACCTCTTTTGTTTTTGTAAATATGATGAGTTCATCATTCTTGATTCAGCTTGTTATGAATAACCATGTTTGCAATGAAAATTAGAGATCATAGTTGCTTATGCCATGCTTGATTAGCTATGAGTTATAATGGTTTACCTTGCGTGCCAACATGCTATTAAAATGGTTATGATGTGGTATGATAGGGTGGTATCCTCCTCTGAATGATTTAAGTGACTTGACTTGGCACATGTTCACGCATGTAGTTGAAACAAATCAACGTAGCCTTCACGATATTTATGTTCATGGTGGATTATATCCTACTCATGCTTGCATCCAATGTTTATTAATTTTAATGCATGTACATGGCTGTTGTCGCTCTCTAGTTGGTCTCTTCCCAGTCTTTTGCTAGCCTTCACCTGTACTAAGCGGGAATATTGCTTGTGCACCCAAACTCCTTAAACCCCAAAGTTATTCCACATGAGTCCACTATACCTTCCTATATGCGGTATCTACCTGCCGTTCCAAGTAAATTTGTATGTGCCAAACTCTAAACCTTCAAATAATCATCTTGTTTTGTATGCTCGAATAGCTCATGTATCAACCAGGGTTGTCTATATCTTCCATGTTAGGCGGGTTACTCTCAAGAGGAGTGGACTCCGCTCCTCACTCACGAGATAAAGGGCTGGTCACCGGGATGCCCAATCCCATGCTTTATGCAAACTAAATCAAAATAATTGCAAACAAAACTCCCCCTGGGACCTGATGTATGTTGGAGGCACTCGTTGTTTCGAGCAAGCCATGGATTGATGCTTGTTGGTGGAAGGGGGAGTATAAACTTTACCATTCTGTTTGGGAACCGCCTATAATGTGTGTAGCATGGAAGATATCGCCATCTCTTGGTTGTTATGTTGACAATGAAAGTATACCGCTCAAAATGTTATTCACCTCTATTTTAAAACCGAGCTCTGGCACCTCTACAAATCCCTGCTTCCCTCTGCGAAGGGCCTATCTATTTACTTTTATGTTGAGTCATCACCCTCTTATTAAAAAGCACTAGCTGGAGAGTGCAGCTGTCATTTGCATTCATTACTGTTAATTTATATTGGGTGTGACTATGATTGGATCTCTTTTACCATGAATTACAATGTCTAGTCAGTCCTTGATCTTTAAAGGTGCTCTGCATTTATGTTTTGCAATATCAGAAAGGGCTAGCGAGATACCATCTTGTTATATCATATTATGATTGTTTTGAGAAAGTGTTGTCATCCGAGATTTATTATTATGGCTTGCTAGTTGATTATGTTATTGATATGAGTAATCATGAGACCTGAGAATTATTGCAAATGTGGTTAGTTATAATCTTTGCTGAAAACTTGAATGCTAGCTTGACATATTTACAACAACAAGACAAAACAGAGTTTGTAAAAGTTTTTCTTTATTTCTTTCAGTTTGTCAACTGAATTGCTTGAGGACAAGCAAGGGTTTAAGCTTGGGGGAGTTGATACATCTCCAACGTATCTACTTTTCCAAACACTTTTGCCCTTGTTTTGGACTCTAACTTGTATGATTTGAATGGAACTAACCCGGACTGACGCTGTTTTATGTGCAGAAAACAAAAGTTCTCGGAATGACCTGAAACTCCATGGGATATCTTACAATAAATAATAATAAAATCCTCGCCAAAGATGAAGACCAGGGGGCCCACACCCTTCTCACGAGGGTGGGGGCGCCCCCCCTAGGGCGTGCCCCCCTACCTCGTGGCCCCCCTGGAAGCCCCCCGACTCCAACTCCAACTCTATATAACTGCTTTAGGGGAGAAAAAAATAGGAGAGAAGAAATCATCGCGTTTTACGATACGGAGCCGCCGCCAAGCCCTAAAACCTCTCGGGAGGGCTGATCTGGAGTCCGTTCGGGGCTCCGGAGAGGGGGATTCGTCGCCGTTGTCATCATTAACCATCCTCCATCACCAATTTCATGATGCTCACCGTCGTGCGTAAGTAATTCCATCGTAGGCTTGCTGGACGGTGATGGGTTGGATGAGATTTATCATGTAATCGAGTTAGTTCTGTTAGGGTTTGATCCCTAGTATCCACTATGTTCTGAGATTGATGTTGCAATGACTTTGCTATGCTTAATGCTTGTCACTAGGGCCCGAGTGCCATGATTTCAGATCTGAACCTATTATGTTTTCATCAATATATGAGAGTTCTTGATCCTATCTTGCAAGTCTATAGTCACCTATTATGTGTCATGATCCGTTAACCCCGAAGTGACAATAATCGGGATACTTACCGGTGATGACCGTAGTTTGAGGAGTTCATGTATTCACTATGTGCTAATGCTTTGTTCCGGTTCTCTATTAAAAGGAGGCCTTAATATCCCTTAGTTTCCATTAGGACCCTGCTGCCATGGGAGGGTAGGACAAAAGATGTCATCAAGTTCTTTTCCATAAGTACGTATGACTATATACGGAATACATGCCTACATTACATTGACGAATTGGAGCTAGTTCTGTGTCACCCTATGTTATGACTGTTACATGATGGACCGCATCCAGCATAATTATCCATCATTGATCTGATGCCTACGAGCTTTCCATATACTGGTTTACGCTTATTTACTTTCCCGTTGCTATTGTTACAATCACTACAAAATACCAAAAACATTACTTTGCTTTCATTACTCTTTTGTTACCGTTACCACCACTATCATATTAATTTGCTACTAAACACTTTGCTGCACATACTAAGTTTCCAGGTGTGGTTGAATTGACAACTTATCTGCTAATACTTGAGAATATTCTTTGGCTCCCCATGTGTCGAATCAATAAATTTGGGTTGAATACTCTACCCTCGAAAGCTGTTGCGATCCCCTATACTTGTGGGTTATCAAAGGTGTCGCGCTCGCACCGGCAGTCGGGGCATGTGGGATGTGGAAGGAGGAGGAGGATGGGGGTCGGGTGTGGATTACCTGCCTGGATAGAGGAGGCCGAGTAGCGTGAAGGAGGGTCACCGACGAGGAGGCAGCAGCGCTGCAAGCAAGGAGTGAAGGTTTAAACTTGGAAAGGAAGGCGAAAAGAGGGGAAATGTGGCTTTTGGTAAGGGGGAGGGGACGGGGAGGTAGATATTTCCGCGGAAGCCGAAAATTTGGAGCTTCAGCCAAAAAACTAGCGCACAAAGTGTCATCAGACACGGTCCCTTATTCAGAACTCTGTACGATATGTGGACATCACAAACGATTCAGATAGCTTAACCCGTGTGTGATGAGTTTGAATGTCAAAAGTTTTGGTTCAAATTTCCATGGTTACAGTGGCCATCCACGTCATTGCATAATTTGGGTACAGAAAGGAGACTACAGCACACCCACACTTCTTAATCGAGCAAGTTCAGCAATTAAACAGAGCTAGCTGACCTAAACATTACCCTAACAAATTAAAGACCAACGCTCTTAATTAAACATAACAAAGAGTACTATTACGGCTGGTGCTCGTCGATCTCCGCCGCCTCCATGTCTAGCTCGCGCCCGATGGTCTCCTAGGGAAGGGGCTCCATGGCATCCATCGCACCATACTCGGCAAGCATCTCACCATCTGCGTCCGACATCTCTTTGGAAACAGCCGCCACGAGCTGGGCATGGGCGGACGCGATCTAGGCTTGGACGGGCTCCCTCGTCGCAAGGTATGCGGCGGAGGAACGGATGGCTGCTCGAACGCTCTCGGCGATTGCCAGCTCTTCGACCGTGGGTTGCCGACCGTTGTCAGAGAAGCTTCATTCGATTTGTGCGGTGACCGCCAGGAGCTGGTCGTGGGCGGCCTCGACATGGTCGTGGGCGGCCTCCATCAGGACAAAGGCCGCTGCTGCGGAACGGACAACTGTTGTGCCACTCTCGCCAGTTGCTATCCCCGAGGCAGATGTTGCTGCCGCCACCTGAGAAGCAACAGCGGCCTTTGGGCTGCCTTTGCCGCCCGGTCGCAAATTACGGCCGCGCTCATGCACCTTGTTATCACGTGCATGGCAGCTGCGGACGCGCTCTCGCCGGACTGGGCCACCGAAGTTGCCCTCACGACACGGGTCCACATGCCCATCTTTCACCGGCGATGATTGAACAATGAAATGGTATTTGGGGAGTGAGCTAGTGTGCTTGAGACCCCGGCTGTGCACTGTAGCCGACGCACCTTCTCGCGTAAGCCATAGGCGTACTATACACCGACGGTGCTCCAAGATATTTTGTACTACATCTCACACAGTTGCTGATAATAAACTATGTGCGATCTACTTGATTTTTCATCTTGATATGAATTACATAATGGGGTCACAGCGGTAATGGACGGTGTTTGAATTGCTAGACCTTTTATATGGAGTGAACATGCAACTATATGTGTGTCATAAAAGAATTGGAATTATTCAAGGTTCGTTTCAACATTTTATTCATTAAATTGGTTTTCTAGCCATTTTAGGTGAACAATTTAAATTTGAACTACTTGCACATGCTCCAGTGCATATAAATTGGTTGAAAAATCAAATATGTGACCTTGGGTGCATGCTTAGGTCCCATGCAAGAAATGGGAATGAATTTCAAACACAAGGGCACCGTTGATTACCGGCAAAACATTGAGATGCCTGGTTTTTGAATTCTAGTAAATCAAAAACTAGTCTGAAATTCATGAAAGTTGGCATGCTATCATGGAGCGGCATCAACATGCCATGGTAAAAAAATTTGTCCCATTTTGGGCAGGTTTGGGTATATGCTTCTCACAAACCGGAGCTTCTCACAACAAGCATGATGGTTTTCGGTAGGGAACGTCCCACCTTTGGGGACGAAACGATATCCATTGCCTCTTATTGCTTGGAATTTTTTCTCGTGTAAACATAGAACAACAGGAGTGTTGTGTGAATTTTTGTGATTTTTCGGGGTTCGCTTTGACATTTTTATGCATTAACTGAGTTTTCAATGTATTTTCTATGCATAATGCAAATCTGAACTACATGCACATGCTGCAGTTCATATAAATTGGTTGAAAAATCAAATATGTGTCCTTGGGTCCATGCTTAGGTCCCATGCAAGAAATGGGAATGTATTTCAAACACCGGGGCACCGTTGATTGCCGGCAAAACATTGAGATGCCTGGTTTTTAAATTCTAGTAAATCAAAAACTCGTGTGAAATTCATGAAACTTGGCATGCTATCATGGAGCGGCATCAACATGTCGTGGTACATTTTTTGTCCCATTTGGGGCAGGTTTGGGTATATGCTTCTCACAAACCGGAGCTTCTCACAATAAGCATGATGGTTTTCGGTAGGGAACGTCCCACCTTTGGGGATGAAACGATATCCATTGCCTCTTATTGCTTTCAAATTTTTTTTCCGTGTCAACATAGAACAATAGGAGTGTTGTGTGAATTTTTGTGATTTTTCGAGGTTCGTTTGGACATTTTTATGCATCAACTGAGTTTTCAATGCATTTTATGTGCATAATTCAAATTTGAACTATGTGCACATGCTCCAGTGCATATAAATTGGTTGAAAAATCAAATCTGTGTCCTTGCGTGCATGCTTAGGTCTCATGCAAGAAATGGGAATGAATTTCAAACACCGGGGCACCGTTGATTGCCGGCAAAACATTGAGATGTCTGGTTTTTAAATTCCAGTTAATCAAAAACTTGTCTGAAATTCATGAAACTTGGCAGACTATCATGGACCGGCATCAACACGCTGTGGTAAAAAATTTGTCCCATTTGGGGCAGGTTTAGGTATATGCTTCTCACAACAAGCATGATGGTTTTCGGTAGGGAACATCCCACCTTTGGGTTCGAAACGATATCCATTGCCTCTTATTGCTTTCAATTTTTTTTCTCATGTCAACATAGAACAACATGAGTGTTGTGTGATTTTTTCTGATTTTTTGGGGTTCGTTTGGACATTTTTATGCATTAACTGAGTTGTCAATGCATTTTATGTGCATAATTCAAATTTGGACTACATGTGAATGCTCCAGTGTATATAAATTGGTTGAAAAATTAAAATCTATGTCATTGGTTGCATGTTTATCCCATGCAAGAAATGGGAATGAATTTCAAACACCGGGGCACCGTTGATTGCCGGCAAAACATTGAGATGCTTGGTTTTTAAATTCTAGTAAATCCAAAACTCTTCTGATATTCATGAAACTTGGCGTGCTATCGTGGAGCGGCATGAACATGCCATGGAAAAAATTTGTCCCATTTGGGGCAGGTTTGGGTATATGCTTCTCACAAAACGGAGCTTCTCACAACAAGCATGATGGTTTTCGGTAGGGAACATCCCGCCTTTGGGGAAGAAACGATATCCATTGCCTCTTATTGCTTTCAAAAAAATTTCCCATTTCAACATAGAACAACAGGAGTGTTGTGTGAATTTTTGTGATTTTTCGGGGTTCGTTTGGACATTTTTATGCATTAACTGAGTTTTCAATGCATTTATGTGCATAATTCAAATTTGAACTACATGCACATGCTCCAGTGCATATAAATTGGTTGAAAAATCAAATATGTGTCCTTGGGTGCATGCTTAGGTCCTATGCAAGAAATGGGAATGAATTTCAAACACAAGGGCACTGTTGATTGCCGGCAAAACATTGAGATGCCTGGTTTTTGAATTCTAGTAAATCAAAAACTAGTCTGAAATTCATGAAAGTTGGCATGCTATCATGGAGCGGCATCAACATGCCGTGGTAAAAATTTTGTCCCATTTTGGGCAGGTTTGGGTATATGCTTCTCACAAACCAGAGCTTCTCACAACAAGCATGATGGTTTTTGGTAGGGAACGTCCCACCTTTCGGGACAAAACGATATCCATTGCCTCTTATTGCTTTGAATTTTTTTCTCGTGTCAACATAGAACAACAGGAGTGTTGTGTGAATTTTTGTGATTTTTCGGGGTTCGTTTTGACATTTTTATGCATTAACTGAGTTTTCAATGTATTTCCTGTGCATAATTCAAATCTGAACTACATGCACATGCTCCAGTTCATATAAATTGGTTGAAAAATCAAATATGTGTCCTTGGGTCCATGCTTAGGTCCCATGCAAGAAATGGGAATGTATTTCAAACACCGGGGCACCGTTGATTGCCGGCAAAACATTGAGATGCCTGGTTTTTAAATTCTAGTAAATCAAAAACTCGTGTGAAATTCATGAAACTTGGCATGCTATCATGGAGCGGCATCAACATGTCGTGGTACATTTTTTGTCCCATTTGGGGCAGGTTTGGGTATATGCTTCTCACAAACCGGAGCTTCTCACAACAAGCATGATGGTTTTCGGTAGGGAACATCCCACCTTTGGGGACGAAACGATATCCATTGCCTCTAATTGCTTTCAAAAAAATTTCCTGTGTCAACATAGAACAACAGGATTGTTGTGTGAATTTTTGTGATTTTTCGAGGTTCGTTTGGACATTTTTATGCATCAACTGAGTTTTCAATGCATTTTATGTGCATAATTCAAATTTGAACTACGTGCACATGCTCCAGTGCATATAAATTGGTTGAAAAATCAAATCTGTGTCCTTGGGTGCATGCTTAGGTCTCATGCAAGAAATGGTAATGAATTTCAAACACCGGGGCACCGTTGATTGCCGGCAAAACATTGAGATTTTTGGTTTTTAAATTCCAGTTAATCAAAAACTTGTCTGAAATTGATGAAACTTGGCATGCTATCTTGGAGCGGCATCAACATGCCGTGGTAAAAATTTTGTCCCATTTGGGGCAGGTTTGGGTATATGCTTCTCACAACAAGCATGATGGTTTTCGGTAGGGAACATCCCACCTTTGGGTTCGAAACGATACCCATTGCCTCTTATTGCTTTCAATTTTTTTGTCATGTCAACATAGAACAACAGGAGTGTTGTGTGATTTTTTGTGATTTTTTGGGGTTCGTTTGGACATTTTTATGCATTAACTGAGTTGTCAATGCATTTTATGTGCATAATTCAAATTTGGACTACATGCACATGCTCCAGTGTATATAAATTGGTTGAAAATTAAAATCTGTGTCATTGGTTGCATGCTTATCCCATGCAAGAAATGGGAATGAATTTCAAACACCGGGGCACCGTTGATTGCCGGCAAAACATTGAGATGCTTGGTTTTTAAATTCTAGTAAATCTAAAACTCGTTTGACATTCATGAAACTTGGAGTGCTATCATGGAGCGGCATGAACATGCCGTGGATTTGTCCCATTTGGGGCAGGTTTGGGTATATGATTCTCACAAAACGGAGCTTCTCACAACAAGCATGATGGTTTTCGGTAGGGAAAATCCCACCTTTGGGGACGAAACGATATCCATTGCCTCTTATTGCTTTCAAAAAAAATTCCCATTTCAACATAGAACAACAGGAGTGTTGTGTGAATTTTTGTGATTTTTCGGGGTTCGTTTGGACATTTTTATGCATTAACTGAGTTTTCAATGCATTTATGTGTATAATTCAAATTTGAACTAGATGCACATGCTCCAGTGCATATAAATTGGTTGAAAAATCAAATATGTGTCCTTGGGTGCATGCTTAGGTCCCATGCAAGAAATGGGAATGAATTTCAAACACTAGGGCACCGTTGATTGCCGGCAAAACATTGAGATGCATGGTTTTTAAATTCTAGTAAATCCAAAACTCGTCTGAAATTCATCAAACTTGGCAAGCTATCATAGAGCGGCATCAACATGTCGTGGTACAAATTTTGTCCCATTTGGGATAGGTCTGGGTATATGCTTCTCACAAACCGGAGCTTCTCACAACAAGCATGATGGTTTTTGGTAGGGAACGTCCCACCTTTGGGGATGAAACGATATCCTTTGCCTCTTATTGCTTTAATTTTTTTTCTCATGTCAACATAGAACAACATGAGTGTTGTGTGAATTTTTGTGATTTTTCAGGGTTCGTTTGGACATTTTTATGCATTGACTAAGTTTTCAATGCATTTATGTGCATAATTCAAATTTGAACTACATGCACATGCTCCAGTGCATATAAATTGGTTGAAAAAACAAATATGTGTCCTTGAGTGCATGTTTAGGTCCCATGCAAGAAATGGGAATGAATTTCAAACACCGGGGCACCGTTGATTGCCGGCAAAACATTGAGATGCCAGGTTTTTAAATTCTAGTAAATCCAAAATTCTGTTAACCATTCACGTGACGCCACGTGTATTGGTTTTAATGGTTGTAGGAGGTGCCGTGCGGACAACTGCTTGACCTTGACTGGACGGGAGGCATGCGAGCGCCGTGCGGTGCGCAAGATGACCGAGAGGCGTGCAAGCTGTCCTTGAGAGCGTAGGCTCATCGAGAAGCATGTGAGCTGTATGCTGTGCAAGCTCATTGGGAAGCGAGCCCTTTGACTTCCATGGCTGCCCTCCTTGCTTGTGTCCTCTCCTTTAATGGCGCCCAAGCCGCAGTTTAATTCGCTTTTTAGATATAAATCACTCATCGCAAACATTTTAGTTAGAACACCTGTATGCAAACCGACAGCTTCCCCAGGAAGCCAAGAGAAAATGTGTCGAGCAGGATTTCTGCAGCTCTTGATCACAAACGTTTTAGATAAAACACCCGTATGCAAAGTGAGACCAGCGCAGGATTCGTGCATCCCTTCAACGAAAACGATTGTTTTGGATGACCTGTGTGCAACCACATACAAACAATTTGGTAAGATTTGTCAATCCTTGTAACACTACGCTTTGTCAAAATATGAAGCTAAAAATCACTAGCAATATCTAATTTTTGCAACTAAAATTCAGTAATTAAGCATAGATTTCATTCATAGATTAAGCAGTCATTCTTAATTTATACAAACAGTTTAGCTCAATAGCTGAACCGACCAAACTTTTCCCCAATTGTTGCCAACCACGTACTTAAATAGCTAGTTCAACTATATATACTAGCTAATTTTAAGTACGTTGTACAGTTCCACCACATCTATAGTCAGATGAACTGAACAAAATAGCCCCTAAATACTACTACTATTGTGGAGGGGCTTTGTACTACTTCCGGTTGCCTCTCCTCTTCCAAGCGCGCTCAGTAAGAGGCGGAGGAGGAGCACCCTACTGATGAGCTGGGCAACCGCAATGCAGTGCATGCCGCTAATGCAGCTTCAGCGACGCTCACCTCGAACACCCGTGCCGCTCCTGACGACCCCCTCGAAGTGGTGGTTCGCCTCGTAGATCTCCTGATTCATCGCCTCTGCGGTGGCGTGTGTCGCAGCCACTGCGGCGGTAAGGCTCTTTGTTACGAGAAAGTTATTTGTCCCTAGGTAATCGATAACTAGACCGGTAATCATTATTGCAATTTTATATGAGGGAGAGGCATAAGCTAACATACTTTCTCTACTTGGATCATATGCACTTATGATTGGAACTCTAGCAAGCATCCGCAACTACTAAAGATCATTAAGGTAAAACCCAACCATAGCATTAAAGCATCAAGTCCTCTTTATCCCATACGCAACAACCCCCTTACTCGGGTTTGTGTTTCAGTCACTCACGCAACCCACTATAAGCGAATCATGAACGTATTGCAACACCCTACAGCGGGAATCCCTCACGCTTGCGCGACACGGAGAGCACCATCGGACAGCACCAATAATAAAACATGCAACTCAAACCAATCACGATCATCAAATAACCCATAGGACAAAACGGATCTACTCAAACATCATAGGATAGCCATACATCATTGGGAAATAATATACAACGTTGAGCACCATGTTTAAGTAGAGATTACAGAGGGTAAGAGAGAGGTTACACCACTGCATAGAGGGGGGAAGAGTTGGTGATGATGGCGATGAAGTTGTTGGTGAAGATTGCGGTGATGATGATGGCCCCCGGTGGCACTCCGGCGCCATCGGAAGCGAGGGGGAGAGAGCCCCCTCCTTCTTCTTCCTTAACCTCCTCCCTAGATGGGAGAAGGGTTTCTCCTCTGGTCCATGGCCTCCATGGCGTGGGAGGGACAAGAGCCCCTCCAAGATTGGATTTGTCTCTCTGTCTCTCTCTGTTTCTGCGTTCCCAGATTCTTCCCTTTCACCGTTTCTTATATTCCCGGAGATCCGTAACTCCGATTGGGCTGAAATTTTAACACGATCTCTATACGGATATTAGCTTTCTTGCGGCGGAAGAAGGGCATCAACCTCCTTACGGGGTGGCCACGAGGGTCAGGGGCGCGCCCCCCTGCCTCGTGGGCCCCTCGAGCATCGTCTCGCGTGGATTTTTCTTCCCAAAAATCATATATATTCCAAAAAAATCTCCGCCTGTTTTTATTCCGTTTGGACTCCGTTTGATATGGATATTCTGTGAAACAAAAAACATACAACAAATAGGAACTGGCACTGGGCACTGGATCAATATGTTAGTCCCAAAAATAGTATAAAAAGTTGCCAAAAGTATATGAAAGTTGTAGAATATTGGTATGGAACAATCAAAAATTATAGATACGACGGAGACGTATCAGCATCCCCAAGCTTAATTCCTGCTCTTCCTCGAGTAGGTAAATGATAAAAAAGATAATTTTTGATGTGGAATGCTACCTAGCATAATCTTGATCACATATCTAATCATGGCATGAATATTAAGACACGAGTGATTCAAAGAAATAGTCTATCATTTGACATAAAAACAATAATCTTCAAGCCTGCTAATAAAGCAATCATGTCTTTTCAAAATAACATGGCCAAAGAAAGTTATCCCTGCAAAATCATATAGTCTGGCTATGCTCCATCTTCACCACACAAAATATTCACATCATGCACAACCCTGATGACAAGCCAAGCAATTGTTTCATATTTTTTATGTTCTCAAACCTTTTCAACTTTCACGCAATACAAGAGCATGAGCCATGGACATAGCACTATAGGTGGAATAGAATGGTGGTTGTGGAGAAGACAAAAAGGAGAAGATAGTCTCACATCAACTAGGCGTATCAACGGGCTATGGAGATGCCCATCAATAGATATCAATGTGAGTGAGTAGGGATTGCCATGCAACGGATGCACTAAGAGCTATAAGTGTATGAAGGCTCATACTGAAAACTAAGTGGGTGTGCATCCAACTTACTTGCTCATGAATACCTCGGGCATTTGAGTAAGCCCATCATCGGAATATACAAGCCAAGTTCTATAATGAAAATTCCCACTAGTATATGAAAGTGATAACACAAGAGACTCTCTATATGAATAAAATGGTGCTACTTTGAAGCACAAGTGTGGTAAAAGGATAGTAACATTGCCCCTTCTCTCTTTTTCCCTCTTTTTTTGTTTTCTTTATTTTTTTTATTTTTTTGGTGGGCTTCTTTGGCCTCTTTTTTTTATTTGGGCTTCTTTGGCCTCTTTTTTTTTACTCAATGGGGCAATGCTCTAATAATGATGATCATCACACTTTTATTTACTTACAACTCAATATTACAACTCGATATCTAGAACAAAGATATGACTCTATATGAATGCCTCCGGCGGTGTACCGGGTTATGCAACGATCTAGCGTACCAATGACATTAAAAAATGGACAAGCCATGAAAACATCATGCTAGCTATCTTACGATCATGCAAAGCAATATGACAATGAATGCTCAAGTCATGTATATGATGATGATGGAAGTTGCATGGCAATATATCTCGGAATGGCTATGAAAATGCCATGATAGGTAGGTATGGTGGCTGTTTTGAGGAAGGTATATTTTAAGGTACCAGCGAAAGTTGCGCGATACTAGAGAGGCTAGCAATGGTGGAAGGGTGAGAGTGCGAATAATCCATGGACTCAACATTAGTCATAAAGAACTCACATACTTATTGCAAAAATCTATTAGTCATCGAAACAAAGTACTACGCGCATGCTCCTAGGGGGATAGATTGGTAGGAAAAGACCATCGCTCGTCCCCGACCGCCACTCATAAGGAAGACAATCAATAAAAAATCATGCTCCGACTTCATCACATAACAGTTCACCATACGTGCATGCTACGGGAATCGCAAACCTCAACACGAGTATTTCTACTAATCCACAACTACCCACTAGCATGACTCTAATATCACCATCTTTATATCGCAAAACTATTGCAAGGAATCAAACATATCATATTCAGTGATCTACAAGTCTTATTTAGGATTTTGTGACTAACCATGTGAATGACCAGTTCCTGTCATCTCTCTAAATAGATATAAGTGAAGCCAGAGAGTTTAGTTCTTTCTACAAAAGATATGCCCACACTATAACAAATATAAGTGAAGCAAAAGAGCATTCTACAAATGGCGGTTGTATATGTAAAGAGAAACGGGCAAACCAAGCTTCAAATGATATAAGTGAAGCACATGAAGCATTCTATAAAGCCATACTCAAAAGATATAAGTGAAGTGCATAGAGAAATCTATAAATCAACCAAGGACTATCTCATACCAGCATGGTGCATAAAATAAGAATGAAAACTAAATGCAAAAGACGCTCCATGATTGCACATATCACATGAACGAAATGAATCCGAAAACATACCGATACTTGTTGAAGAAAGAGGGGATGCCTTCCGGGGCATTGCCAAGCTTAGACACTTGAGTCTCCTTGAATATTTACTTGGGGTGCCTTGGGCATCCCCAAGCTTGAGATCTTGCCTCTCTTCCTTCTTCTCACATCGAGACCTTCTCGATCATCGACCACTTCATCCACACAAAACTTCAACAGAAAACTCGGTAAGATCCGTTAGTATAATAAAGCAAATCACTACTCTAAGTACTGTTGCAAACCAATTCATATTTTGTTTTTGCATTGTGTCTACTGTAGTATAACTTTTTCATGGCTTAATCCACTGATATGAATCGATAGTTTCATCAAAACAAGCAAACTATGCGTCAAAAACGGAATCTGTCTAAAACAGAACAGTCTGTAATAATCTGAACATTAACTATACTTCTGATACTTGAAAAATTATGCCAAAATTAGGAAAACTAAAAAATTTGTATAGAAAGACAGTGCAAAAATAATCAGAACCATTTGACGTTCCAGCTAAAAATGTAAAATCGCGCACTACAGCCAAAGTTTCTGTCCTGCACCGTACAAACCATCAAGCAAATGTAAACATCCTAAAGGCAAACCTTGCCACATTATTTTTATAATACAATGGAATTGTACAAGGGGATAATTATTTGTATTGAAAAGTTTCTGTAATCAAGATTCACAAAGTTGCCGTGAGCATGAACAAAGTTCAAGGAGCTCTCCCACTTCAACAATGCTTGTCTCTCTCACTTTCACTTTCCTTTTTGAAAAAGTTTAGGGTTCCCCTCTTTATTTTTGTTGTTTTTAAACTATATGAAAGCTCTCAACAGAAATAAATGACTCTCTAAAACTTCCGGATCCCAAGGTATATAGTGCTCAAGTAATGGATCCACCCGGATCCCAAGGTATGTCAAAGCCAATTTTAATTAACAATGATTTGTAATTTAGTAGTGAGCACAAAGTAACATATATCATGCAACAATGAACTCTCTTCCTATGCATCGGCATGTCATAAAAGAACAATTCATGCACACAAAGTAAAGGCCAATGCATAGTATAAACAGTTTCTTGCAATTTTATCATGTGGGAAACATAGAGAGGTGGAGATATAGTTCCTCTCTCATAATAATTGCAAGTAGGAGCAGAGAGCACATGCATATTATATTCATCAAAATCATCATGTGCAACGGTATAAGGAAACCCATCAATATAATCCTTCATAAGGGTAAACTTCTCCGATATAGTGTAGTTGGGAGAATTCAAAAAGATAATAGGACTATCATGCGTGGGTGCAATAACAACAATTTCATGTTTAACATAAGGGACTATAGCAAGTTAATCTCCATAAGCATAATTCATATTGGCATCTTGGCCACAAGCATAGCAAGCATCATCAAAAAGGGATATTTCAAAAGAATCAACGGGATCATAGCAATTATCATAGCATTCATCCTTCGGTAAGCATGAAGGGAAATTAAACAATGTATGAGTTGAAGAGTTACTCTCATTAGAAGGTGGGCACGGGTGATCAATCCGCTCTTCCTCCTTTTGTTCTTCGCTCTCCTCCTCATCTTTTTCATCCAATGAGCTCACAGTTTCATCAACTTCTTCTTCCATAGATTCCTGCCAAATATTAGTCTCTTCTTGGACAATGGAGACTTTCTCAATAAGTGCATTATCGGAATTGTATTCATAATTCTCATAGCAATATTTAAGGATAGCTAAATTTTCAGGTCTATAAACCGAATCATCAAAATCTTCAAACTCTTTAAACATAGATTCAATTTCATAAGCACCCATAGAAGCAACAAATTCTTCTATTTGTTCCACATCATAGTAATCATACATACCATTAGCATAAGAAGCTAAGGTTTTATTATCATTAAATTCGCATAAAAAGGGAAGGTGTGGAGCCTTCATCCTAAAGCAACAAGTATAATCATATCTCAAGCATAGTTGCCTAGCATACCAATTCAATATCTGAATTTGATCCCATAATAGTTTCCCTTTTTGTGTCAAGCGGTAATCCCTAAAGTATTCACGTTGATCCAACGTTACACCCATTACCTAATTGAATGGGGTTTTCTCAGGATTATTAAAGTAGTACATAATATGTTTCACATAACCAGCATCGAGGGTTTTATGAGGTTCCCCATCTCCATGAGCAGAAAGTACACCTAATTTTTTTGGTATTTCATGTTCCATATCCACAACTAAAGATAAAAAACAACTAAGAACATAAAATAAAAATTACTTAGTGATAAAGCAAACAAACACACACGAGAATATTCACCCCACGCTATTGCTCCCCGGAAATGGCGCCAGAAAAAGGTCTTGATAACCCACAAGTATAGGGGATCGCAACAGTTTTCGATAAGTAAGAGTGTCGAACCCAACAAGGAGCTAAAGGCAGAACAAATATTCCCTCAAGTTATATCTACCACCGATACAACTCTACGCATGCTTAACGTTCGCTTTACCTAGAACAAGTATGAAACCAGAAGTACTTTATAGGTGTTGTTGGATAGGTTTGCAAGATAATAAAGAGAAAGTAAATAAAAAGTAGGGATGTTTAGATAAAGACACAACTAAATTTGTTTTAGTAGAGAGCTTGTTGTTACGAGAAAGTTATTTGTCCCTAGGCAATCAATAACTAGACCGGTAATCATTATTGCAATTTTATATGAGGGAGAGGCATAAGCTAACATACTTTCTCTACTTGGATCATATGCACTTATGATTGGAACTCTAGCAAGCATCCGCAACTACTAAAGATTATTAAGGTAAAACCCAACCATAGCATTAAAGCATCAAGTCCTCTTTATCCCATACGCAACAACCCCCTTACTCGGATTTGTGTTTCAGTCACTCACGCAACCCACTATAAGCTAATCATGAACGTATTGCAACAACCTACAGCGGGAATCCCTCACTGTCGGTGTCAAAACCGGCGGATCTCGGGTAGGGGGTCCCGAACTATGCGTCTAGGCCGGATGGTAACAGGAGGCAGGGAACACGATGTTTTACCCAGGTTCGGGCCCTCTTGATGGAGGTAAAACCCTACGTCATGCTTGATTAATATTGATGATATGGGTAGTACCAGAGTAGATCTACCACGAGATCAAGGAGGCTAAACCCTAGAAGCTAGCCTATGGTATGATTGTTGTATATGGAGTTGATTGCCTACGGACTACGACCCTCCGGTTTATATAGACACTGGATAGGGTTAGGGTTACATAGAGTCGGTTACAATGGTAGGAGATCTTGAATATCCGCATCGCCAAGCTTGCCTTCCACGCCAAGGAAAGTCCCATACGGACACGGGACGAAGTCTTCAATCTTGTATCTTCATAGTCCAGGAGTCCGGCTGAAGGTATAGTCCGGCTACCCGAACACCCCCTAATCCAGGACTCCCTCAGTAGCCCCTGAACCAGGCTTCAATGACGACAAGTCCGGCGCACAAATTGTCTTCGGCATTGCAAGGCGGGTTCCTCCTCCAAGTCCTTCATAGAAGATTGTAAACACCAAGAGTAGTGTCCGGTTCTGCAAAATAAGCTTCCACATATTGCCATAGAGAGAATGATATAAACATAAATCAAATCTGCTGACGTATTGCGCAGTGCGTCATCACACTACGGCCAAGTCCTTTACTCGAATCGTTTTTACTTTAACACCTCAGCATGTTTGGGAGGCGGTTTCCTTGGCACGTCTTGTCAAAGCAGAGATTGTGTGCCCCCTTTACGGGATTCTCATCAATACGGACGTGGGTAACCCTACCGCGCCATTTATCACGGCGCTTGGGAGGCGAGCGAGTTTTACTAGGCTAGTGGGGACGCTCAACCGCATCCGCCCATATAAGGGGATAAGGATCCACCTTTTTACCTACGCCTTCTTCCTCCTTTGCCTATCCATCTCCTGCGCACTCGAGCTCCAGCGCCCAAGCTCGCACTTCCCACCTCAACCTTCTCCAGCAATGTCCGGAGCGGGAGGCAAGTGGATGGTCTCCTCCGTCACGGAGGGAAAAGTCAAGAAGCTAAGGAAGGCCGGATACCTGTCCAAGGACATCGCGCACCGGCTTCCCGAAGAGGGGCAGCTTCTCCCCACCCCAAGGCCCCATGAGAGGGTAGTATTTCTCCCCAATTTCCTCCGCGGACTGGGTTTTCCACTCCACCCATTTGTCCGGGGGCTCATGTTCTACTACGGCCTGGATTTCCACGATCTGGCCCCGAACTTCATCCTCAACATCTCGGCGTTTATCATCGTGTGCGAGGCTTTTCTCCGTGTCCGCCCTCATTTCGACCTCTAGCTCAAGACCTTCAACGTCAAGCCCAAGGTGGTGCGCGACAGCTAGGCGGAGTGCGGTGGCGCCATGGCGGGCAAGATGGCCAACGTCCTATGGTTCGAGGGCTCTTTCATGGAGACCCTAAAGGGGTGGCAATCTGGGTGGTTTTACATCACCAAGCCATGCGATCCAAACTGGATCGCAGCCCCCGAGTTCCGATCTGGACCCCCTATGCGGCTTATGTCCTGGAAAGAGACGGGCCTGTCGTGGGGTGACGAAAAAGAAGTGACCGGATTGCAAACATGCATCCAGTCCCTGGTGAACAAGCCAATCCGGCTTGTTAATGTAATCCAGGTTATGCTCGTCCGCCGGATCCTCCCGTGCCAACAACGGGATTTTAATCTATGGGAGTTCGACCCGGCGCAGCACCAAACCCTTAGCAGGCTCTTCGACACGATGTACGAAGATGCCTGGAAGGTGCTATTCAAGGGCGCCGAGGCTCCTGCATCCGCTTCCGAGGACCGTGGATACAGCTCGCAGTGTCACGCTAGCGAGGTAAGCTATCTTCACCTTTTACAGGATGTTAAGCTCTTTTCATAGTTTGACTCTATGAGGGATCTAAACTCCCTTACCTTTGACAGGCTTGGCGGGCGATATCCGGACCGATTAACTGTCCGGCTCCGCTGCCTGAAGACCCAGCCCCAGCTCTACTAGCGAAGCTGCTAGTTCCGGCACCTTATGTGGTGCCGGAGAAGAAGGCCAAGAAGAAGAAGACCACTGGGACTCGAAAGAGTGCCCGCAACATGGTGGTGTTGGACTCGTCATCTGACGAGTCCGAGACGCCCTCCTCCCGCAAAAACGAGGAGGAGGAAGAAGAAAACTCTCCCCCCCCCCCCAGTGGAGGGAGGAGAGAAGAGGAAGGCCGCCCCAACGGTGGAGCCCGAGGAGTCTAGGAAAAGGAAGACCCCTCCGCCGGACTACGCCCCCAACGCCGGAGAGGGTAAAGAGGAGTGGCCAAACAGGGCCAAGCGTCCGGCGAAATCGTAAGTTCGGATATCAGAATAACTCATGATGTTCCTTTGTTGCACAACTTTCCCTAATGTCGAACGTAATTATGCAGTCTGCCCCGGGCCGAATTCAACGAATCATCGGGCGGCTCCCTGGACTCATCGGACGTGAACTCAGTTCCGCCTGCTGTCTCCCCCCGCACTACGGACGACGCCGAAGTGGTGTCGCAACGAGCTCCGGGGCAGGAGGAGGTGGTCCAGGAGGAGCCGCAAGGCGACCTCCCGGACTCCAGGAGCAAAGGGGACAAGACCCCCCAGGGCTCCAAGTCCGGCTTTGTGCCGGACACCGCGCCGGAATCTTCAACAGTTCAGGACCGCGGTGGGCGAACTCCTTCCAAGAGGAGCAAGCCTTCTGAGCCGGCGGCCTCCGTCCAACCGGAGGTGCCGGACAATCTGCTTGAGGTGCTTGACGGTGCCTCCATCGACGAGGAGCACCGTACTATTATGAGTGCGGTGATCCAGAGTGAAGCTTGCGCTAGCCTTCTAACAGGCTTCGAGGTAAGTAAAAAATATGTAAGAATATAACCGCATAGACAGTAGCCCCTGATGCTCTGTTTGGCGTTCAGAAAGAAAAGCCGAATAGAGGATCTATTAAATTTCGCAGGAGTCTAACAACAAAGAGTCAATATGCGTATGCAGGCTTCGCTGCTAGCCACTGACTGCGGAGGTGGGTGCCCTAAAAGAGGGACTCGAGCGGACCGAGCAAGAGCTCGGCCTTGCCAAGCGGCAGCTCGAGGAGAAAGAAGGTAAGAAATACCTTACAGAAAAAGTGCCTATAAAAAGACGTGAATGCAAAAAATAACATGATTGTACTGCTTATTATAGGGGCCACGACTGAGGTGGCGACCCTCAAGCAGGCGCTGTCCGAGGCCGAAAAGAAAGCGGCCGCGGAGCACACCGAGCGAGAGAAACTTGAGGCCCGTGTCGGCGAGGTGCAGTAAGAGCTTCAGGCTCTCATGAAAAAACATGAGAGTCTGGAGCTTGAGTCAAAGACGCAAGCGTACGAGCTCGCGGCGGCCCTTGAGACTACCAAGTCTGCCAAGGCCGAAGCCCGAAAGGCCCTCCAAGAGTTGGAGGAGGTGAAAAAGATAGCAGCGGGTAAGGCATTCTTTATGCAAAGCGGAAATATAAAAGTAAACTACTTGTTACTTACCCGAATCCGGAGCTCTCCAGGGTCATTCGCAGATCTTCCCCGCAGCGTATCCGACGCCGCCGCATTCTACCGAGCTGAAGAGGGCAGCTCGACGGAGAAGGTGTTCTGGTCTTAGTATGCTGAGGCCGGACACCCTGTGCCCTTGAGCGACCAGCTGAAACAGCTGGTCGAGCTCCACAAGGTGGCCGAACAGGCCATGAAGGGCTTCATAGTTCGGCTGTGGCCCGGAGAGGCCCTGCCTGGGAGCTACTTCGGGCTGGTGCGGCGGCTGGTGGAGGCCTGTCCAAGGCTCGAGGTCATCAAGCGCTCCGTCTGCATCGAAGGTGCCCGTAGGGCCCTTGCCCGTGCAAAGGTGCACTGGGGGAAGCTGGACGGTGAGAAGCTTGTGAAGGACGGGCCGCCGCCGGGGAAGGAGCATCGCAAGCCCGAGAACTATTACAAGCATGTTCTTGCAGGTGCCCGCCTTGTGGCGGATGAATGTACCAAAGATGTAATTTTTGAATGAACTCGCTCGTGTTTATCATGTGCACTGAAAACTTGTTCATATGCGCTAAGCAATGCTTATTGAATTTAAAATATTATTTTCTGTACGGCCGTTTATGAAAAAATGAGAGATGGCCAGTCGTTGGCTTCTGCCCCCATGCCACTAGTGCTGGGGTGTTCGGGATAAACCTGGGCGCTCTTTTTCCCATGGTTGGGTCCTTCGAGGGAGGCGCTCAGCACAACGAACCAGGCAATCGGAGTATAATGCTTGAACACTCTCACTTAGCCATAGAACTTTATAATTTTAAATTTCAGCGAAGCCCCTAGTTCGGAAGACCGAGTTCGGGGCGCTATCCATGCCTTGGCCGGACAAAGCCAGCTCCTCGCTCGAAGTGGCATAAGTCTTTAGGGACTCGAAAAACCTCTCGAACAGCGACCGGTCTCTCGCCTCATCATGACAGTCAGTTTTAGCTTTCTCCACTGAGGTGCTTAACCCAGCTCAACCGGGGCACAATCGCAGTGGTTCTCCTAGTGCTACCTTAGCCGATATAGCGGAACGTAAGGCACCAAAACATAGGAGCCGGGCAAACCCAACTATTGACCCAAATCATGATTCGGAGCCGATGCATATAGTGCTATAAGTTCGGGGTGCCGCACTTGTGAAAGTGTACGGACTTCTCACACCATAATGAGGGGTACTGAAGCCCCTGGTGTGTTTGCCGTACCATGGTGTACGGGTGCGATCATGTCATTTAATAAACATATATATGAAAAGAGGATAATGCAAAAAATAGACAAAAAGCTATGCATTGTTTATAGAGAGGCTATTTATCAAAGCCGAACGATACAAGTAGTGCGATAAGCAAAAAAGATATTAGACTATTTAACATGTCCTGATCAGGGGCAGGCCATGGAATTGTATTCAAAACAGGTATACCGCTCGTAACATAGACCACCTGGGAGTTCCATAATGCGGCATGGCTTGTCTGCCTCCCTAGATCTTGCATCGTTTGTGCGGCAGTCGAATTGCCGAACAGGTCGTCCGAAGTATGGAGTCCTGAAAGTAAGGAAAAAATTAAAAAAAGAATCCGGCAGCCCCTAGTATGTTTTAAGCCGTATTTTGGGCGTGCCATTATTGTGCCCCTTCCCCTGTGCCCAAGGTATTTCAAGGGCGTAGTTATGTATGCGAGGTACTGGTTTCACTATGTCGCGAAAGCTGGGGTTGGGGCCGCATTGCTACGCTTGCTCAGAGTGTGCCAGGCGGTCCTGTTGTGGGTTACTCCGGGCGCGCTTGGCAGTGTCTGGCTTTTTAATGGCCAGACTGGAGAATTGCCTGAGAAGGCTACTTTGTACCTCCGTTGCGAGAGCCGCCGTATGCTCCTCCGTACGGAGGGAGCGTTCGGTGTTTCCGTTGACCGTAATTACTCCTCGAGGGCCTGGCATCTTGAGCTTGAGATATGCATAGTGCGGCACCGCATTGAACTTTGCGAATGCGGTTCGTCCGAGCAGGGCGTGATAGCCACTGCGAAACGGGACTATATTGAAGATTAACTCTTCGCTTCGGAAATTGTCCGGGGATCCGAAGACCACGTCAAGTGTTACTGAGCCTGTACAGTTGGCTTCTACACCTGGTATAACGCCTTTAAAGGTCGTTCTTGTGGGCTTAATCCTTCAGGGATCTATGCCCATTTTCCGCACTGTATCCTGATAAAGCAGGTTCAAGCTACTGTCGCCGTCCATGAGGACTCTTGTGAGATGAAATCCGTCGATGATTGGGTCGAGAACCAATGCGGCGAAGCCTCCATGACGGATGCTAGTGGGATGGTCCCTTCGATCAAAAGTGATCAGGCAGGAGGACCATGGGTTGAACTTTGGGGCGACTGGCTCTATCGCGTATACGTCCCGTAGCACACGCTTCCACTCCCGCTTGGGAATGTGGGTTGCGTATATCATGTTCACCGTCCGCACTTGTGGGGGAAAGCCCTTCTGTCCATTGTTGTTCGGTGGCTTGGGCTCCTCGTCGTTGTTGTGCAGCCCCTTGCCTCTGTTTTCGGCCCTTAACTTGCCTACCTGCTTGAACACCCAACAATCTCTGTTAGTGTGGTTGGCTGGCCTTTCGGGGGTGCCATGTATCTGGCACAAGCGATCGAGTATTCGGTCCAAACTGGACGGGCCTTGAGTATTCTTTTTGAATGGCTTTTTCCGCTGACCGGATTTATAGCCTTTGAATCCGGCATTGACCGCCGTGTCTTCATTGCTGTCGCTGTTAACGCAGCGTTTTTGCTTATTCCGACGTGTCCTGCCACTTTTGTCCTTGGTATCCGAATTACCAGGGTTCTTTGATAAGTTGTTACTGCGAGCTAGCCAGCTGTCTTCTCCCGCGCAAAAGCGGGTCATGAGTGTCGTTAGGGCTGCCATGGATTTTGGCTTTTCCTGTCCCAGGTGCCGGGCAAGCCACTCATTGCGGATGTTATGCTTGTAGGCTGCTAGGGCCTCTGCGTCCAGACAGTTGACTATCTGGTTTTTCTTTGTTAGGAACCGTGTCCAGAATTGTCTGGCCGATTCCTCTGGCTGCTGAATTATGTGGCTTAGGTCGTCGGCATCCAGCGGTCGCACGTAAGTGCCCTGGAAGTTGTCAAGGAATGCGGCTTCCAGGTCCTCCCAAGAACCGATTGAGTCTGCTGGTAAGCTGTTAAGCCAATGTCGGGCCGGTCCTTTAAGTTTGAGCAGGAGGTATTTGATGGTGTGTAGATCATTGCCGCGTGCCATGTGGATGTGAAGGAGATAATCCTCGATCCATACTGCCAGATCTGTGTGCCATCGTATGATTCGATGTTTACGGGTTTGAAACCCTCTGGGATTTTATGATCCATTACTTCATTCATGAAGCATAGCGGGTGTGCGGCGCCTCTGTACTGGGCTATATCACGATGCAGCTCGGAAGAGCTATGTCTGTTGTGTTCGGCCCGGCCAGATTTGTTGTATCCGGTGTGAAGATCATTGTCACATGCCGTATGGCGCCTGCGCGATCCATAGATCGATCTTGTTTGTCTTGCCTTATCCTCCAGTATGTCTTGTAGGTCGGGCGCATTTTCCCGTGCCTTAGTTGAGCAGCGTCGGGGCATGGCTTGGGTGGAGGGCCGAGAGGCCTCTCTGTCGCGGCCGCGAGGTGGCCGGTCTGCCATGTCATGCGCTGGTGATGTAGGTGCTTCCTCCTCTGATCGGGGTAGCGGCCTGTGCTTCGGGTAACTCTTGGAGGGGCGTTCGAGTTCATACTCTTCGGCCGTAAGGACTTCAGTCCATCTGTCAGCTAGCAAATCTTGGGTAGCTTTAGGCTGTTGCTGCTTTTTCTTGAGGCTGCTTGCCATGGCTAAAAGCCTGCGTTTAAAACGCTCTTGTTCGGCGGGGTCTGATGGTATGACGAATTCGTCGTCATCGAGGCTTGCCTCTTCTTCGGAGGGAGGCGTATAGTTATCATCCTCGACCTCTCGGTCTGCCGCTCTCTCATGAGGGCTGGCTTCTCCATCTTCCTGTGCCGAATCTTGCTGAGGTGGGTGTTCTACGGCGCTATCTGGGGTAGTATTATCTCCCGTGCCGGAATCACCGTTTTTGCTTTGGCGGGATTTAGAGCGGCGCCGCTGACGCCGGCGCTTTGGCTGTTTCTTGGGGGCGTCATCCCCCACTGTTCCATCGCCATCTCCATCTTTTGGAGTATCCACCATATATATGTCATATGACGAGGTGGCCTTCCAGCGCCCTACAGGTGCTGGTTCCTGTTCGTCTCCTACATCGTCGTCCATGCCGTCGATGTCTTTGGAGCTGAAGTCAAGCACGTCGGTTAGATCGTCGACAGTTTTCTACAAAGTGGGTGGTGGGTGGGCTTTGAATTTCCTTATCGTCCGTATCCCACCCTCGCTGACCGTAGTCCGGCCAGGGCTCTCCTGACAAAGAGAGAGACTTAAGAGAATTCAGGATGTCGCCAAAAGGCGAATGCTGAAAGATGTCTGCGGCGGTGAACTCCATTATCGGCGCCCAATCGGATTCGATTGGCAGGGGCGCGGGGGGTTCGGAGTCCGGGGAGGAGTCCGGATCCTCGGAGTCACGGGTCGTGCAGAGTGCGGGGCTAGCGTTCAGCTCGATCGCTTTCGGGATCGTAGCCCCCGAGGTGACGTCCAACCGCTCATCCTCGATTGGCGCAATAGGCTCCGAGTTAGGGGTCGGAACCGATGCGTGTGCGGCCTCCAGGACACTGTCTGGGGGCAAAGCTAGATCATGCCCCTCGAGATAGTGCGGCGCGCTTGGCCGTGGCTCGAGCCCGTCGAAGATCAAGTCTCCGCGGATGTCAGCCGTGTAGTTTAAGCTTCCGAACCTGACTTGATGGCCGGGGGCATAGCTTTTGATCTGCTCCAGGTGGCCGAGCGAATTGGCCCGCAAAGCGAAGATCTCTCCAGGGAGCAAAGTCTCACCCTGGACCGCATCGTTGTTGATGGTCAAAGGAGCCATCGGGCCTAAAGGCGACGACACAGAGGAACTCTCAATGAAAGCACCAATGTCGGTGTCAAAACCGGCGGATCTCGGGTAGGGGGTCCCGAACTGTGCGTCTAGGCCGGATGGTAACAGGAGGCAGGGAACACGATGTTTTACCCAGGTTCGGGCCCTCTTGATGGAGGTAAAACCCTACGTCCTGCTTGATTAATATTGATGATATGGGTAGTACAAGAGTAGATCTACCACGCGATCAAGGAGGCTAAACCCTAGAAGCTAGCCTATGGTATGATTGTTGTATATGGAGTTGATTGCCTACGTACTACGACCCTCCGGTTTATATAGACATTAGATAGGGTTAGGGTTACATAGAGTCGGTTACAATGGTAGGAGATCTTGAATATCCACATCTCCAAGCTTGCCTTTCACGCCAAGGAAAGTCCCATCCGGACACGGGACGAAGTCTTCAATCTTGTATCTTCATAGTCCAAGAGTCCGGCTGAAGGTATAGTCCGGCTACCCGAACACCCCCTAATCCAGGACTCCCTCACTCACGCTTGCACGACACGGAGAGCACCATAGGATAGCACCAATAATAAAACATGCAACTCAAACCAATCACGATCATCAAATAACCCATAGGACAAAACAGATCTACTCAAACATCATAGGATAGCCATACATCATTGGGAAATAATATATAGCGTTGAGCACCATGTTTAAGTAGAGATTACAGCGGGTAAGAGAGAGGTTACACCGCTGCATGGTGGGGGGAAGAGTTGGTGATGATGGCGGTGAAGTTGTTGGTGAAGATTGCGGTGATGATGATGGCCCCCGGTGGCACTCCGGCGCCACCAGAAGTGAGGGGGAGAGAGCCCCCCTCCTTCTTCTTCTTCCTTGACCTCCTCCCTAGATGGGAGAAGGGTTTGTCCTCTGGTCCATGGCATCCATGGCGTGGGAGGGGCAAGAGCCCCTCCGAGATTGGATCTGTCTCTCTATGTTTCTGCGTTCCCAGATTCTTCCCTTTCACTGTTTCTTATATTCCCGGAGATCCGTAACTCCGATTGGGCTGAAATTTTAACACGATCTCTATCCGGATATTAGCTTTCTTGCGGCGAAAGAAGGGCATCAACCGCCTTATGGGGTGGCCACGAGGGTCAGGGGCACGCCCCCTGCCTCGAGGGCCCCTCGAGCATCGTCTCGCGTGGATTTTTCTTCCCAAAAATCATATATATTCCAAAAAAAATCTCCGTCAGTTTTTATTCCGTTGGACTCCGTTTGATATGGATATTCTGCGAAACAAAAAACATGCAACAATCAGGAACTGGCACTGGGCACTGGATCAATATGTTAGTCCCAAAAATAGTATAAAAAGTTGCCAAAAGTATATGAAAGTTGTAGAATATTGGCATGGAACAATCAAAAGTTATAGATACGACGGAGACGTATCAGTGTGCATCCAACTTGTTTGCTCACGAAGACCTAGGGCATTTGAGGAAGCCCATTGTTGGAATATACAAGCCAAGTTATATAATGAAAAATTCCCACTAGTATATGAAAGTGACAAAACAAGAGACTCTCTATCATAAAGATCATGGTGCTACTTTGAAGCACAAGTGTGGAAAAGGAGGATAGTAGCATTGTCCCTTTTTTCTTTTTGTTTGGGCCTTTCTTTATTTTGGCCTCCCCCCCTTTTTTGGGACAATGCTCTATTAATGATGATCATCACACTTCTATTTATTTACAACGCAATGATTACAACTCGATACTAGAACAAAATATGACTATATGAATGCCTCCGGCGGTGTACCGGGAAGGGCAATGAATCAAGAGTGACATGTATGATAAATTATGCATGGTGGCTTGGCCACAAATACGATGTCAACTACATGATCATGCAAGGAAATATGACAATGATGAAGTGTGTCATAAATGAGACGGTGGGAAGTTGCATGGAAATACATCTCGGAATGGCTATGGAAATGCCATAATGGGTAGGTATGGTGGCTGTTTTGAGGAAGATATAAGGATTTTTTATGTGTGATAGAGCATATCATATCACGGGGTTTGGATGCACCGGCGAAGCTTGCACCAACTCTCAAGGTGAGAAAGGGCAATGCACGGTACTGAAGAGGCTAGCAATGATGGAAGGGTGAGAGTGCGTATAATCCATGGACTCAACATTAGTCATAAAGAACTCACATACTTATTGCAAAAATCTACAAGTCATCAAAAACCAACCATTACACGCATGCTCCTCGGGGGATAGATTGGTAGGAAAATACCATCGCTCGTCCCCGACCGCCACTCATAAGGAAGACAATCAAAGAACACCTGATGTTTCAAATTTGTTACACAACGGCTACCATACGTGGATGCTACGGGACTTGCAATCTTCAACACAAGTATTTGTCAAATTCATAACTACTCAACTAGCACAACTCTAATATCACCATATTTATATCTCAAAACAATTATCAAGCATCCAACTTCTCATAGTATTCAACGCACTTTTTATGCAAGTTTTTGTTATACCAATCTTGGATGCCTATCATATTAGGACCAATTTTATAGCCAAAGTAAATTACCATATTGTTCTAAAGGAATATCAAAATAATATAAGTGAAGCATGAGAGATCAATAATTTCTATAAAATAAAACCACCACCGTGCTCTAAAAGGTATAAGTGAAGCACTAGAGCAAAATTATCTAGCTCAAAAGATATAAGTGAAGCACATAGAGTATTCTAACAAATTCCGATTCATGTGTGTCTCTCCCAAAAGGTGTGTACAGCAAGGATGGTTGTGGTAAACTATAAATCAAAGACTCAAATCATACAAGACGCTCCAAGCAAAACATCTATCATGTGGTGAATAAAAATATAGCCTCAAGTAAAGTTACCGATGGACGAAGACGAAAGAGTGGAAGGCATCCCCAAGATTAGGCTTTTGGTTGTCCTTGAATTTACCTTGGGGTGCCTTGGGCATCCCCAAGCTTAGGCTCTTGCCACTCCTTATTCCATAATCCATCAAATCTTTACCCAAAACTTGAAAACTTCACAACACAAAACTCAACAAAAAATCTCATGAGCTCCGTTAGTATAAGAAAACAAACCACCACTTAAGGTACTGTAATGGACTCATTATTTATTTATATTGGTGTTAAACCTACTGTATTCCAACTTCTCTATGGTTCATACACTCCGATACTAGCCATAGATTCATCAAAATAAGCAAACAACACACGAAAAACAGAATCTGTCAAAAACAGTACAGTCTCTAGTAATCTGTAGGTTTCAAATACTTATGTAACCCCAAAAAATCTGAAATAAATTGGTGGACATGAGGAATTTGTCTATTAATCATATGCAAAAATAATCAACCTAATCACACTCTACAGTGGAAAATGGAAGCAAATCTCGTGAGCGCCAAAGTTTCTATTTTTTACAGCAAGATCGCTAAAACTTCCCCCAAGTCTTCCCAAAGGTTCTACTTGGCACAAACACTAATTGAAAACATAAAACCACATATAAACAGAGGCTAGATGAATTATTTATTACTAAACAGAACCAAAAAGCAATAAACAAAAATAAAATTGGGTTGCCTCCCAACAAGCGCTATCGTTTAACGCCCCTAGCTAGGCATAAAAGCAATAATAGATCTAGGTATTGCTATGATAATGATAAGGTAAATCGCGAAAACTCATCTCATACTCCCTACGTTCAGCAGCAAGCTTTATTTGTGGCAAGAAAAAATAATCAAAAGGGCTAAATTTAATGGGATAAAAGTCCCCAAGATCAAGCTCGGGAGGCATTGGTTCCTCCTTTGGCCCCTCATATTGCACAACCAATTCATCATTATAAGCATTGTTTTGGCAAAAAGTCATGAGCCTTTGTTCAAGGGAAAAACCCAACTCATTATTTTGGATAGAAAAATTATTATTAAGTTCAGAGATCCTACCAACATGAACATCAGTAGGAACCTTCTTTCTAAGGTTTTCATTAAAACCAACATGATCTAAAGATCGTTAGCGCATTATGTCTTCTTGATAAAAAGGATTGCTTTCATGGGAGGACGGCCGACGTCCACCCTATAATGCGCAAAAATTTCATTGGTTTCTTTTATTATGAATCTGAACTCATGAGCTAAAAAGATGGTAGTTGCTCGCTTAACGGAAGAATGCCCAATATTAGAAAATTCTAGAAAAATCCTTTGGATGCAAGGGTGCATATGAATAAATTGTCTTTCAAGTTCAACTATGAGCAAAGATATAGCATCCGCAAAACTACTAGTTCTATGGAGAATAGACCCTCCCACAGTAGGTAAAGCACCGACACAAGTAAAGAAATCTTGAATAATCCTTTTCCAATAATATTACCACTACCAATCCAAAACTTTTTAGTGTGTAAAATAGTAGGTTCTTCATCAGGATCAACAAAAGCATCAAAGTTTTCCATGTTATTACCACTATCCTTATCAACGATAACCTCCCCAATTTCAGACATGATGGCAGCAAGAGGCAAGCAAAAAGAGGTGAATGGAAAAGAGGGCGAATAAAACAGAAAGGGTGAAGTGGGGGAGAGGAAAACGAGAGGCAAATGGCAAATAATGTAATGCGAGGGATAAGAGTTTGTGATGGGTACTTGGTATGTCTTGACTTGTGCGTAGATCTCCCCCACAACGACGCTAGAAATCCTTCTTGCTACCTCTTGAGCATTGTGTTGGTTTTCCCTTGAAGAGGAAAGGGTGATGCAGCAAAGTAGCGTAAGTATTTCCCTCAGTTTTTGAGAACATGGTATCAATCCAGTAGGAGACTACACGCAAGTCCCTCGTACCTACACAAACAAATAAGAACCTCGCAATCAACGCGACAAAGGGGTTGTCAATCCCATCACGGTCATTTACGAGAGTGAGATCTGATAGAGATAATAAGATAAATATTTTTGGTATTTTTATAATATAGATTGAAAGTAAAGATTGCAAAGTAAAATAGATTGGAAACTTATATGATAAAAGATAGACCCAGGGGCCATAGGTTTCACTAGTGGCTTCTCTCAAGATGGCATAAGTATTACAGTGGGTGAACAAATTACTGTCGAGCAATTGATAGAAAAGTGCATAATTATGAGAATATCTAGGCATGATCATGTATATAGGCATCACGTTGGCGACAAGTAGACCGAAACGATTCTGCATCTACTACTATTACTCCACACATCAACTGCTATCCAGCATGCATCTAGAGTATTAAGTTCATAAGAACAGGGTAATGCATTAGGCAAGATGACATGATGTAGAGGGATAAACTCAAGCAATATGATATAAACCCCATCTTTTTATCCTTGATGGCAATGATACAATACGTGCCTTGCTGCCCCTGCTGTCACTGGGAAAGGACACCGCAAGATTGAACCCAAAGCTAAGCACTTCTCCCATTGCAAGAAAGATCAATCTAGTAGGCCAAACCAAACTGATAATTCAAAGAGACTTGCAAAGATAACAAATCATACATAAAAGATTTCAGAGAAGAATCAAATATTGTTCATAGATAATCTTGATCATAAACCCACAATTCATCGGATCTCGACAAACACACCGCAAAAAGAATTACATCGAATAGATCTCCAAGAAGACCGAGGAGAACTTTGTATTGAGATCCAAAGAGAGAGAAGAAGCCATCTAGCTAATAACTATGGACCCGAAGGTCAGTGGTGGTGGAAATAGGGTTTCGTGGTGCTCCTGGATATTTTTGGGGTATATGGATATATATATATAGGAGGAAGAAGTAGGTCGATGGAGCTGCGAGGGGCCCACGAGGGTGGGGGCGCGCCCAGGGGCAGGCGCGCCTTCCTGCCTCGTGACCACCTCGTTTCTTTCTTGACGTCTACTCCAAGTCCCCTAGATCACGTTTCTTCCAAAAATAACTCTCCCGAAGGTTTCATTCCGTTTGGATTCCGTTTGATATTTCTTTTCTGCGAAATACTGAGATAGGCAAAAAAACAATTTGCTCTGGGCCTTGGGTTAGTAGGTTAGTCCTAAAAATAATATAAAAGTGTATAATAAAGCCCATTAAACATCCAAAACAGATAATATAATAGCATGGAACAATCAAAAATTATAGATACATTGGAGACGTATCAATCTCCAAGAGAATCAAGGAGAACTTTGTATTGAGATCCAAAGAGATAGAAGAAGCCATCTAGCTAATAACTATGGACCCGAAGGTCTGTGGTAAACTACTCACACATCATCGGAGAGGCTACGGTGTTGATGTAGAAGCCCTCCGTGATTGATTCCCCCTCCGGCGAAGCGCTGGAAAAGGCTCCAAGATGGGATCTCACGGGTACAGAAGGTTGAGGCGGTGGAAATAGGGTTTCGTGGTGCTCTTGGATGTTTTCGGGGTATATGAGTATATATAGGCGAAAGAAGTACGTCAGCGGAGCCACGAGGGGCCCACGAGGGTGGGGGCGCACCCTCCTACCTTGTGGCCGCCTCGTTGCTTCCTTGACATCCACTCCAAGTCTCCTGGATTGTGTTTGTTCCAAAGTTAACTCTCCCGAAGGTTTCATTCCGTTTGGATTCTGTTTGATATTCCTTTTCTGTGAAACACTGAAATAGGCAAAAAAACAGCAATTTGCACCGGGCCTTTGGTTAGTAGGTTAGTCCCAAAAATAATATAAAAAGGTATATTAAAGCCCATTAAACATCCAAAACAGATAATACAATAGCATGGAACAATCAAAAATTATAGATACGTTGGAGACGTATCAAGCATCCCCAAGCTTAATTCCTGCTCGTCCTCGAGTAGGTAAATGATAAAAACAGAATTTTTGATGTGGAATGCTACCTAGCAGAATTCTCAATGTAATTTTCATTATTGTGGCATGAATGTTCAGATCTGAAAGATTCAACACAAAAGTTTAATATTGACATGAAAATAATAATACTTCAAGCATACTAACAAAGCAATCATGTCTTATCAAAATAACATGGCCAAAGAAAGTTATCCCTACAAAATCATATAATCTCGCTATGCTCTATCTTCATCACACAAAGTATTAAATCATGCACAACCCCGATGACATGCCAAGCAATTGTTTCACACTTTTGATGTTCTCAAACTTTTTCAATATTCACGCAATATATGAGCGTGAGCCATGGACATAGCACTATATGTGGAATAGAATGGTGGTTGTGGAGAAGACAAAAAGGAGAAGATAGTCTCACATCAACTAGGCGTATCAACGGGCTATGGAGATGCCCATCAATAGATATCAACGTGAGTGAGTAGGGATTGCCATGCAACGGATGCACTAGAGCTATAAGTGTATGAAAGCTCAAAAAGAAACTAAGTAGGTGTGCATCCAACTCGGTTGCTCACGAAGACCTAGGGCATTTTGAGGAAGCCCATCATTGGAATATACAAGCCAAGTTCTATAATGTAAAATTCCCACTAGTATATGAAAGTGACAACATAGGAGACTCTCTATCATGAAGATCATGGTGCTACTTTGAAGCACAAGTGTGGTAAAAGGATAGTAACATTGTCCCTTCTCTCTCTTTCTGTCATTTCTCTGTTTTTCATTTCTTTTTTTCGTCCGGAGTATCATCCCGACTTGTGGGGGAATCATAGTCTCCATCATCCTTTCCTCACTTGGGACAATGCTCTAATAATGATGACCATCACACTTTTATTTACTTACAACTCAAAAATTACAACTCGATACTAGAACAAAATATGACTCTATGTGAATGCCTCCGGTGGTGTACCAGGATATGCAATGAATCAAGAGTGACATGTATGAAAGAATTATAAAGGTGGATTTGCCACAAATACGATGTCAACTACTTGATTATGCGAAGCAATATGACAATGATGAAACGTGTCATAACAAATGGAACGGTGGTAAGTTGCATGGCAATATATCTCGGAATGGCTATGGAAATGCCATAATAGGTAGGTATGGTGGCTGTTTTGAGGAAGGTATATGGTGGTTGTATGATACCGGCGAAAGGTGCACGGTATTAGAGAGGCTAGAAATGGCGGAAGGGTGAGAGTGCGTATAATCCATGGACTCAACATTAGTCATAAAGAACTCACATACTTATTGCAAAGATCTATTAGTTGTCGAAATGAAGTACTTCGCTCATGCTCCTAGGGGGTAGATTGGTAGGAAAATATCATCGCTCGTCCCCGACCGCCACTCATAAGTAAGACAATCAATAAATAAATCATGCTCCGACTTCATCACATAACAGTTCACCATACGTGCATGCTACGGGAATCACAAACTTTAACACAAGTATCTCTCAAATCACAACTACTCAACTATCATGACTCTAATATCACCATCTTCATATCTCAAAACAATCATCAAGTATCAAACTTCTCATAGTATTCAATGCACTTTTTATGAAAGTTTTTATTATACCCATCTTGGATGCCTATCATATTAGGACTAATTTTATAGCCAAAGCAAATTACCATGATGTTCTATACGACTCTCAAAATGATACAAGTGAAGCATGAGAGATCAATAATTTCTACAAAATAAAACCACCACCATGCTCTAAAAGGATATAAGTGAAGCACTAGAGCAAAATTATCTAGCTCAAAAGATATAAGTGAAGCACATAGAGTATTCTAATAAATTATGATTCATCTGTGTCTCTCCAAAAGGTGTTTACATAAAGAATGATTGTGGTAAACTAAAAAACAAAGAATCAAATCATACAAGACGCTCCAAGCAAAGCACATATCATGTGATGAACAAAAATATAGCCTCAAGTAAAGTTATCGATGGACGAAGACGAAAGAGGGGATGCCTTCCGGGGCATCCCCAAGCTTAGGTTTTTGGTTGTCCTTGAATTTTACCTTGGGGTGCCATGGACATCCCCAAGATTATTAGGCTCTTGCCACTCCTTATTCCAAAATCCATCAAATCTTTACCCAAAACTTGAAAACTTCACAACACAAAACTCAATAGAAAATCTCATGAGCTCTGTTAGTATAAGAAAACAAACCACCACATCAAGGTACTGTAATGAACTCATTATTTATTTATATTGGTGTTAAACCTACTGTATTCCAAATTCTCTATGGTTCATACCCCCCGATACTAGCCATAGATTCATCAAAATAAGCAAACAACACATGAAAAACAGAATCTGTCAAAAACAGAACAGTCTGAAGTAATCTGTAGGTTTTGAATACTTCTATAACCCCAAAAATTCTGAAATAAATTGGTGGACGTGAGGAATTTTTCTATTAATCATCTGCAAAAAGAATAAACCTAATCGCACTCTCCAGTAAAAAAAATGGCAGATAATCTTGTGAGCGCTAAAGTTTTTTACATCAAGATCGCAAAGACTTCCCCCAAGTCTTCCCAAAGGTTCTACTTGGCACGAACACTAATTAAAAACATAAAACCACCTCCTAACAGAAGCTAGACAAATTATTTATTACTAAACAGGAACAAAAATCAAGGGACAAGAATAAAATTGGGTTGCCTCCCAACAAACGCTATCGTTTAACGCCCCTAGCTAGGCATCTATAATTTTAATGATGCTCACATAAAAATAGCAATTGAAACATGAAGGGAGCATCATGAATCATATGAAAATCACATCTAAGTCTAACATACTTCCTATGCATAGGCATTATATAAGAAAACAAATTATCAAGACAAGCAAAGACTAGCATATGCAAGGAAGGAGAAAGAAACAAATAGCAATCTCAACATAATGAGAGGTAATTTAGTGACACGAAAATTTCTACAACCATATTTTCCTATCTCATAATAATTACATGTAGGATCATAAGCAAATTCAACAATATAGCTATCACAAAACATATTCTTAACACGATCCACATGTATGCAAAGTTGACACTCTTCCAAAATAGTGGGATTAACATTAACTAAAGTCATAACCTCTCCAAACCCACTTTTATCAAAAACGTCATAAGATTGAACATTCTCCAAATATGTGGGATCTAAAGTTGACACTCTTACAAACCCACTTTTAATACCATTGCAAACATTATTATCTATCACATATTCATCATGGGGCTTAAATAAATTTTCAAGGTCATAAGAAGAATCACCCCAATCATGATCATTGCAACAAATAGTAGTCATAGCAAAACTAGCATCCCCAAGCTTGAGGTTTTGCATATCATTAACACAGTTGACATTAAGAGAATTTATAATAACATCATTGCAATCATGCTTTTCATTGAAGGAACTATCAAGTATGGGTGCAATAGCAACGATCTCATGTTTAACATAAGGAACTATAGCAAATTCATCTTCATTAATATTGACATCATGGCCACAAGAATAGCAAGCATCATGTTCATTAAGGGATATTTCAATCAAATCATTGGAATCATAATGATCTATAGATTCATGCATATCATTATTTTCTTTCGAAGCGACAGTCATTCTTTCAATAGATTCTTTGACATAGACATTATGAGCATAGTTTTCATAGCAATATTTAAGTATGTCAAAATTTTCAGATTAGTAGAGAGTAATATCATACTTTTCAATCAAAGAAGCAACTTCATAAGCACCCTTAAAAGCAACAAATTCTTCAATTTGTTCGATATCGTAGTAACTATAAACACCTTTTGCATAAGAAAATAAGATTTCATTATCATTAAACTCACATAGGTAGGGGAGGTGTTTTTTAGGGTTCTTAGAGCAACAAGTAAAATCAAAAAAATTACAAAGATTCCAAGCATAACACAACAATCTGTTTATTTGATCCCATTAGAGTCTCCCTTTTTCAGACAAATGGTGACGCACAAAATGAGCATGCTCATCTAAAGATTTCCCATCAACTAGGCTAGTTGGGGTTTCAACACGAGCGCATAAGGATCGAAGATGATCCAAGTAGAACACTTTAGGTGGATCCATATCAATAGATTTTTAGCAAGCAAAGATGCAAGCAAATAGAAGGCACATGGAACCACAAACAAAAAGACATACGGGAAGAAGGCGAAGAAAAGGCAAAGGTTTTTTGAAAAACGTTTTAGAAGTGGGGGTGAGGAAAACGAGAGGCAAATGGCAAATAATGTAATGTGAGGGATAAGAGTTTGTGATGGGTACTTGGTATGTCTTGACTTGTGCGTAGATCTCCCCGGCAACGGCGCTAGAAATCGCACGTTGGCGGGAGATCAAATCTTGACTTGACTTGGTGTATGCCTCCCCGGCAACGGCACCGGAAATCCTTCTTGCTACCTATTGAGCATGCGTTGGTTTTCCCTTGAAGAGGAAAGGGTGATGCAACAAAGTAGTGTAAATATTTCCCTCGGTTTTTGAGAACCAAGGTATCAATCCAGTAGGAGATTACAGGCAAGTCCCTCGTGCCTGCACAAACAAACAAGAACCTCGCAACCAACGTGATAAAGGGGTTGTCAATCCCTTCATGGTCACTTACGAAAGTGAGATCTGATAGACATAATAAGATAAATATTTTTGGTATTTTTGTTGTATAGATTGGAAAATAAAGATTGCAAAATAAACGACGATAGAAATGACTAGTTGGTGGGAGAATAATATAATGGAGAATAGACCCGGGGGCCATAGGTTTCACTAGTGGCTTCTCTCAAGATTGCAAGTTCTACGGTGGGTGAACAAATTATTGTCGAGCAATTGATAGAAAAGTGCATAGTTATGATAATATCTAGGCATGATCATGTATATAGGCATCACGTCCGCGACAAGTAAACTGAAACGATTCTGCATCTACTACTATTACTCCACACATCGACTGCTATCCAGCATGCATCTAGAGTATTAAGTTCATAAGAACAGAGTAACGCATTAGGCAAGATGACATGATGTAGAGGGATAAACTCAAGCAATATGATATAAACCGCATATTTTTATCCTCGATGGCAACAATACAATACGTGCCTTACTGCCCCTGCTGTCACTGGGAAAGGACACCGCAATATTGAACCCAAAGCTAAGCACTTCTCCCATTGCAAGAAAGATCAATCTAGTAGGCCAAACCAAACTGATAATTCGAAGAGACTTGCAAAGATATTAAATCATGCATAAAAGATTTCAGAGAAGTATCAAATATTGTTCATAGATAATCTTGATCATAAACCCACAATTCACCGGATCTCGACAAACACACCGCAAAAAGAATTACATCGAATAGATCTCCAAGAGAATCGAGGAGAACTTTGTATTGAGATCCAAAGAGAGAGAAGAAGCCATCTAGCTAATAACTATAGACCCGAAGGTATGTGGTAAACCACTCACACATCATCGGAGAGGCTATGGTGTTGATGTAGAAGCCCTCCGTGATCGGTTCCCCCTTTGGAGGAGCGCCGGAAAAGGCCCCAAGATGGGATCTCACGGGTACAGAAGGTTGAGGCGGTGGAAATAGGGTTTTGTGGTGCTCTCGGATGTTTTCGGGGTATATGAGTATATATAGGCGAAAGAAGTAGGTCAGTAGAGCTATGAGGGGCCCACGAGGGTGGGGGCGCCTACCCCCCTAGGCGCGCCCTCCTACCTCATGGCCGCCTTGTTGCTTCCTTGACGTCCACTCCAAGTCTCCTGGATTGTGTTTGTTCCAAAAATAACTCTCCCGAAGGTTTCATTCCGTTTGATATTCCTTTTCTGCGAAACACTGAAATAGGCAAAAAACAGCAATTTGCACTGGGCCTTTGGTTAGTAGGTTAGTCCCAAAAATAATATAAAAAGGTATATTAAAGCCCATTAAACATCCAAAACAGATAATATAATAGCATGGAACAATCAAAAATTATAGATACGTTGGAGACGTATCATGGCTGAGCGACGACGACGGACCGGTGCCATTGGCGATTGTGGGAGAAGCAGACGAGATAAGCTACAGGGATGGAGGGGAAAATGCGATGCAGGACTCGCCGGACGTGAGGGTTTTTATAGTAGGCCGGTAAGCATTGGGATTTTGGGGGATTTCACCGAGTCGGGCGGGAAGCTTGTGCGGGAACCTGCGAGGTTGCGCGGGAACGGGCTCACCGATGATTCATTGGCGCCACCGTTTGGAAAAAAGAACGCCCCCGCGCGCTACGCAAGCTTGCGCTATAAGCCGTCTGCGGCAGCAGGGTGACAAGACATGCGAGAGGAGGACGAAAGGCCACTTAAACATACGGTTAATAAAAAACGTTTGCGATTTAATTACCTACTATACCACCGCCCTGGTTTATAAGTATGATTTAACTAATAAAATACGAATGCATGTTGCCACAGATTATATAGTTGGATTTGTATTTGAACACAGTTTCCAATTATATAATTTTTAAAACATGCATTAACATTTTGTTGGTTAAATTTGAGAGCATAGTATGGCACGGAATATAAAGGAGACTATGGACTAGACGGAGGTGGTACCACACGGCCGCTCTCTATGCAGCGACGCAACTGTCGACCGACTTGTAGGCGACCATTTCCTGCGTGTTCAACTGCTCTATGCGTGTCGTAGCTTGCGGCTCAGGCAGCCGCGGCGCGCTCTACTCGCATCCCTCCGGGTTCTCGGTGCATGATCACGCACGTTCGTGTGCAAGCAGTTGCACCGGGCGCGGCGCGACGATGCAGTTACCCGCTACAAAAACTGCCATGCGGACGCGCCGAGAATCCACGCCGCCCGGCCCCTTTTATTCCTGCGGCCGTTTACCTTCATCTCTCGTCTCACACGACACAATAAGGAAACCCACAAGGACACATACAGAGAGGACATCCAGCGGTTACAATGGCGCTCCCGGTGGCTCCAATGGCGCTCCCAGCGGCCGACGATGACAACGGTGGGTAGTTCACCACGCATCACATAGTGGACACCCACGTGAGGGAGAAGTCCCTCCTGGTGGTGTACACGAACGATCCGGTCTCGGTGGAGAGCTCCATCCAAACTATGGAGCAGTTCCTTGCCGAGGACAAGTACCGAGTGGTCGGCTTCAACCTCGAGTACACCATGGGTCATGTCGGGCACGATCAGAAGGTTGCTGTCGCCTAGTTGTGTGTGCGACATGACGTCCTCGTCTACCACTTCCACCTTGCCACAAGGCCTTGTGAGCATTTCTCTAGGTTTATCAAGAGCTCCGACTACAGTTTCGCTACGATGGACACCACCAACGATCTAAAAGCGCTGAAGGTTTCGGACTTGAAATACCCGAATCTTGTCAACATCCAGCACCACTACAAGGTCTGGGGCAGCGACAAAAGCAAACTAAACTCCCAGGTTGACCTCACTTCAGCCATCATCGACCCCTACTACGCGAAGATGAAGCAAGAGAGCAATAAGGACAGGAACGCATGGCACCGTGTGTGGCATAAGAGACTGGATGAACAACATGTCAAGTACGCGGCCATGGACGCGTACACAAGCTATGAGATATACATGCGGTTCGTTGACATGAGGAACTATCTTCTTCCTGACCCAGACGAGGGATCGAGCCACATAGTAGTGGCTGGAGCGTCACAAGAAGTAGATGACTAGACGATCGTTTCTCCTACTTTAGAATGCATGCAATTGTTTATTGAGGTGTGTGCGAATGATTTGAATAGTCATTTATGTAATTGGATGTTTATTTTAGTTATATATATACATGTTATTCTACTATAGACAGAGCAATTCACATGGCTTATAAGCAGCAATCGTTTGTGTTATTATTGGTCTTCGCACACATTTCAGATTACGGACCTGTTTGCCGCGTATCACACACATCTTGTTTAGTTGAACCGTTTCCATTGTCTTGCCTAATCACACACGTTCATCCGAGTGAACCGTATGCTGTGTATCACACATGCCTTCATCTGGCTGCCCATTTCTTTTGTGCCTCCTCATCCCAAACAGTTAATTAAGCTAAAATCGTATGCCCTGCCTCGCACACGCAACTAAATTCTGAACCGTGTTTGATGCATCTGTCATCGCAAAAAATTTGCACCTTTTTTGACGGGTTGTTTACACCACCGTTTGTGATTATGGCATCGCACACAGTTTCGTCGAAGGGTCTCTGATCGTAGTGTCGCATTTGGACCATCCTGCGGTAGTGTTTAATACTCGTTTCTTTCATAGATTTCTTTGCCTCTTGCATATCTTCAGGACTGAGAAATGGAATACCCCTTTTCTTCGGAGTTGTCTTAGGAGTTGGTTCAGGAAGTGCCCAATCATTATCATTACTCAGTATATTATTCAATAGAAATTCACCTTGCTCAACAGTTCTTTCCCTGAAAACACAAACATCACAACTATCCAGGTGGTCTCTGGAAGCATCGGTTAGTCCATTATAAAAGATATCAAGTATTTCATTTTTCTTGAGAGCATGATCAGGCAAAGCATTAAGTAACCTAAGAAGCCTCCCCCGAAGCTTGTGGGAGACTCTCTTCTTCAATTTGCACAAAATTATATATTTCCCTTAAGGTAGCTTGTTTATTATGAGCATGGAAATGTTTAGCAGAGAAGTAATAAATCATATCCTAGGGACTACGCACACAACCAGGAGCAAGAGAATCAAACCATCTTTTAGCATCACCCTTTAATGATAACGGAAATAACTTAAGGATATAGTAGTAACGAATTTTTTCCTCGTGAGTGAATAGGGTGGCTATATCATTCAATTAAGTAAGATGTGCCACAACAGTTTCAGATTCATAGCCATAAAAAGGATCAGATTCAACCAAAGTAATTAACTCAGGATCGACAGAGAAATCATAATCCTTATCAGAAATATAGATAGGGGAACTAGCAAAAGCAGGGTCATATTTCATTCTAGCATTCAAAGAATTTTCTTTCAGCTTAGCTAACAGTTTCTTAAGATCATATCTGTCTTTGCAAGCAAGGAGGTCTCTAGCAGTTTCTTCATCCATAACATAACCCTCTGGCACATCAGGAAATTCATATCTAGGGGGAGAATCTTCATCATCACTTTCATCAATATTATCTGTTTCAATAATTTCATTTTCTCTAACCCTAGCAAGTTGTTCATCAAGAAATTCACCTAATGGCACAATATTATCAAGCATAGAAGTAGTTTCATCATAAGCATCATGCATAGCAGAAGTGGCATCATCAATAACATGCGACATATCAGAATCAATAACAAGTGTAGGTGTCACAAATTTACTCATAATAGAAGGTGAGTCAAGTGCAAAGCTAGATGGAAGTTCCTTACCTCCCCTCATAGTTGAGGGGAAAATCTTGGTTCTTTCATCTTTCAAGTTCCTCATAGTGATCAACAGATATAAATCCCAAGTGACTCAAAGAATTGAGCTATGCTCCCCGGCAACGGCGCCAGGAAATAGTCTTGATAACCCACAAGTATAGGGGATCGCAACAGTTTTCGAGGGTAGAGTATTCAACCCAAATTTATTGATTCGACAAAACGGGAGCCAAAGAATATTCTCAAGTATTAGTAGTTGAGTTGCCAATTCAACCACACCTGAAAGACTTAATATCTACAACAAAGTTTTTAGTAGCAAAGTAGTATGGAAGTAACGGTAACGGTGGCAAAAGTAACAGTAGTAGTTTTTGTAGCAATCGTAACAGTGGCAACGGAAAAGTAACTAAGAAAAGATCAATATGTGAAAAGCTTGTAGGAAATGGATCAATGGTGGATAATTATGTCGGATGCGATTCCTCATGCAATAGTTATAACATAGGGTGACACAGAACTAGCTCCAGTTCATCAATGTAATGTAGGCATGTATTCCAAATATAGTCATACGTGCTTATGGAAAAGAACTTGCATGACATCTTTTGTCCTACCCTCCCGTGGCAGCAGGGTCCTATTGGAAACTAAGGGATGTTAAGGCCACCTTTTAATAGAGTACCGGACCAAAGCATTAACACTTAGTGAATACATGAACTCCTCAAACTACGGTCATCACCGGGAGTGGTCCTGATTTTTGTCACTTCGGGGTTGCCGGATCATAACACATAGTAGGTGACTATTGACTTGCAAGATAGGATCAAGAACTCACATATATTCATGAAAACATAATAGGTTCAGATCTGAAATCATGGCACTCGGGCCCTAGTGACAAGCATTCAACATAGCAAATTCATAACAACATCAATCTTAGAACATAATGGATACTAGGGATCAAACCCTAACAAAACTAACTTGATTACATGGTAAATCTCATCCAACCCATCACCGTCCAGCAAGCCTACGATGAGATTACTCACACACGGTGGTGAGCATCAAGAAATTGGTGATGGAGGATGGTTGATGATGACGATGGTGACGGATTCCCTTCTCCGAAGCCCCGAACGGACTCCAGATTAGCCCTCCCGAGGAAGATTAGGGCTTGGCGGTGGCTCCGTATCGTAAAACGTGATGAATCCTTCTCTCTGATTTTTTTTCTCCCCGAAAGTGAATATATGGAGTTGGGGTTGAGGTCGGTGGAGTCGCAGGGGGCCCACGAGGCAGGGGCGCGCCCCGGGGGGCGCCCTGCACCCTCGTGGACAGGATGTGGCCCCTAGATGCTGATTCTTTCGCCAGTATTTTTAATTAATTCCAAAACATGTGTTCGTGGATTTTCAGGTCATTCCGAGAACTTTTATTTCTACGCAAAAATAACACCATGGCAGTTCTGCTGAAAACAGCGTCAGTCCGGGTTAGTTCCATTCAAATCATGCAAGTTAGAGTCCAAAACAAGGGCAAAAGTGTTTGGAAAGTAGATACGTTGGAGATGTATCAAATAACATGGAACAATCGAAAATTATAGATACGTTGGAGACGTATCAGGGAGGAGGAGGCCAGCCAAGGTTGGCGCGGAAGGGGGGAGTCCTACTTGGACTCCCAGTCCAAGTAGGATTCGACCCCCGCCTTTCCTATTCCAGGAAGGAGAAGGGGGAAAGAGAGGGGGAGAAGAAGGAAAGGGCCCCCAACCCTAGTCCAATTCGGATTGGGCTTGGGGGGACGCACCTCCACCTGACCGCCGCCTCCTCTCTTCCACTAGGGCCCAGGAAGGGGGGTTCCGGTAACCCCCCCGGTACTCCGGAAAATGCCCGAACCTATCTGAAACCATTCCGGTGTCCAAACATAACCTTCCAATATATCAATCTTTATGTCTCGACCATTTCGAGACTCCTCGTCATGTCCGTGGTCTCATATAGGACTCCGAACAAACTTCGGTTCATTAAAACATATAACTCATAATACAAATCATCATCGAACGTTAAGCGTGCGGACCCTACGGGTTCGATAACTATGTAGACATGAGCGAGACACATCTCCGGTCAATAACCAATAGCGAAACCTGGATGCTTGTATTGGCTCCTACATATTCTACGAAGATCTTTATCGGTCAAACCACATAACAACATATGTTGTTCCCTTTGTCATCGGTATGTTACTTGCCCGAGATTTGATCGTCGGTATCATCATACCTAGTTCAATCTCGTCACTGGCAAGTCTCTTTACTCGTTCCATAATGCATCATCCCGTGACTAACTTATTAGTCACATTGCTTTCAAGGCTCATAGTGATGTGCATTACCGAGAGGGCCCAGAGATACCTCTCCGATACATGGAGTGACAAATCCTAATCTCGATCTATTCCAACTTAACAAACACCATCGGAGACACCTTTAGAGCATCTTTATAATCACACAGTTACGTTGTGATGTTTGATAGAACACAAGGTGTTCCTCCGGTATTCGGGAGTTGCATAATCTCATAGTTTGAGGAACATGTATAACTTATGAAGAAAGCAATAGCAGAAAAACTGAACGATCATTATGCTAAGCTAACGGATGGGTCTTGTCCATCACATCATTCTCTAATGATGTGATCCCGTTCATCAAATGACAACACATGTCTATGGCTAGGAAACTTAACCATCTTGGATTAACGAGCTAGTCAAGTAGAGGCATACTAGGGACACTCTGTTTGTCTATGTATCCACACATGTACTAAGTTTCCGGTTAATACAATTCTAGCATGAATAATAAACATTTATCATGATATAAGGAAATATAAATAACAACTTTATTATTGCCTCTAGGGAATATTTCCTTCAATCTCCCACTTGCACTAGAGTCAATAATCTAGATTACATAGTAATGATTCTAACATCCATGGAGTCTTGGTGTTGACATTGTTTTGCTAGTGAGAGAGGCTTAGTCAACGGGTCTGCAACATTCAGATTCGTATGTATCTTTGAAATCTGTATGTCTCCCTCCTTGACTTGATCGCGGATGGAATTGAAGCGTCTCTTGATGTGCTTGGTTCTCTTGTGAAATATGGATTCCTTTGCCAAGGCAATTGCACCAGTATTGTCACAAAAGATTTTCATTGGACCCGATGCACTAGGTATGACACCTAGATCGGATATGAACTCCTTCATCCAGACTCCTTCATTTGCTGCTTCTGAAGCAACTATGTACTCCGCTTCACATGTAGATCCCGCCACGACGCTCTGCTTGGAACTGCACCAACTGACAGCTCCACCATTCAATATAAATACGTATCCCGTTTACGACTTAGAGTCATCCGGATCAGTGTCAAAGCTTGCATCGACGTAACCGTTTACGATGAGCTCTTTGTCACCTCCATAAACGAGAAACATATTCTTAGTCCTTTTCAGGTATTTCAGGATGTTGTTGACCGCTGTCCAGTGATCCACTCCTGGATTACTTTGGTACCTCCCTGCTAAACTAATAGTAAGGCACACATCAGGTCTTGTATACAGCATTGCATACATGATAGAACCTATGGCTGAGGCATAGGGAATGACTTTCATTTTCTCTCTATCTTCTGAAGTGGTCGGGCATTGAGTCTGACTCAACTTCACACCTTGTAACACATGCAAGAACCCTTTCTTTGACTGGTCCATTTTGAACTTCTTCAAAACTTTATCAGGGTATGTGCTTTGTGAAAGTCCAATTAAGCGTCTTGATCTATCTCTATAGATCTTGATGCCCAATATATAAGCAGCTCCACCGACGTCTTTCATTGAGAAATTCTTATTCAAGTATCCTTTTATGCTATTCAGAAATTCAGTATCATTTCCGATCAACAATATGTCATCCACATATACTATCAGAAATGCTACAGAGCTCCCACTCACTTTCTTGTAAATACAAGCTTCTCCAAAAGTTTGTATAAAACCATATGCTTTGATCACACTATCAAAGCGTATATTCCAACTCTGAGAGGCTTGCACCAGTCCATAAATGGATCACTGGAGCTTGCACAGTTTGTTAGCACCTTTTGGATCGAGAAAACCTTCTGGTTGCATCATATAAAACTCTTCTTTAAGATATCCATTAAGGAATGCAGTTTTGACATCCATTTGCCAAATTTCATAATCATAAAATGCGGCAATTGCTAACATGATTCGGACAGACTTAAGCATCGCTACAGGTGAGAAAGTCTCATCATAGTCAACTCCTTGAACTTGTCGAAAACCTTTCGCAACAAGTCGAGCTTTGTAGACAGTAACATTACCGTCAGCGTCAGTCTTATTCTTGAAGATCCATTTATTCTCTATGGCTTGTCGATCATCGGGCAAGTCAACCAAAGTCCATACTATGTTCTCATACATGGATCCCATCTCAGATTTCATGGCCTCAAGCCATTTCACGGAATCTGGCCTCATCATCGCTTCGCCATAGTTCGTAGGTTCGTCATGGTCAAGTAACATGACTTCCAGAACAGGATTACTGTACCACTATGGTGCGGATCTTACTCTGGTTGACCTACGATGTTTAGTAGTAACTTGATCCGAAGCTTCATGATCATCATCATTAGCTTCCTCACTAATTGGTGTAGGAATCACTGGAACTAATTTCTGTGATGGAATACTTTCCAATTCGGGAGAAGGTACAATTACCTCATCAAGTTCTACTTTCCTCCCACTCACTTCTTTTGAGAGAAACTCCTTCTCTAGAAAGGATCCATTCTTAGCGACGAATATCTTGCCTCCGGATCTGTGATAGAAGGTGTACCCAAAAGTTTCCTTTGGGTATCCTATGAAGACACATTTCTCTAATTTGGGCTTGAGCTTATCAGGTTGAAGTTTTTCACATAAGCATCGCAGCCCCAAACTTTAAGAAACGACAACTTGGGTTTCTTGCCAAACCACAGTTCATATGGTGTCGTCTCAACGGATTTAGATGGTGGCCTATTTAACATGAATGCAACCGTCAACAAAGCATAACCCCAAAATGATAGCGGTAAATCAGTAAGAGACATCATAGATCGCACCATATCTAATAAAGTGCAGTTACGACATTCGGACACACCATTACGCTGTGGTGTTCCATGTGGCGTGAGTTGCGACACTATTCTGCATTGTTTCAAATGAAGATCAAACTCATAACTCAAATATTCACCTCCACGATCAGATCATAGAAACTTTATTTTCTTGTTATGATGATTTTCCACTTCACTTTGAAACTCCTTGAACTTTTCAAATGTTTCAGACTTATGTTTCATCAAGTAGATATACCTGAGGGAGTCCTGGACTAAGGGGTCCTCGGGCGTCCGGGCCGTTAGCCATGGGCCGGACTGATGGGCTATGAAGATACGAAGACCGAAGACTACACCCGTGTCCAGAGGGGACTCTCCTTGGCGTGGAAGGCAAGCTTGGCGATCAGATAAGTAGATTCCTTTCTTTGTAACCACCCTTGTGTAACCCTAGATCCTCCCGGTGTCTATATAAACCAGAGGACTTAGTCCAGAGGAAAAACAATCATTACCATAGTCATACAGGCTAGGCTTTTAGGGTTTAGCCATCTCGATCTCATGGTAGATCAGCTCTCGTAATACTCATATTCATCAAGATCAATCAAGCAGGAAGTAGGGTATTACCTCCATAGAGGGCCCGAACCTTGGTAAACATCATGTCCCCTGTCTCCTGTTACCATCGACCTTAGACGCACAGTTTGGGACCCCCTACCCGAGATCCACCGGTTTTGACACCGACATTGGTGCTTTCGTTGAGAGTTCCACTGTGCCGCCCTCAAAACGTTTGATGGCCCCTTCAATCGTCAACAATGACACTATCCAAGGAGAAATTTTCCTTCCTGGACAAATCTTTGTGTTCGGCGACTTCGCACTGCGGGCCAACTCGTTTGGCCATCTGGAGCAGATCGATAGCTACGCCCCTGGCCATCAGGTCAGATTTGGGAGCTTGAACTACGTTGCGGACATCCGTGGAGATTTGATATTTGCCGGACTCGAGACCGCGGCGACCGCTCCTGGTCACCTCGATGAACATGACCCAAATCTGTCATCAGACCGCGTTCAGGAGATAGCTCCTGTAACTGCTCGGGCCTTAGATCCGGAGCATACTTCGCCATCCAAGGACCAGAGGCTCAACCCCACCATGGAGGCCACAGATTCCCTGGCGTTGGAGCCGCACATGGACTTAACCTCAGACGATATTTGTGTCACCGGAACTCCGGACTCGTCTCCCATTATAAGTTCTGCACCATGTGAGTCCGCGGACGCCGAACTTGATCGCTTATCGATCTTCGAGTTCAGCACCGCAAACATCTTCCAACACTCGCCCTTGGGTGATGTGCTAAACTCATTAAAGAACCTGTCCTTGGTGGGGGACCTACAGCCGAACTATGTCCGGTTCAAACTAGGGGCTGACGATGGAGAATTTTTCTTCCCACCCGCCACCCACTTCATAGCCACGGTCGAGGATTTAACCGACACGCTTGATTACGGCTCTGAAGACATCGACAGTATGGACGACGATGTTGATGAGGAGCAAAACCAAAATCCACCATTTACTGGACGTTGGACGTCCACTTCTTCGTACGATGTGTACATGGTGGACACACCCAAAAGAACCAACGATGATGACAAAGAAAATCTAGTCGAGAATAAACCTCCTGAGACACAGCCAAAACGCCGGCGTCCTTGGTGCTGTTCTAAGTCACGTCATTCAAAAGACAGCAATGCTAGCACCGGAGAAAATAATACTCCGGACGACACCGAAAACAATGAAGACCTTGCTGAGGTAACATCCGAATAGGAGGAGCAAGAAAATGGGCAAGCTAGCCCCGACGAACAGGCCAGGCCCAACGACTCAGAGGACGGTAGTTATCGTCCGCTCTGCGAGGATGAGGAAAGCCTCGGCAATGAAGATTTCATCCTGCTTGAGGAACTTCTCGAGCAGGAGCGCTTCAAGCGCCAGCTAATAGCCACCGCAAGGAGCCTGAAAAAGAAGCAGCAGCAGCTTCAAGCTGACCAAGATGTGCTCGTCGACAGGTGGACTGAAGTTCTGGCAGCCGGAGAATACAGCCTCAGACGCCCAGCCAAGAGTTACCCGAAGTGAAGGTTGATACCTCAGTTCAATGAAGAGGCGCCGGATTCCATACCTCCCTCGCGTAATGCGGCCGATGGACCACTACGCGGTCGTGACAATGCGGCGGACCGACCACCACGTGGTCAGGATAGAGCGGCAACTCAGGCCGAATAGCAGCTTGCCCCACCACCACGTAATAATATAGAGAAAACAGTTCGGGGTCATACATATGACCTCCTGCAGACCCTGGATAGTAGAGCAGGATATAGCTGATCAATTTACGGATCGCGAGGATGTTCCTCGACACGTGATGATGGCTACCTATTCAGACGTGACAAACCTAGTCACGCCCGAGCCGACAACCACAGACGGACTCCATCGGAGCTACGTCGCGATGCGGCCAGGTATAGAGGCACCGCACACCCTCTTTGCTTCACTAATAAAGTAATGCATCACGAATTCCCCGAAGGGTTCAAACCCGTGAATATTGAATCATACGACGGGACAACTGATCCCGCGGTATGGATCGAGGACTTTATCCTCCACATCCACATGGCCCGCGGAGATGACCTCCATGCTATCAAATACCTCCCACTAAAGCTTAAAGGACCAGCTCGGCACTGGTTAAATATCCTGCCTGAAACTTCTATCGGCAGCTGGGAGGACTTGGAAGAAGCCTTCCTCGAGAACTTCCAAGGTACATATGTTCGGCCACCAGACGCCGACGACTTAAGCCACATAGTTCAACAACCTGGAGAGTCAGCCAGGAAATTCTAGACTAGGTTCCTAACCAAAAAGAACCAGATCGTTGACTGTCTGGATGCCGAAGCCCTAGCAGCCTTTAAACATAGCATCCGCGATGAATGGCTCGCCCGCCACCTCCGCCAAGAAAAGCAAAAATCTATGGCAGCCCTTACGGCACTCATGACCCGCTTTTGCGTGGGTGAGGATAGTTGGCTGGCTCGTAGCAAAAACGCAGCCAGCGAGGCAGGCCCCTCCGAGGTTAAAAATAGCAATGGCAGGCTCCAACGTAACAGACACAAACGCTGAAGCAATGGTGATAATACCGATGACACTACAGTCAACGCCGGATTCAGCGGCTCCAAGTCTAGCCAGCGAAAGAAACCATACAAAAGAAACAATCAGGGACCATCCAGCCTAGACCGCATACTCGATCTCTCGTGCCAGATACATGGCACCCCAGACAAACCAGCCAATCATACCAACAGAGATTGTTGGGTTTTCAAACAGGCCGGCAAATTAAACGCCGAGAACAGGGAAAAGGGATCACAAAGCGAGGACGACGACGAGGAGCCCCAGAAACCAAACACAGGGGGACAAAAGAAGTTTCCCCCTCAAGTCAAAACAGTGAACATGATATATGCTACACACATCCCCAAAAGGGAGCGCAAGCGCGCACTAAGGGACGTCTACGCGATAGAGCCAGTCGCCCCAAAATTCAACCCATGGTCGTCATTCCCGATCACCTTTGATCGTTGGGATCATCCGACTAATATCCGTTATGGAGGCTCAGCCGTGCTAGTCCTTGACCCTATCATTGACGGATTTCACCTGACGTGCGTCCTTATGGACGGGGGTAACAGCCTCAATCTGCTCTATCAGGACACAATGCGCAAAATGGGCATTAATCCATCACGGATCAAACCCACAAAGACTACCTTCAAAGGAGTCATACCAGGTGTAGAGGCCCGCTGTACAGGCTCAATCACGCTTGAGGTTGTCTTCGGATCTCTGGACAATTCTGAAGCGAGGAGTTAATCTTCGACATAGTCCCCTTTCGCAGCGGCTATCACGCACTGCTCGGACGGACGGCATTCGCCCGATTCAACGCAGTGCCACACTATTCTTATCTGAAGCTCAAGATGCCCAGTCCATGTGGCGTCATAACAGTCAATGGAAATACGGAACGCTCCCTCCGTACAGAAGAGCACACATCTGCCTTAGCAGCAGAAGTACAGAATGGCCTTCTCAAGCAGAACCTTAATTCGGCTACCGAGCCCACGGACACCGTCAAGAGGGTCTGAACTACCCTGCAGCAGGACAGCTCGGCTTGTTAGGAGCTAGACTAGCAATTCGGCCTCTGTCTCAGTCCTGGTCAAGTAGTGGCATTCGTACCACGCGTACATAACTACGCACTCAAAATTCCATGGGCATCGACAGAGGCATAGCTAGTTTGTGATCCATAGTACGGCTCAACCGACACCGGATACACACATACTTTCACTTTTATTTGTTTCATTTTCAGGTTTCAATCCCGCAGGCCCCATCTGATGGCCTGATCACCAGTCCTCTTGAAGGATATGTTGGAGATATGCCCTAGAGGCAATCATGTGTGATGATATTTCCTATGTGTTTATGAATAAAGATAGTCCTTGGACATTATCAATGATGTGTATCAGCAAGTACGTGACTTGTTTGTGGGACTATGCATTGTATGATGACTGTCCTAAAAGGTCCCTAGCCGAAAGGGTTGTGCGGACGCGCAACCAACTAGACTAGCATATGACATGGTCGATGGCTTGGTCTCACTAGCCATGGAGCATTGGATGCTAACCAGATAATATGGACTTGGAAGGATCTGGTCGGATTCGACGTAGTCGGATCCGAGTCGAGATAAGGTCCAAGTCGGACATGCCCAACTATGAGACACAGCGATATGTCATCTGTGAGTCTCTAGTACAACATATGTTCTATGTCCTAGCTGACGCATGTACTCGGGATGTTGACAGACTTGCTTTGGGCCGACCAAACGCTACTCCGTGACTGGGTAGTTATAAAGGTAGGTTTCGGGTTTGTCCAGAACCATGCTGCGAGACATGGTCGAGCAAGATGGGATTTTCCCCTCCGACCAGGAGAGATATACTCTGGGCCCCTTGTGTGATCCGACCAGGATAAGCATGGCCATGCGACAAGGATTATGAGATAATCCGGTTTGTGGTCGGCATCACTGGAACGAGAAAGAGGTCGAGCTAGCACAAGGATGATAGACTCGCCTTGAGCTCGACAACATATATCATGTGGCAAAAGGAATGGAAGTGTGATGTACAGGTTCGCTAACCAGCTTCATAGTCTGCTTGGTGTTCGGCATGCCTTGCTAGAGGCCACTACCAACTGTGCAGTTCGGAGGTGATCCGAACTGCGACCAAGCCGACTTGAACCTAAGGGGTTGCGCACTTAAGGGAAGGAACCTACGAGGTCGGATCCGAGGACACTGGTTGGATGTGATCCGAACTGTATTCGGATTGTGGCCGAGTAGACTTATGGGATTTAGGGTCCATGCAAGGCCCAAGTGTTGAGCCCGCGACGGACGCCTATATATAGTGGAGGTGCCGCACACTCATGCGGTTGATCTCTTCGGCGTTGTCACTAGGGTTTGCATGTGTTGAGAATAGACACCTCCACTCGCTGCCGGTTGTGTGATCGGACCTAGTAGTCCGCCGCACGATGTTCCTCCTGCACGCGCGGATACCGTTAGAGGCGGTGCACTTGCGCCGCTCTGGCGAACCTGTACGTGGGAACCAACCACCGGTTGTACGAGGGAGATCAGACAAGGAGGAGACGATCCACGCGGACGCTACCCCAACTCTTCTTCCGCTGCACGACACTGCACGTCTAGTGGTAACGAACTGTGATCCATCTCCCATAGCATGTTCTTGGTTGTTCTGTGCGTAGGAAATTTTAATTTGCAGTCGACGCACCCTACCGTAGATCCCAACAGGATAAACACACCAAGACGGCGAGAAATGCAGACGTATGGGGGATTTTCAAGGTGGTTTCGTTAACAATCACTCTACCTGTTTTTAGGACCCACATGTAGCTCTCCCTTGGTTTTTGGCATGTTAAATAGCCTGTTTCTTATCACACTACTTGTATCAATGCGCCTCGACGTATTAATCAAATTACAATGAAAACAGTTCGTGGCTGGAGCTTTAGGGCCCCAACTTATCACCTTTGCACCCTTTCTGCTTTCTTTCTTTTTTCTCTTCTTATCCCGTGTGGGTAACCCTATCAGGTAGCACCCGTACACTTTGGTACATTTGATGTTTGCTAGGGGCTTCATAGCACCCCACACTATGGCAACAAAAGTCCGAACACTTTTTATAGTATAGTTCGGCACCTCGAATTTAGCACTATATGCATTGGCTCCAAATCATGTCTTTGGTCAATAGTTAGGTTGCCCAGCTCTTGTGCTTGCTACCTTATGTTCTGCTATATCGGCTAAGGTAGTAAAGGGAGAACCACTGCGATTGTGCCTTGGTTTATCCAAAGGAGCACCTCAGTAGAGAAAGCCAAAAACTGACTGTCATGATGCGGCGAGAGCCGGTCAGCTCTTCGGAGATTGCAAATCGTTGGAGATTTCTTCCGCATTACGGGAAGGATCGGTACTTCCCGATCAGACGCTTATAGCACTCTGGTTCGGATACTAGGGGCCGCGCCCATGTTTTTATTGTCAAACTCCTATGGCTAAGTGAGGGTGTTAAAGCCGCATAGTCTGATTGCCTGGTTCGTTGCGCTAAACAACTCCTTCAAGGACCATATAATTGGATCAAGATTGTTTATATTCCATCCCGAACACCTCCGTACTACCTACGTGGGGGCAGAAGCCGACGACTGGCCAACCCTTAGATTTCATACAACACGGCTGCACAGGAGGTCAAATTTAAAACATAACAAGCATTATATTACAAACCCACTTTGTTTTATCATACAAGGTAGAAGGAACTTGAATACATCCAGTCAAAGATAATGTCCTACGAACACTGCATCGCTACAATACGAGACCCATCCAAGACGTCGCCAAAATACCGCTCGGGTATACGGTGCTCCTTGCCCTCGGGCGGCCCCTCGGTCACAAGCTTGATGGCGTCCATCTTCGCCCACCAGACCTTGACGCGGGCAAAGGCCATATGTGCGCCCTCGATGCAGACGGACCGCTTGACAGCGTCCAACCTAGGACAGGCATCCACCAGCCACTTCACGAGGCTGAAGTAACTGCCGGGTATAGCTTCGGCTGGCCACAGACGGATTATTAAATCCTTCATGGCCAGTTCGGCCACCCTGTGTAGCTCGACCAGCTGTTTTAGCTGATCGTTGAAGGGCACCGGATGTTCTGGCGCAAGATATTGCAACCAGAACAGTTTCTCTGTGGAGCTTCCTTCTTCGGCTCGGAAGAACTCCACAGCGTCGAACACACTATGTGGCAGATCGGCAAAAGCCCGTGGAGAACTCCGAATCCGGGTTAGTAAAAGATACTTCCTCTTCACATACTTGCTTTGCATACTAAATGCCTTACCCGCCGCGATCGTCCTGGCCTCCCGGATCTCTCGGAGGGCGCCCTGGGCCTCACTCCGGGCCGTCTCCGCACCTGACGAGCCTTGGCGAGTTCGGTCTCTTGAGCCGACGCATCGCGCTCTAAGGTCTCGCACTTCCTCACCGCATCCTGGAGCTCTTGTTGGACCTCGTTGACCCAGGCCTTGAGCTTCTTACGGGCGGCCTGCTCCTTGACGGCCTTCCCCTCGGCTTCGGCCAGGGCCTTTCTCAGGGCCTCGACCTCGGTCGTCACTTCTATACATATCATGACACTTCGGTTAATGCATATCATTTTACTTTTTTTCTTGAATACATAACGGGTTATCACATACCTTGTTTTTCTTGGAGCTGGCTCCTCACCTAGCCGAGCTCCTCCTCGGCCTGCTCTAGTCTCCGCTTCAGTCCGGAGACCTCCGTCCGGCTTTTTTCATTCCGAACACCGAACAGTGTCTCAGGGGCTACTGTCTATATTGGGATTTTCTCTTTTTTGCGTCGCTTACCTCAGAACCTGTCAGCAGGCTACTGCAGGCTTCGGTTAGTCCGCTCTTGGCGGACTGAACCCTTTCAATTATCGTGCCCATAAGAACACGGTGCTCATCCACAATGAAAGCGCTTCCAGCAGATTATCCGGTACCCCTGGTTGGACAGGGGTCACCGACGGAATAGGCATACCCCCTTCTTTCAAAGGAGGTTGCGCACCGGATTCCGGAGCCGTATTGGTCTCTGGAATCGAATCCGGCTGAGGGACAAACTAAATACGGCCCTCACCAGCAGTATCCATGGGGATTGGCTCCCCCTGGTGTCCGGCGACGGAGTCTCCTCCTGAGCCTTCCCCGGGCCTGGGAAAGTCCTTCGGGACAGCACCTCTGCGTTGCCCTTGGCCTTGGGGGAGTAAGCGGTCGGCGGTGACTCGCTGGCCACTGCCCTTGAATCCAACGAACCTCATGACGAGGATCGCTAGGAACTGTCGTGGGCCGGACTGCAATAGCATAACTAATCATGTCAATACAACAAAGAGGAGAGGCTATATTTATGGGCATGTGTGAGTCTTAGCACTTACGATGTAGCTCGAGGCTTAGTGCGGGGGCGTCGCTACGGGCTGCTGTCAACGTCCCATGCAGAGTTATCTGCGAGGGAGCCCTTCCCTTTCTTGGACGTCTCCGCCTCCAGGTTCGTGGAGGCCGCCCTTTTCTTCTTTCCCTCATTAGGGGGAGGGTTGCTCTCCTCCTCCTCCTTGTCGCCGTCGTCCTCGGCAGCGGAGGAAAGGATCACTTCGTCTTCTGACATCACGTCCGAAGCAACCTTGCAACGGGGGGCACCTTTGGCCCCCTTGGCCTTATTTTTCGGCGGCCTATAGGGCGCCGGAACCAGCATCTTCACTAGGAGCGGGATGACTGGCTCTTCGGGCAGCGGAGCCAAACTATGGATCCGCTCCGCTCTCTTCATCCACGCCTAAAGAACACAGAAAGGGTTAGGCATCATCCTTGAACAAACAAGTAGAAGGTACGCTTTAAGAAAGGGGGAACTTACCTCATTGGTGGGATGGGAGTGATCGTGTCCGCGGTCCGAATCCATGACCGGCGGCTTCACGTTGCCCTTGAAGAGCAACTTCCAGGCACCTTCGTGAGTAGTTCCGAAGAGCCCTTCCAGGGTCTGGTACTTCACCAGATCGAATTCCCATAAAAGGAAGCTTCGGCTTTGGCAGGGGAGAATCCGGCGAACCGGCGTCACCTGGATCACGTCGACGAGCTTGACGTCTTTATCCACCATACTATGAATCCGCGTTTGCAGCGCTATCAGCTCGTCTGACGCTGACTAGTTGGGGTATTTCTTCTTCCAGGAGGTGAGCCGCATTGGGGCTCCGGCCCTAAACTTGGGAGCCGCCGCCCAAGTGGCGTCGCGCGGCTCTGTGATGTAGAACAACTGCTTCTGCCACTCCTTGACGGTCTCCACAAAAGCGCCTGTGGGCCAAGTGACGTTGGGAATCTTGCTCACCATGGCACCCCCGCACTCTGCATGCTGACCGTCCACCACCTTCGGCTTCACGTTGAAGGACTTGAGCCATAGGCCAAAGTGGGGGTGGATATGGAGGAAGGCCTCACACACGACAATAAATGTCGAGATGTTGAGGAAGGAGTTCGGGACTAGATCATGGAAATCTAGCCTGTAATACTACATCAGTCCGTGGATGAAGTGAGGGAGGAAAACTACCCTCTTAGTAGGCTTCGGGGTGGGGATGACCTGCCCCTTGGAAGGCAGACGGTGGGCGATTCCTTTCGCCAGGTACCCGGCCGCCCGAAGCTGGGTGATGTCCTTCTCCTTGACGGAGGAGACCATCCACTTGCCTTGGCCTCCGGATCCGGACATGGTTAAGTGCTTCCTTGAGAAGGGGAAGATGGGAACTTGGGTGCTGGAGCTCGAGAATGGAAGGACAGTGAGGAAGGGAAGGCGTGGGTGAAGAAAGGGGATTCTTATCTCCTTATAAAGGCAGTGAATATTGAACGCCTCCCCACTCACCTTGAAACTTGCCTGTTCCCAAGGGATGTGTGAACGGCACGGTTCGGTTACCCACGCCCGCATTGATGAGAATCCCGCAATAAGGGGACACGATCTCTGCTTTGACAAGACGTGCCAATGGCAACCGCATTTGAAACATGGAGTGGCATACCAAAAACGGTTCGAAATTATGACCAGGCGGACGTGATGTCATGTTGCAAAAAGTTGTCAGCGGATTGGACTCGTGGATTATTATATTCTCTGCGGTTGTGTGTGGTGTGTGTGTGTGTTACAGGTCCGGACACGACCATTACATCCGGAGACCGTCTTAGAGTTCGGAAGGAGGAACCCGCCTTGCAATGCCGAAGACAGATCTACACGCCGGATACCTTGTCATTGAAGCCAGGTTTAGGGGCTACTGAGGGAGTCCTGGACTAAGGGGTCCTCGGGCATATGGGCTATTAGCCATGGGCCGGACTGATGGGCTGTGAAGATACGAAAACCGAAGACTGCACCCGTGTCTGGAGGGGACTCTCCTTGGCGTGGAAGGCAAGCTTGGCGATCAAATAAGTAGATTCCTTTCTTTGTAACCGCCCTTGTGTAACCCTAGATCCTCCCGGTGTCTATATAAACCGAGGACTTGGTCCGGAGGAAAAACAATCATTGCCATAGTCATACAGGCTAGGCTTTTAGGGTTTAGCCATCTCGATCTCGTGGCAGATCAGCTCTTGTAATACTCATATTCATCAAGATCAATCAAGCAGGAAGTAGGGTATTACCTCCATAGAGAGGGCCCGAACCTGGGTAAACATCATGTCCCCTGTCTCCTGTTACCATCGACCTTAGACGCACAGTTCAGGACCCCCTACCCGAGATCCGCTGGTTTTGACACCGACAATGCCCATATCTGCTCAAATCATCTGTGAAGGTCAGAAAATAACGATACCCGTCGGGAGCATCAACACTCATTGGACCGCAGACATTAGTATGTATTATTTCCAATAAGTTTGTTGCTCGCTCCATTGTTTTGAAGAACGGAGTCTTAGTCATCTTGCCCATGAGGCATGGTTCGCAAGCATCAAGTGAATCATAATCAAGTGATTCCAAAATCCCATCAACATGGAGTTTCTTCATGTGCTTTACACCAATATGACCTAAACGGCAGTGCCAAAAATAAGTTGCACTATCATTATTAAACTTGTATCTTTTGGCTTTAATACTATGAATATGTGTATCACTACTATCGAGATTCAATAAAAATAGACCACTCATCAAGAGTGCATGACCATAAAAGATATTACTCATATAAATAGAACAACCATTATTCTTTGATTTAAATGAATAATCGTCTCGCATCAAACAAGATCCATTTCATGCTTAACGTTGGCACCAAATAACAATTATTCAGGTCTAAAACTAATCCCGAAGGTAGATGTAGAGGTAGCGTGCCGACCGCGATCACATCGACTTTGGAACCATTTCCCACATGCATCGTCACCTCGTCCTTAGCCAATCTTCGCTTAATTCATTGCCCCTATTTCGAGTTGCAAATATGAGCAACAGAACCAGTATCAAATACCCAGGTGCTACTACAAGCACTAGTAAGGTACACATCAATAACATGTATATCAAATTTACCTTTCACTTTGCCATCATTCTTATCCGCCAAATACTTGGGGCAGTTCCGCTTCCAATGACCAATCCCTTTGCAGTAGAAGCACTCAGTCTCGGGTTTAGGTCCACTCTTAGGCTTCTTCACTTGAGCAGCAACTTGCTTGCCGTTCTTCTTGAAGTTCCCCTTATTCCCTTTGCCCTTCTTCTTGAAACTAGTGGTGTTGTTAACCATCAACACTTGATGCTCCTTCTTGATTTCTACCTCCGCAGCCTTTACCATCGTGAAGAGCTCGGGAATTGTCTTATCCATCCCTTGCATATTATAGTTCGCCACGAAGCTTTTGTAGCTTGGTGGCAGTGATTGAAGAACTCTGTCAATGACACTATCATCAGGAAGATTAACTCCCAGTTGAGTCAAGTGGTTGTGGTACCCAAACATTCTAAGTATATGTTCACTGACAGAACTATTCTCCTCCATTTTGCAGCTGTAGAACTTATTGGAGACTTCATATCTCTCAGTCCGGGCATTTGCTTGAAATATTAACTTCAACTCCTGGAACATCTCATATGCTCCACGATGTTCAAAACGTTGTTGAAGTCCCGATTCTAAGCCTAAAGCATGGCACACTGAACTATTGAGTAGTCATCAGCTTTGCTCTGCCAGACGTTCATAACATCTGGAGTTGGTCCTGCAGCGGGCTTTGCACCTAGCGGTGCTTCCAGGACGTAATTCTTCTGTGCAGCAATGAGGATAATCCTCAAGTTACGGACCCAATCCATGTAGTTGCTACCATCATCTTTCAACTTAGCTTTCTCTAGGAACGCATTAAAATTCAAATGAACAGTGCATGGGCCATTTATCTACAACAACATAGACATGCAAAATACTACCAGGTACTAAGTTCATGATAAATTAAAGTTCAATTAATCATATTACTTAAGAACTCCCACTTAGATAGACATCCCTCTAGTCATCTAAATGATCACGTGATCCATATCAACTAAACCATGTCCGATCATCACGTGAGATGGAGAAGTTTCCAATGGTGAACATCACTATGTTGATCATATCTACTATATGATTCATGCTCGACCTTTCGGTCTCAGCGTTCCGAGGCCATATCTACATATGCTAGGCTCGTCAAGTTTAACCTGAGTATTCTTCTTGTGCAAAACTAGCTTGTTCCCGTTGTATGTGAACGTAGAGCTTATCACACCCGATCATCACGTGGTGTCTCGGCACGACGAACTATAGAAACGGTGCATACTCAGGGACAACACTTGTACCTTAAAATTTAGTGAGAGATCATCTTATAATGCTACCGTCGTACTAAGCAAAATAAGATGCATAAAGGATAAACATCACATGCAATCGAAATAAGTGATATGATATGGCCATCATCATCTTGTGCCTTTGATCTCCATCTCCAAAGCACTGTCATGATCACCATCGTCAGCGGCTTCACACCTTGATCTCCATCATAGCATCGTTGTCGTCTCGCCAACTATTGCTTCTACGACTATCGCTACCGCTTAGTGATAAAGTAAAGCAATTACATGGCGATTGCATTTCATACAATAAAGCGACAACCATATGGCTCCTGCCAGTTGCCGATAACTGTTACAAAACATGATCATCTCATACAACAATTTATATATCATCACGTCTTGACCATATCACATCACAGCAAGCCCTGCAAAAACAAGTTAGACGTCCTCTACTTTGTTGTTGCAAGTTTTACGTGGCTGCTACGGACTTCTAGCAAGAACCGTTCTTACCTACGCATCAAACCACAATGATTTTTTGTCAAGTGTGATGTTTTAACCTTCAACAAGGACCGGGCATAGTCAAACTCTATTCAACTAAAGTTAGAGAAACAGACACCCGCTAGCCACCTGTGTGTGAAGCACGTAGGTAGAACCAGTCTCATGAACGCGGTCATGTAATGTTGGTCTGGGCCGCTTCATCCAACAATGTCGCTGAATCAAAGTAAGACATTGCTGGTAAGCAGTATGACTATTATCGCGCACAACTCATTGTGTTCTACTCGTGCATATAACATCTACGCATAGACCTGGCTCGGATGCCACTGTTGGGGAACATTGTATTTGAAAAAAATTACCTACGATCACACAAGATCTATCTAGGAGATGCATAGCAACGAGCGGGGAGAGTGTGTCCATGTACCCTCCTAAACCCAAAGCGGAAGAGTTTAGTGACGCGGTTGATGTAGTCGAACGTCTTCTCGATCCAACTAATCCAAGTACCTAACGTACGGCACCTCCGCGATCAGCACACGTTCAGCTCGGTGATTTCCCTCGAACTCTTGATCCAGTTGAGGCCGAGGGGGAGTTTTGTCAGCACGACGATGTGGCGATGGTGATGATGAAGTTTACCGACGCACGGCTTCGCCTAAGCACTACGACGATATGACCGAGGTGTGTAACTATGGAGATGGGCACCGCACACGGCTAAGAAAAACTTTAGTGTGTCTTTGGGGTGCCCCCTCCCACGTATATAAAGGAGCGGGGAGGAGGAGGCCGGCCAAGGTGTGGAGCACCAAGGGGGGGAGTCCTACTTGGACTCCCGGTCCAAGTAGGACTCGCCCCCCCCCCCCTTTCCTATTCCAAGAAGGAGAAGGGGGAAAGAGAGGGAGGAGAAGAAGGAAAGGGGGGCGCCTCCACCTGGCCGCCACCTCCTCTCTTCCACTAGGGTCCATGAAGGCCCATTAACCCCCCGGGGGGGTTCCGGTAACCCCCCGGTACTCCGAAAAATGCCCGAACCTATCGAAACCATTTCGGTGTCCAAACATAACCTTCCAATATATCAATCTTTATGTATTAACCATTTCGAGACTCCTTGTCATGTCTGTGATCTCATTCGGGACTCCGAACAAACCTCGGTTCATCAAAACACATAACTCAGAATACAAATCGTCATCGAACGTTAAGCATGGGGACCCTACGGGTTCGAGAACTTTGTAGACATGACCGAGGCACATCTCCGGTCAATAACCAACAGCAGAACCTAGATGCTCATATTGGCTCCTAGATATTCTACGAAGATCTTTATCGGTCAAGCCGCATAACAACATACGTTGTTCCCTTTGTCATCGATATGTTACTTGCCCGTAGATCGTCGGTATCATCATACCTAGTTCAATCTCGTCACCGAAAAGTCTCTTTACTCGTCCCGTAATGCATCATCCTGTGACTAACTTATTAGTCACATTGTTTGCAAGGCTCATAGTGTTGTGCATTACCGAGAGGGCCTAGAGATACCTCTCCGATACACGAAGTGACAAATCCTAATATCGATCTATGCCAACTCAACAAACACCATCGGAGACACATGTAGAGCATCTTCATAATCACCCAGTTACGTTGTGATATTTGATAGCACACAAGGTGTTCCTCCGGTATTTGGGAGTTGCATAATCTCTTAGTCTAAGGAACATATATAAGTCATGAAGAAAGCAATAGCAGAAAAACTAAATGATCATTATGCTAAGCTAACGGATGGGTCTTGTCCATCACATCATTCTCTAATGAAGTGATCTTGTTCATCAAATGACAAAACATGTCTATGGCTAGGAAACTTAACCATATTTGATTAATGAGCTAGTCAAGTAGAGGCATGCTAGGGACACTCTATTTGTCTATGTATCCACACATGTACTAAGTTTCTGGTTAATACAATTCTAGCATGAATAATAAACATTTATCATGATATAAGGAAATATAAATAGCAACTTTATTATTGCCTCTAGGGCATATTTCCTTCAAAAAATTCCTAGGGTGTCAGCCGCACTAGGGTCTATTCAAACACATTTTCACCTGCCGATCTCAGTCGGTGAAGAAAGCCAACCCAGATGATGAAAAGACGCACGTGATCCAAATGTGCGGGGGTTAGGGATCCAAATGAGAGGTAGAAGTACTCCCCCCTTGACCTTTCCCGAGTCAGTTAGAGGATGGCAGTTGACTTGGTTTTACTGCAAAGACATCCCGACTCCCGACCAGTCGACCAGCCTCCCTCCTTTCACTCTGGATAGACTTCGCTGACCTTCTTCACTGGAAGTAACTGCGGCAGAGAAGGGTGAGGTGTCCAAGTTAGTCAACGCGGTCGTTGCATTAGTCCAGGGGGGTGACTGGCATGGATCTATTGGAGGTGTTTCTCTGTCGACGCATTCAACCTCTCCAAGCTCGTGACCACCCAACGTGGATGTACTCGGGTGTCGACGACACCGCTCGGGTCCACCTAGAGGAGGTCGCCGAGGAGACGGTGGCCCAGTGACTGTGAACCATCACTGGTAACAAAGAGAACCCTCGTGGAGCTAGGAGGATTTTACCATTCGACGTCAACAATGCTCCAGACGACGTTGATGTCTACTACACAACCTTCTTCTTGTAGACGTTGTTGGGCCTCCAAGTGCAGAGGTTTGTAGGACAGTAGCAAATTTCCCTCAAGTGGATGACCTAAGGTTTATCAATCCGTAGGAGGCGTAGGATGAAGATGGTCTCTCTCAAGCAACCCTGCAACCAAATAACAAAGAGTCTCTTGTGTCCCCAACACACCCGATACAATGGTAAATTGTATAGGTACACTAGTTCGGCAAAGAGATGGTGAAACAAGTGTTATATGGATAGTAGATAATAGTTTTTGTAATCTGAAATAATAAAAACAGCAAGGTAACAAGTGATAAAAGTGAGCGTAACAAAAGAAACTAGTGGGTGTGCATCCAACTCGCTTGCTCACGAATACCTAGGGCATTTTGAGGAAGCCCATCATTGGAATATACAAGCCAAGTTCTATAATGAAATATTCCCACTAGTATATGAAAGTGACAACATAGGAGACTCTCTATCATGAAGATCATGGTGCTACTTTGAAGCACAAGTGTGGTAAAAGGATAGTAGCATTGTCCCTTTTCTTTTATTTTTTATTTTTTTATTTGGCCTTTTTTGGCCTTTCTTTTTTTTATTTGGCCTTTTTTGGGACAATGCTCTATTGAATGATGATCATCACACTTCTATTTATTTACAACTCGATGATACAAGTCCATACTAGAACAAAGATGACTCTATATGAATGCCTCCGGCGGTGTACCGGGATATGCAATGAATCAAGAGTGACAAGTATGAAAGAATTATGAACGGTGGCTTTGCCACAAATACAATGTCAACTACATGATCATGCTAAGCAATATGACAATGATGGAGTGTGTCATAATAACCGGAACGGTGGAAAGTTGCATGGCAATATATCTCGGAATGGCTATGGAAATGCCATAATAGGTAGGTATGGTGGCTGTTTTGAGGAAGGTATATGGTGGGTTTATGGTACCGACGAAAGTTGCGCGGTACTAAAGAGGCTAGCAATGGTGGAAGGGTGAGAGTGTGTATAATCCATGGACTCAACATTAGTCATAAAGAACTCACATACTTATTGCAAAAATCTAGAAGTTATCAAAGCAAAGTATTACGCGCATGCTCCTAGGGGGATAGATTGGTAGGAAAAGACCATCGCTCATCCCCGATCGCCACTCATAAGGAAGACAATCAATAAATAAATCATGCTCCGACTTCGTCACATAACGGTTCACCATACGTGCATGCTACGGGAATCACAAACTTCAACACAAGTATTTCTCAAATTCATAACCACTCAACTAGCATGACTCTAATATCACCATCTCCATATCTCAAAACAATTATCAAGTATCAAACTTGTCATAGTATTCAACACACTCATAAGAGAATTTTATTATTCTTGAATACCTAGCATATTAGGATTTTTAAGAACATTACCATGCTATTTAAGACTCTCAAAATAATATAAGTGAAGCATGAGAGTTCATCTATTTCTATAAAATAAAACTACCACCATGCTCTAAAAGATATAAGTGAAGCACTAGAGCAAGCGACAAACTACTCCGAAAGATATAAGTGAAGATCAATGAGTAGTCGAATAATTATGCAACTATGTGAAGACTCTCTAACATTTAAGCAAAATAAAATAACATCTAAGAATAGCAAACATCATGTGAAAAAGCAAAAACTTAGGATCAATCGATACTAACCGATAGTTGTTGAAGAAGAAAGGTGGGATGCCAACCGGGGCATCCCCAAGCTTAGATGCTTGAGACTTCTTGACATATTATCTTGGGGTGCCTTGATCATCCCCAAGCTTGAGCTTTTGTGTCTCCTTAATTCCTCTCATATCACGGTCTCCCTAAATCTCAAAAGCTTCATCCACACAAAACTCAACAAGGACTCGTGAGATAAGTTAGTATAAACCATTGCAAAAACCTTATCATACTCTACTGTAGCAAATCACTAAAATTATTATTCACCATTTAATACTAAATGCCTCTTCATTTTTAATAGTCCTATCCTCAAATAGAATCATTAAAGAAGCAAACATATGCAAACAATGCAAACATAACAGCAATCTGCATAAACAGGATAGTCTGTAAAGAATGCTGCAACATCCATACTTCCCTAACTCCAAAAATTATTAAAGAAAATTGCCACTGTATTAAATTTATCAGAGCTTAATATGCAAAAGGTTTAAACATTTTATCACCTTCTGACTTTTCTAGGGAATTATTGCAACAGCGGTAAACTTTCTGTTTTCAAACAGCAACATGTATACTTGTAACATAGGCATAGTAAAGGCTATCAATGCCACTTTTATTGAAATAAAAGATGAAAAAAATTGTTCTAAATAACAGCAAGCAAATCCTAACAAAATAAAATGACGCTCCAAGCAAAACGCATATCATGTGGTAAATAAAAATATAGCTCCAAGTAAAGTTACCGATGAACGAAGACGAAAGAGGGGATGCCTTCCGGGGCATCCCCAAGCTTAGGATCTTGGTTGTCCTTGAATATTACCTTGGGGTGCCTTGGGCATCCCCAAGATTAGGCTCTTGCCACTCCTTATTCCATAGTCCATCGAATCTTTACCCAAAACTTGAAAACTTCACAACACAAAACTTAAAGTAGAAAACTCGTGAGCTCTGTTAGTATAAGAATATAAATCACCACTTCAAGGTAGTGTAATGAATTCCTTATTTATTTATATTGGTGTTAAACCTACTGTATTTCAACTTATCTATGGTTTATAAACTATTTTACTAGCCATAGATTCATCAAAATAAGTAAACAACACATCGAAAAACAGAATCTGTCAAAAACAGAACAGTCTGTAGTAATCTGAATCAAACGTATACTTCTGGAACTCATAAAATTCTCAAATAACTTGCTGAACCTGAGGAATTTATCTATTAATCATATGCAAAAAGAATTAACTAAATATCACTCTCCAAATAAAAATGGCAGCAGTTCTCGTGAGCGCTAAAGTTTCTGTTTTTGACAGCATGATCAACAAGACTTTCCCCAAGTCTTCCCAAAGGTTCTACTTGGCACAAACACTAATTAAACACATAAAACCACATATAAACAGAGGCTAGATGGATTATTTATTACTAAACAGTAACAAAAATAAAATTGGGTTGCCTCCCAACAAGCGCTATCGTTTAATGCCCCTAGCTAGGCATGATGATTCCAATGATGCTCATATAAAAGATAAGAATTGAAACATAAATAGAGCATCATGAAGAATATGACTAGTGCATTTAAGTCTAACCCACTTCCTATGCATAGGGATTTTTGGAGCAAACAACTTATGGGAACAAGAATCAACTTGCATAGGAAGGTAAAACAAGCATAACTTCAAAATTTTAAGCACATAGAGAGGAAACTTGATATTATTGCAATTCCTACAAGCATAGATTCCTCCCTCATAATAATTTTCAGTAGCATCATGGATGAATTCAACAATATAACCAGCACCTAAAGCATTCTTTTCATGATCTACAAGCATAGAAAATTTACTACTCTCCACACAAGCAAACTTCTTCTCATGAATAATAGTGGGAGCAAACTCAACAAAATAACTATCATGTGATTAAAAATTAAGATCAAGATGACAAGTTTCATGGTTATCATTATTCTTTAAAGCATACGTGTCATCACAATAATCATCATTGATAGGAGGCATGCTTTCATCATAGTAAATTTGCTCATCAAAGCTTGGGGGACAAAAAAATATCATCTTCATCAAACATAGCTTCCCCAAGCTTGTGGCTTTGCATATCATTAGCATCATGGATATTCAAGGAATTCATACTAAAAACATTGCAATCATGCTCATCATTCAAATATTTAGTGCCAAACATTTTATAGATTTCTTCTTCTAGCACTTGAGCACAATTTTCCTTTCCATCATACTCAAATATGAAAAAGATGAAGCGTATGAGACAAACTCAATTCCATTTTTTATAGTTTTCTTTTATAAACTAAACTAGTGATAAAACAAGAAACTAAAAGACTCGATTGCAAGATCTAAAGATATACCTTCAAGCACTCACCTCCCCGGCAATGGCGCCAGAAAAGAGCTTGATGTCTACTACACAACCTTCTTCTTGTAGACGTTGTTGGGCCTCCAAGTGCAGAGGTTTGTAGGATAGTAGCAAATTTCCCTCAAGTGGATGACCTAAGTGTTGGGGAACGCAGTAATTTCAAAAAATTTCCTACGCACACGCAAGATCATGGTGATTCATAGCAACGAGAAGGGAGAGTGTTGTCCACATACCCTCGTAGACCGAAAGCGGAAGCGTTAGCACAACGCGGTTGATGTAGTCGTACGTCTTCACGATCCGACTGATCAAGTACCAAATGCACGGCACCTCCGAGTTCTGCACACGTTCAACTCGATGACGTCCCTCGAACTCCGATCCAGCCGAGTGTTGAGGGAGAGTTTTGTCAGCACGACGGCATGGTGACGATGATGATGTTCTACCGACGCAGGGCCTCGCCTAAGCACCGCTACGATATGACCGAGGTGGATTATGGTGGAGGGGGGCACCGCACATGGCTAAGAGATCCAAGGGATCAATTGTTGTGTCTTTGGGGTGCCCCCTGCCCCCGTATATAAAGGAGTGGAGGAGGGGGAGGGTCGGCCCTCTCTATGGCGCACCCTATGGGAGTCCTACTCCCACCGGGAGTAGGATTCCCCCTTTCCTAGTAGAACTAGGAGCCCTTCCAAGTATTAGGAGTAGGAGGGAAGGAAAGGGAAGGGAAAAAGGAGAAGGAAGGAAGGGGGCGCCCCCCTCCCTAGTCCAATTCGGACCAGCCCATGGGGAGGGGTGCGGCCACCCTTTGAGGCCTTTCTCTCCTTTCCCGTATGGCCCATTAAGGCCCAATACGAATTCCCGTAACTCCCCGGTACTCCCGAAAATACCCGAATCACTCGGAACCTTTCCGATGTCTGAATATAGTCGTCCAATATATCAATCTTTACATCTCGACCATTTTGAGACTCCTCATCATGTCCCCGATCTCATTCCGGACTCCAAACTCCTTCGGTACATCAAAACACATAAACTCATAATATAACCGTCGTCGAACTTTAAGCGTGCGGACCCTACGGGTTCGAGAACTATGTAGACATGACCGAGACACGTCTCCGGTCAATAACCAATAGCGGAACCTGGATGCTCATATTGGATCCTACATATTCTACGAAGATCTTTATCGGTCAAACCGCATAACAACATACGTTGTTCCCTTTGTCATAGGTATGTTACTTGCCCGAGATTCGATCGTCGGTATCTCAATACCTAGTTCAATCTCGTTACCGGCAAGTCTCTTTACTCGTTCCGTAATACATCATCCCGCAACTAACTCATTAGTTGCAATGCTTGCAAGGCTTATAGCGATGTGCATTACCGAGTGGGCCCAGAGATACCTCTCCGACAATCGGAGTGAAAAATCCTAATCTCGAAATATGCCAACCCAGCAAGTACCTTCGGAGACACCTGTAGAGCACCTTTATATTCACCCAGTTATGTTGTGATGTTTGGTAGCACACAAAGTGTTCCTCCGATAAACGGGAGTTGCATAATCTCATAGTCATAGGAACATGTATAAGTCATGAAGAAAGCAATAGCAACAAACTAAACGATCAAGTGCTATGCTAACGGAATGGGTCGAGTCAATCACATCATTCTCTAATGATGTGACCCCGTTAATCAAATGACAACTCATGTCTATGGCTAGGAAACTTAACCATCTTTGATTCAACGAGCTAGTCAAGTAGAGGCATACTAGTGAAACTCTGTTATGTATTCACACATGTATTATGTTTCCGGTTAATACAATTCTAGCGTGAATAATAAACATTTATCATGATATAAGGAAATAAATAATAACTTTATTATTGCCTCTAGGGCATATTTCCTTTCACTAAGGTTTATCAATCCATAGGAGGCGTAGGATGAAGATGGTCTCTCTCAAGCAACCCTGCAACCAAATAACAAAGAGTCTCTTGTGTCCCCAACACACCCAATACAATGGTAAATTGTATAGGTACACTAGTTCGGCGAAGAGATGGTGAAACAAGTGGTATATGGATAGTAGATAATAGTTTTTGTAATCTGAAATAATAAAAACAGCAAGGTAACAAGTGATAAAAGTGAGCGTAAACGGTATTGCAATGATAGGAAACAAGGCCTAGGGTTCATACTTTCGCTAGTGTGAGTTCCCTCAACAATACTAACATAATTGGATCATAAAACTATCCCTCAACATGCAACAAAGAGTCACTGCAAAGTCACTAATAGCAGAGAACGAACGAAGAGATTATGGTAGGGTACGAAACCACCACAAAGTTATTCTTTCCAATCAATCCATTGGGCTATTCCTATAATTGTCACAAACAGCCCTAGAGTTCGTACTAGAATAACACCTTAAGATACAAATCAACCAAAACCCTAATGTCACCTAGATACTCCAATGTCACCTCAAGTATCCGTGGGCATGATTATACGATATGCATCACACAATCTCAGATTCATCTATTCAACCAACACAAAGGACCTCAAAGAGTGCCCCAAAGTTCTACAGGAGAATCACGACGAAAACGTGTGCCAACCCCTATGCATAGGTTCCCAATGTCACGAAACCCGCAAGTTGGTCACCAAAACATACATCAAGTGGCACGTGATATCCCATTGTCACCACGGATATTCACGGCAAGACATACATCAAGTGTTCTCAAGTCTTTAAAGACTCAATCCGATAAGATTACTTCAAAGGAGAAACCCGATTCATTACAAGAGAGAAGAGGGGGGGGGGAAGAAACATCATAGTATACAAATATAATAGCAAAGCTCACGATACATCAAGATCGTATCACCTCAAGAACACGAGAGAGAGAGATCAAACACATAGCTACTGGTACATACCCTCAGCCCCGAGGGAGAACTACTCCCTCCTCGTCATGGAGAGCACCGGGATGATGAAGATGGCCACCGATGAGGGTTCCCCCTCCGGCAGGGTGCCGGAACAGGGTCCCGATTGGTTTTTGGTGGCTACGGAGGCTTCTGGCGGCGGAACTCCCAATCTATGTTGCGTTCTGGAAGTTTTAGGGTATATGGAGTTATATAGGCCGATGAAGCACGTCAGGGGAGCCACGAGGGCCCCACGAGACAGGGGGGCGCGCCCCCCCATCCTCGTGAGCATCTCGTTTCTTCCTTGACGTGGGGTCCAAGTCCATCAGGTGTGTTTCCTTCCAAAAATAACTTCTCCAGTTGATTTCGTTCCGTTTCGACTCCGTCTGATATTCCTTTTCTTTAAAACACTGAAATAGGCATAAAACAACAAATCTGGGCTGGGCCTCTGGTTAATAGGTTAGTCCCAAAAATAATATAAAAGTGGATAATAAAGCCCAATATTTCCCAAAACAGTAGATAATATAGCATGGAGCAATCAAAAATTATAGATACGTTGGAGACGTATCAGAGGTCAGGCTCGATTTACCGAGTGTTTTTCTCAATACGCAATTGTTCATGAATCCGACTGATATTTGTAACTTATGTCTTGTAGGTTTTCACCAAGATGTACTCAATGGCGAACGGGGAGCAGCACCAGGAAGGAGTAGAGAGTGATGGTGAAAGTGCTGATTGGCAATATGCAGATGACAACAAGGATGACAACGAGGACTCTGGTAGCAGCGAGGAAGTCGACTCACCGCCCCGCTCTAAACAATGATCCAAACAGTCGCAAGACCCTGCGGGAGGATGTGGCAAAGCAATTCCACCGAGTGCGAAGGTTACAAAGCATACTCGGACGTCAACCCCAGACCCAACAGAGAAGGCCATGAAGCAGGCCAAAATTGTTCCACCCAAGCCTCGGAAGGCCCTGCCTAGGATTAAGGTGGCCGTGTTGGGGAACGTAGCAGAAATTCAAAATTTTCTACGCATCACCAAGATCAATCTATGGAGAAGTCTACCAACGAGGGAAGGAGAGTGCATCTACATACCCTTGTAGATCACTACGCGGAAGCGTTCAAGTGAACGGGGTTGATGGAGTCGTACTCGTCGTGATCCAAATCACCGATGATCCTAGTGCCGAACGGACGGCACCTCCATGTTCAACACACGTACAGCCCGGTGACGTCTCCTACGCCTTGATCCAGCAAGGGGAGAAGGAGAGGTTGGGGAAGACTCCATCCAGCAGCAGCACGACGGCGTGGTGGCGGTGGAGGAGCGTGGTACTCCAACAGGGCTTCGCCAAGCACCACAAGAGACGAGGAGGGAGAGGGGTAGGGCTGCACCAAGAAGGAGAGGAACTCATCTGTTGGCAGCCCCAAGTCCTCAAGTATATATAGGGGAGAGGGAGGGGTGTGCCCCACCTAGGGTTCCACCCTAGGGGCGGCGGCCAGCCCCAATCCCATCTAGGGTGGCGGCCAAGTGGAGGGGGAGAGGGAGGCGCACCAGGCATGGGCCTTAAGGCCCATCTGCCCTTAGGGTTTGCCCCCTCTTCCCCTTAGGCGCATGGGCCTTGGTGGGGAGGCGCCCCAGCCCACTTAGGGGCTGGTCCCTTCCCACTATTGGCCCATGTAGGCCTCTGGGGCTGGTGGCCCCACCTGGTGGACCCCCGGACCCCTCCGATGGTCCCGGTACACTACCGGTGATGCCCGGAACACTTCCGGTGGCCAAAACCATACTTCCTATATATTAATCTTTACCTCCGGACCATTACGGAACTCCTCGTGACATCCGGGATCTCATCCGGGACTCCAAACAACATTCGGTAACCACGTATATCTATTCCCTATAACCCTAGCGTCATCGAACCTTAAGTGTGTAGACCCTACGGGTTCGGGAGTCATGCAGACATGGCCGAGATAACTCTTCGGCCAATAACCAACAGCGGGATCTGGATACCCATGTTGGCTCCCACATGTTCCACGATGATCTCAGCGGATGAACCACGATGTCGAGGATTCAATCAATCCCGTATACAATTCCCTTTGTCTAGTGGTACGATACTTGCCCGAGATTCAATCGTCGGTATCCTGATACCTTGTTCAATCTCGTTACCGGCAAGTCTCTTTACTCATTCCGTAACACATCATCCCGTGATCAACTCCTTGGTCACATTGTGCACATTATGATGATGTCCTACCGAGTGGGCCCAGAGATACCTCTCCGTTTTACACGGAGTGACAAATCCCAGTCTCGATTCGTGCCAACCCAACAGACACTTTCGGAGATACCTGTAGTGTACCTTTATAGCCACCCAGTTACGTTGTGACGTTTGGCACACCCAAAGTATTCCTATGGTATCCGGGAGTTGCACAATCTCATGGTCTAAGGAAATGATACTTGACATTAGAAAAGCTTTATCATACGAACTACACGATCTTTGTGCTAGGCTTAGGATTGGGTCTTGTCCATCACATCATTCTCCTAATGATGTGATCCCGTTATCAACGACATCCAATGTCCATGGTCTGGAAACCGTAACCATCTATTGATCAACGAGCTAGTCAACTAGAGGCTTACTAGGGACATGGTGTTGTCTATGTATCCACACATGTAGTTGAGTTTCCTATCAATACAATTCTAGCATGGATAATAAACGATTATCATGAACAAGGAAATATAATAATAATCAATTTATTATTGCCTCTAGGGCATATTTCCAACAGTCTCCCACTTGCACTAGAGTCAATAATCTAGTTCACATTGCCATGTGATCACAGGTCACATCGCCATGTGACTAACATCCAAAGAGTTTACTAGAGTCAATAATCTAGTTCACATCACTATGTGATTAACACTCAACGAGTTCTGGGTTTCATCATGTTATGCTTGTGAGAGAGGTTGTAGTCAACGGGTCTGCAACATTCAGATCCCTATGTATTTCGCAAAACTTTATGTCATATCGTAGATGCTGCTACCACGTTCCACTTGGAGCTATTCCAAATGGTTGCTCCACTATACATATCCGGTTTGCTATTCAGAGTCATTCGGATAGGTGTTAAGGCTTGCATCGACGTAACCCTTTACGCCGAACTCTTTATCACCTCCATAATCGAGAAACATGTCCTTATTTTCTCCAAGGACAATTTTGACCGCTGTCTAGTGAACCACTCCTTGATCACCTTTGTACCCTCTTGCCAGACATGTGGCAAGGCACACATCAGGTGCGGTACACAGCATAGCATACTATGGAGCCTATGTCTAAGCATAGGGGACGACCTTCGTCCTTTCTCTCTATTCTGCCGTGGTCGAGCTTTAAGTCTTAACTTCATACCTTACAACTCAGGCAAGAACTCCTTCTTTGACTGATCCATCTTGAACACCTTCAAGATCATGTCAAGGTATGTGCTCATTTGAAAGTACCATTAAGCATTTTGATCTATCCTTATAGATCTTGATGCTCAATGTTCAAGTGGCTTAATCCAGGTTTTCCATTGAAAAACACTTTTCAAATAACCCTATATGCTTTCTAGAAATTCTATATCATTTCCGATCAACAATATGTCAGCAACATATACTCATCAGAAATTTTATAGTGCTCCCACTCACTTCTTTGGAAATACAAGTTTCTCATAAACTATGTATAAACCCAAAATCTTTGATCATCTCATCAAAGCGTACATTCCAACTCTGAGATGCTTACCCCAGTCCTTAGAAGGATTGCTGGAGCTTTGCCTACTTGTTAGCATTTTTCCAGGATTGACAAAACCTTCTGGTTGTATCTCATACAACCTTTCCTCAAGAAAATCGTCAAGGAAACAATGTCTTGACATCCTATCTGCATGATTTCATAAATAATGCAGTAACTGCTAACATAATTCCAACAAACTTTTAGCATCGCTACGTGTGAGAAAGTCTCATCGTAGTCAACTCCTTGAACTTGTCGGGAAACATCTTAACGACAAGTCGAGCTTTCTCAATGGTGACACTTACCATCATTATCTGTCTTCCTTTTAAAATCCATCTGCACCCAACAGCCTTACGACTATCAAGTAGTTCTTCCAAAGTCTACACTTTGTTTTCATACATGGATCCTCTCTCGGATTTTATGGCCTCGAGCCATTTTTTTTGGAATCCGGGCCCACCATCACTTTGCAATAGCTCATAGGTTCATTGTTGTTTAGCAACATGACTTCTAAGACAGGATTACGTACCACTCTGAAGTAGTATGCATCCTTGTCATCCTACGAGGTTTGGTAGTGACTTGATCCGAAGTTTCATGATCACTATCATAAGCTTCCACTTCAATTGGTGTAGGTGCCACAGGAACAACTCCCTGTGCCCTGCTACACACTAGTTGAGGTGACGGTTCAATAACCTCATCAAGTCTCCACCATCCCCCCACTCAATTCTTTCGAGAGAAACCTTTTTCTCGAGAAAGGACCCGATTTCAGAAACAATCCCTATTGCTTTCGGATCTGAGACAGGAGGTATACCCAACTGTTTTGGGTGTCCTATGAAGATGCATTTATCCGCTTTGGGTTCAAGCTTATCAGCCTGAAACTTTTTCACATAAGCGTTGCAGCCCCAAACTTTTAAGAAATGACAGCTTAGGTTTCTCTAAACCATAGTTCATACGGTGTCATCTCATCGGAATTACGTGGTGCCCTATTTAAAGTGAATGTGGTTGTCTCTAATGCCTAACCCATAAACTATCGTGGTAATTCGATAAGAGACATCATGGTATGCATCATATCCAATAGGGTGCAGTTATTGATGTTCGGACACACCATCATACTATGGTGTTCCAGGCTGTATTAGTTGTGAAACAATTTCCACAATGTCTTAATTCTGTGCCAAACTCGTAATTCAGATATTCATCTCTATGGTCATATCATAGACATTTTATCCTCTTGTCACGATGATGTTCAACTTCACTTTGAAATTACTTGAACCTTTCAATAATTCAGACTTATGTTTCATCAAGTAAATATACTCAGTATCTACTCAAATCATCTGTGAAGTAAGAACATAACGATATCCACTACATGCCTCAGCACTCATTGGACTGCGCACATCAAGATGTATTACTTCCAACAAGTTGCTTTCTTGTTCCATCTTACTGAAAACGAGGCTTTTCAGTCATCTTGCCCATGTGGTATGATTTGCATGTCTCAAGTGATTGAAAATCAAGTGAGTCCAAACGATCCATCTGTATAGAGTTTCTTCATGCATATCTACCAACAAACATGGTTCGCATGTCTCAATCCTTTCAAAAATGAGTGAGTCCAAAGATCCATCAACATGGAGCTTCTTCATGCGTTTTATATCAATATGACTCAAATTGCAGTGCCACATTTGTGTGGTACTATCATTACTATCTTATACCTTTCCCATGAAAATGTGTATCACTACGATCGGGGTGGTATTATTCAAATAAACAGAGTAACCATTATTCTCCTTAAATGAATAACCGTATCGCGATAGACATAATCCAATCATGTCTATGCTCAACGCAAACACCAAATAACAATTATTTAGGTTTTAATACCAATCTCGATGGTAGAGGGAGCGTACGATATTTGATCAACCTTGGAAATACTTCCAACACATATCGTCATCTCACCTTTTAGCTAGTCTCCGTTTATCCCGTAGCCTTTTGTTTCGAGTTACTAACACTTAGCAACCGAACCGGTATCTAATACCCTGGTGCTACTAGGAGTACTAGTAAAGTACACATTATAATGCATATCCAATATACTTCTGTCGACCTTGCCAGCCTTCTCATCTACCAAGTATCTAGGGTGGTTCTGCTTCAATGACTGTTCCCCTTATTACAGAAGCACTTAGTCTCGGGCTTGGGTTCAACTTTGGGTTTCTTCACTAGAACAGCAACTGATTTGTTGTTCCATGAACTATCCCTTTCTTGCCCTTGCCCTTCTTGAAACTAGTAGTTTTACTAACCATCAACGATTGATGCTCCCTTTTGATTTCTACTTTCGCGGTGTCGCGAATAGCTCAAGGATCATATCTATCCCTGATATGTTATAGTTCATCACGAAGCTCTAGTAGCTTGGTGGCAGTGACTTTGGAGAACCATCACTATTTCATCTGGAAGATCAACTCCCACTCAATTCAAGCGATTGTTGTACTCAGACAATCTGAGCACAAGCTCAAGATTGAGCTTTTCTCCCTTATTATGCAGGCTAAGAAAATCGTCGGAAGTCTTATACCTCTTGACGTGGGCACGAGCCTGAAATCCCAATTTCAGTCCTTGGAACATCTCATATGTTCTGTGATGTTTCAAAAACGTCTTTGGTGCCTCAATTCTAAACCATTTAGCATTACGCACTAAACTATCATGTAGTCATCAAAACGTGTATGTCAGATGTTCGCAACATCCACAGACAACGTTCAAGGTTCAGCACACTGAGCGGTGCATTAAGGACATAAGCCTTCTACTGTCTGCATAATTGCTACTATCAACTTTCAACTAATTTTTCTCTAGGAACATATCTAAACAGTAGAACTGAAGCGCGAGCTACGACATAATTTGCGAAGACCTTTTGACTATGTTCAGGATAATTAAGTTCATCTTATGAACTCCCACTCAGATAGACATCCCTCTAGTCATCTAAGTGATACATGATCCGAATCAACTAGGCCGTGTCCGATCATCACGTGAGACGGACTAGTCATCATCGGTGAACATCTCATGTTGATCGCATCTTCTATACGACTCATGTTCGACCTTTTGGTCCTCCATGTTTTGAGGCCATGTCTGTACATGCTAGGCTCGTCAAGTTAACCTAAGTGTTTCGCATGTGTTCCGAGGCCATGTCTGTACATGCTAGGCTCGTCAACACCCGTTGTATTCGAATGTAAGAATCTATCACACCCGATCATCACGTGGTGCTTCGAAACAATGAACTTTCGCAATGGTGCACAGTTAGGGAGAACACTTCTATTGAAATTTTAGTGAGGGATCATCTTATTTAAGCTACCGTCGTTCTAAGCAAATAAGATGTATACATGATAAACATCACATGCAATCAAATAGTGACATGATATGGCCAATATCATATTGCTCCTTTTGATCTCCATCTTCGGGGCTCCATGATCATCATCGTCACCGGCATGACACCATGATCTCCATCATTGTGTCTCCATGAAGTTGTCTCGCCAACTTATTACTTCTACTACTATGGCTACCGGTTAGCAATAAAGTAAAGTAATTACATGGCGTTGTTCAATGACACGCAAGTCATACAATAAATAAAGACAACTCCTATGGCTCCTGCCGGTTGTCATACTCATCGACATGCAAGTCGTGATTCCTATTACAAGAACATGATCAATCTCATACATCACATATCATTCATCACATTCTTCTTGGCCATATCACATCACATAGCATGCCCTGCAAAAACAAGTTAGACGTCCTCTAATTGTTGTTTGCATGTTTTACGTGGCTGCTATGGGTTTCTAGCAAGAACGTTTCTTACCTACGCAAAAACCACAACGTGATATGCCAATTGCTATTTACCCTTCATAAGGACCCTTTTCATCGAATCCGATCAGACTAAAGTGGGAGAGACAGACACCCGCTAGCCACCTTATGCAACTAGTGCATGTCAGTCGGTGGAACCAGTCTCACGTAAGAGTACGTGTAAGGTCAGTCCGGGCCGCTTCATCCCACAATGCCGCCGAATCAAGATTGGACTAGTAACGGTAAGCATACTGAACAAAATCAAAGCCCACAACTACTTTGTGTTCTACTCGTGCATAGAAACTACGCATAGACCTAGCTCATGATGCCACTGTTGGGGAACGTAGCAGAAATTCAAAATTTTCTACGCATCACCAAGATCAATCTATGGAGAAGTCTACCAACGAGGAAAGGAGAGTGCATCTACATACCCTTGTAGATCGCTACGCGGAAGCGTTCAAGTGAACGGGGTTGATGGAGTCGTACTCGTCGTGATCCAAATCACCGATGATCCTAGTGCCGAACGGACGGCACCTCCGTGTTCAACACACGTACAGCCCGGTGACGTCTCCTACGCCTTGATCCAGCAAGGGGAGAAGGAGAGGTTGGGGAAGACTCCATCCAGCAGCAGCACGATGGCGTGGTGGTGGTGGAGGAGCGTGGTACTCCAGCAGGGCTTCGCCAAGCACCGCAAGAGACGAGGAGGGAGAGGGGTAGGGCTGCGCCAAGAAGGAGAGGAACTCATCTGTTGGCAGCCCCAAGTCCTCAAGTATATATAGGGGAGAGGGAGGGGTGCGCCCCACTTAGGGTTCCACCCTAGGGGCGGCGGCCAGCCCCAATCCCATCTAGGGTGGCGGCCAAGTGGAGGGGGAGAGGGAGGCGCACCAGGCATGGGCCTTAAGGCCCATCTGCCCTTAGGGTTTGCCCCCTCTTCCCCTTAGGCGCATGGGCCTTGGTGGGGAGGTGCCCCAGCCCACTTAGGGGCTGGTCCCTTCCCACTATTGGCCCATGTAGGCCTCCGGGGCTGGTGGCCCCACCTGGTGGACCCCCGGACCCCTCCGGTGGCCCCGGTACACTACCGGTGATGCCCGGAACACTTCCGGTGGCCAAAACCATACTTCCTATATATTAATCTTTACCTCCGGACCATTCCGGAACTCCTCGTGACGTCCGGGATCTCATCCAGGACTCCGAACAACATTCGGTAACCACGTATATCTATTCCCTATAACCCTAGCGTCATCGAACCTTAAGTGTGTAGACCCTACGGGTTCGGGAGTCATGCAGACATGACCGAGATAACTCTCCGGCCAATAACCAACAGCGGGATCTGGATACCCATGTTGGCTCCCACATGTTCCACGATGATCTCATCGGATGAACCACGATGTCGAGGATTCAATCAATCCCGTATACAATTCCCTTTGTCTAGTGGTACGATACTTGCCCGAGATTTGATCGTCGGTATCCCGATACCTTGTTCAATCTCGTTACCGGCAAGTCTCTTTACTCGTTCCGTAACACATCATCCCGTGATCAACTCCTTGGTCACATTGTGCACATTATGATGATGTCCTACCGAGTGGGCCCAGAGATACCTCTCCGTTTACACGGAGTGACAAATCCCAGTCTCGATTCGTGCCAACCCAACAGACACTTTCGGAGATACCTGTAGTGTACCTTTATAGCCACCCAGTTATGTTGTGACGTTTGGCACACCCAAAGTATTCCTACGGTATCCGGGAGTTGCACAATCTCATGGTCTAAGGAAATGATACTTGACATTAGAAAAGCTTTAGCATACGAACTACACGATCTTTGTGCTAGGCTTAGGATTGGGTCTTGTCCATCACATCATTCTCCTAATGATGTGATCCTGTTATCAACGACATCCAATGTCCATGGTCTGGAAACCATAACCATCTATTGATCAACGAGCTAGTCAACTAGAGGCTTACTAGGGACATGGTGTTGTCTATGTATCCACACATGTATCTGAGTTTCCTATCAATACAATTCTAGCATGGATAATAAACGATTATCATGAACAAGGAAATATAATAATAATCAATTTATTATTGCCTCTAGGGCATATTTCCAACAGGCCGTGCGCATTGCTTCAACGTAAGTGCTTCTCTTCCTTATCTCCCATTGCCACTGTGAACTTCTTTACTTGCTTGACCGAGTGGAATTTGAACCTTTCAGTGCTGCTACTTCCGCAACATATATGGACATCGACGAGGAGCGGGGTGATGCAGAGACCGCAGACGCAACCACTTCTTGGGAGGTATGATTCCACAACCATGCTTTTACTGTCAGTAGTTTTGGCAGGCGACTAAAATCTTATTGTCGAGTGTTTTGCAGTGCCAACAAATGTTATCCATCTTCCAAACGATGATGATGAGGATGTTCCTCAAAGGAGTATAGGGAGAAGGGGCAGAGCTTTGAGCAGGAGGGAACCGCCAGCAAAGCGCCTCGCCCAGCATCTGAGCCTGTAGTTCAACAACTTGACGATCTAGTACGGGCTACTGTCTCTTTTGCAGATCCTCTGTCAACTGACCAGCCCTCAGTGTCGACTGCTCAAACTTCTGGTCCGATTGCACAACCTCAAGCTCCAACTCCACCGGCCACGTCATCGGTTCCCTCATCCACTCCGTTTGCTATGCATCACATCCCGGAGGGCCAGGTGGGAGCTGCCAAGGAAGCCATGATCCATGCGGGTCTAATGATGGACTGACTTAAGGTGGTGTATGACACCAGCAAGGCCGCCTAGACATGTAGGACACCTAGACAAAAATGTATTACTAGAGCCACCACCATCGAAAAATCTAAGTCACTTCTCAAAGCATTTCAAAAGACATGGCATCAAATCATAAAAATATAAATAAATAATATAATATATGAACAAAATACAACATATATTTTTAGGGACATTAGCACTAGTAGTGCATAGCAAAATAAGCACGTGTTGAAATTGAGCATATGCACAAGGCGCGCGCGGGGTGTGTGTGGGGGGGGGGATGATTTATGTCGCCCAAAGGTTCCATCCGTTTGGTCAATCGACATGTATCGTTGATGTGCTTGCCTCACAAGACCTTCGCTAGCCTCTGCTAGTCGCGCATTCCATCTTCTTTCTCTTCTCTACTCTATTGCTCCAAATCTCCTTTCTACCCAAAGTCTCCTCCCCTTTTCATAGCATGAATCTCCCGTCTTCATCTTCTCCCTCATCGATTTCACCTCGAGCATATGGATTTTTCTCCTCCCCTCCACCAATTTCATCTCCAATTGCTCTTTCCCATGGATTTCATCCATCCAGATCATGTGATATCATGTCCCTTTGATCATGGCGGCGCATATCATAAACCTATTATTGATTGACGTGCCATCAAGCTCGAGATGACACCAAGGCTATGGAAAATGGGTTTGGTTTGCCAGATCCGTTATCGATGGTGCTCCGGTGAGCACAGAGCAGCGAGACCTGTGGGTTTGGGTTTGCTAGATCTGGTGTAAGTGGGGCTCTAGCGAGTAAAAGGTTAGCACTTTTGAGCTTTGAATTTTGTAGAGGTTTTGTTTGAATGAATGTGGTTTCGTTGCTTATGTAGAGTTTTATTTTTTTGCATGGAAAACTTGAAAACTTTACATATTTTTTGACTTTTTTTGATGGGCTACATAGAAATTCTATTGCATACACATGCAATTTTTTCGATCCTTACACTTAGTTTTTTTCTTGTGTTGTAGAGATTCTTGACTAGGTGGAATGTATGAAGAATGAACATTCATTATAAGGTTGTACTCAAAATATGCAGATGCTTATTTTTTTTATTTTTTATCCAAAATTGGGCCTAAGTTAATTAGTTTTTTTTTCATATAATCCTAAGGTATTATAGGAAAATTTAATAGTGGATGTTGGAAAAAAATGAATTTAATGTTAACCATTTATTGAACGATGCAATGAAAAACATGATTGATTTCATTATCTATTACTTATTTAGAAGTATAAGTGGTATCCAAAGATATGTTTTCTTTGTACTTTTTAATGATTATTTAAATGACGTTTTAAAATCATAATAGTATAAGTTAGCATAACTTAATTAGTGTTCATATATATGGAAATCATGAAGGGTGTAATGCATATATGACATAGCATTAATATCATACTATATGTGCATTTTGTATTCAAGATTTTCCATATATATGAATATTAATTAAGCCCTATTAACTTATACTACCATTTTAGTGAGATTTTGATAACTATTAATGCTATGTCATATATGCATTACACACTTTAATATTCTCCATATATATAAACATTGATTTTTTATATTGCCATTTTAAGGCGGGATGCAAAGCAATCCTATCTTTGTATATCACTTACTCCCTCCGTCCATGAATAAGTGTACTTCTAGCTTTTGTCCTAGGTCAAAGTTTTAAAACTTTGACCAATTTTATAGGGAAAAGTACTAGCATTTATGACACTAAATTAATATCATTAGATCTATTTTGAAATGTACTTTCATAATATATCAATTTGATGTCATATATGTTATCACTCTTTTGTATATAGTTGGTCAAAATTTCAAAACTTTGACTTAAGACAAAAACTAGAAGTACACTTATTCGCGGACGGAGGGAGTAAATCTGAATAAATGTAGCACTTTATCTAAAATCAACATGGAGCATTGACGAAGAGTAGGAGTATCGTATACTCAAAAGAGTATTCGGCATACCGTCTTTAATAGGAGTAAGATTTTGCAGATACACTACATGAACACAAAACTAAGTGATGATCATTTATATTCCCATTGTAAAATGCGATTTAGATATCACCGAAGAAATCCAAGTGAATCCTATTTTTAGAAAGCAATTTCCCTCGGAATAAATGGTATGTATTGAATTCTATTCTATTTTACTTTCTTCCCCGTCTCCACTATCAAAACTTTCTAATAATATATTGTGGACTACAGCACAAAATAAAATAACTTAGAGCCTTTTCCAAACAAATAAACTTAGCAACAGCATCCATTCCCCACAAATATCAAATGCAACCCTTACACTTTGAACCATTCTCGTCACAACCTCACTGCATTGTCCCTAGAAAAATCTAGTACAAAGCAAAACATATTTGAAATGGAAAATGTAGCAGCAAGAAACGGTGAATGAGAAGAAAAGAAAAGAATATGCAGAAGTCGGTGGGCTTAAATAACGAACAGCACGTTAGAAAATCCGCAGGGCCTTCTTCTCGAAGCGATCCTCGTTCGCAGAGCCAGGGGCGGCAGCGTAAATACACGACGACACCACCTAATCGAGATTTATTGCACTGCTCTCGTCTCCGCTCACGCACCGTGTATTTAAGTCTCCTCCACCCGCTCCGGCCCCCTTTTTTATATTGCATCTCGGAATTCTTTGGGTCCTCGGGCTCGCCGCGATCCCGTTCTCGCCGGCCCCCGCTGCCCCCGCCGATTCTCCCGGGTTTTCTGGTCCAGCCGGGCACGCAGGCAGGGAGGACTCGCCAAGAGAATTGCGGTGCTTCGGCCAGCAACACACGGGAGGAGGAAAAGGTCAGTCCTCTCCTCAGTTGGTTCCTTCGATCCTTCCTTCCTTCTCCACTCCCTCACTTGTCTTGTTCTCTTGTTCTTCACACCCCATGGTGTGGTAGTGCTCTGCTCCGTCGTCCATGGCCGGTTCTGCATGTGAGCCTCTCGTCCATGGCCGGCGGCTCTGCATCTTCTTCCCCTGTTTCCACCCGTCTTTTCCCTTGACGAATTTTGATCTGGATTGGTAGGAGGGATACAACATAGTGCCGCCATCGGGAGTAGGCCGACAGAGCCGCCGGCCGGCGTATCATCCGAGAGAAAGGGGGCCAAGGTAGCGATCTTCCCCGACTCCCCTCCCTCTCGTCCGCTACTATTCATCGCCCTACAACCTACATACATGCGGTTCCGTTCTCGCCCGCTGCATGTATTTACTGCGGTGGGGGGCCGGCGGCACAGCCACCGCCGTCCTGCGTATTTAATACTCTTCGACACCGCCGGACGACGCATCAGAGTTCCCACGCCGTCGCTCTTGTCTCGGCCCCGCCGCCGTCCGGCCGCGTCTCTGCTTCGTTTCGTGAGAGGGAGGGAAACGTCGGGGGATTGTTCTCGACTTGTGATCCAGGTTTCCGGCCTCCCTCCCTCCCTTTGCTTCCTCTGCTCCAATGCTACTTTGTTCTTTTCTCTTTCCCGTTTGTCTCTGCTCCAAAATCTCCAGATCCTTTTCAAGCATGGTGTTTTCAGAGGTTCAACTGAACCCATCTTCTTTTTTTCTGTCCCTCCTCTTTTGTCCGTATAGTACTAGCTTGTGCGGAGGGTGCAAAGTAAAGTGCCTGGTTTTTATCAGGACAGACAACACTCTTCCACACCAACGAAATCCACAAAGCACGGCGTCTGTCTGCGGATAAATGGGCACTGCCATTAGCGTTAGCGTCGGTGGTTAGGAGCTCTAGCTCTTTTGTTTTCTCCGATCTGCTCCGCAGGAGGCAGGCATGGGCTCTCTTTTTTCCTGGATGGATGGATGGATGGAGCATTGACTTGTGGATCTTACTTTTGCTTTTTTTAATGGCAGGAAGTAATCAGCTCTGTTCCCCAAGGCATCTCCTCACGCATGGCTAGGCCGTAACGAGATACACCGTGCAGATCATGAAGATAGGTAATAATAAGCGAGGGAGGCTCCCTCTTCCTCTTCCATCAATCTTCTTGTACTGTTGATTTCGTTATCCGCGACGATGTACGTACGACATTCGCTTATCTGCAAGAAATAATCTGTACATGATTCTAGTATATGTTTTTTTATCACTACATTGTAGTACTAGTATGCTTTGAGCGGTAGTACATGGTTGGTGAACTGCAGTCTTATGTATTCAGACTTCAGAGGTTGTCGTTGCACACTGCATATATTGGCAGGGAAGTGGAGATCACACCTATTTTTACCAGGCTTTTTTGAGCTGGAAATCGATTTTTTTTCTTAACTGGATAGAGCTGAGATTGATTGGTTTTTTAAAAAAGAGCAGAAATTAATTGGTTTAGCGATAGATTGATAGCATATACTGATTACGTTACATTTTTGATACACTGATTGATTTTTGAATTGCATATACTGATTGATAGCTTGTGTGCATCATTACCATAGATCTCACTTTGTTATTCCATGAACACAAGTAAATGAAACATCTAGTCAGTAGTCACTCGATGGCTTACGATGTAGTATGTCTCTTATCATTTGCCATACTGTAACTAGGTTTCATCTTGTATCGATTTTTGTAGAGAAGGTTTCATCTTGTATCTATTTTTCTAGAGTACCTTCGAGGAACTAGGTCCTTTTCAACCAAGGAGAATAAAAACACCCAAATCCTAGTTGAAGAGGACCTGAACCAGGGGCTAAATTCCTCATTATGTATCAGTTCCTATCAGCCTTTTGTCTTTTGATGTGACCAAAAGGCAGTCATCTATTCCCTCATCTTCTTTGGTTGGAAGATTGTCAAGTGTCAATTCTCATTTCAAAATTAATATTTTGGCTAGTGTTTTTTGTCTTATTCTTTCAACACTACCAGCAGCCTCGCTTAACTTAGAAAACTGCATTGTCTCTGTCACAGAGACATTGTGAATGAAAACTTAATGTCTTCTGATGGTTAAAGTGACAGTACAGCTAAATGATAGGGAACCAACGGCAGAACTTACGACTTAGCGTGGGTTCTCTTTTGTTCATTCCATCATGATGGTATCTCTTGTCCGTTTGAACCTTTTATGGTCTTAGTAATTGCTTGACTGTTCAAATCAGAAACCATCAGTGTTAATTGTGGTACAGATTGTTGACTTGTGAACTAGTCTTCTTTTTTGTTCACACTTCACACTTTTAATGGTTGATGATTTTGATGTCCTCGTGCAGATAATGAAAGGCCTTACCATACCAATGCTTTTCATGAGCTTTTAGGCAGTGGTGGCCCTAAAGTAGACGGTGAATCTGAAAGGGAAACTAAGGACAATCTTTTGGAAGATAAAATGGTTGAACAGACCAATCCATCAGAACATGGTTTTGTGAAAGCTGAGCATGAGAAGGGAGGTAAAACCAGAAAAATACGGATCGAGGATGTTTCTTATGACAAGGATGTTGTTGAGATCAGCCTGCCAAGTTCTGTGGTTTCTTCGGATTATGGTGGGCATTTTGTCAAGGATGTCTGCATTGATGAGGGAGTGCTTGCTGATCAAAAGGGTTCTGGAGAGAAGGTAGTAAGTGAAAAGGTGTGCCCAATCTTTGATTCTTCAATGGCCGATGCAAATGGTGATCTGAAGGAAGACATAAGAGTTGATCCTGTGAAAACTGCACATAAGTCACAGATAGTTCCCCTTCATGTCGTGCATGCTACTGATGGTAATACTATGGAAGAAATAAGAGCTGATCCTTTGAAAACTGAACATGAATCAGAGTCACAAATTGTTACCCTACATGTTCCATGTGCTACTGATGGTAATAAGATGGAACAATATTCTTCTGGCGAAGCACATGATCTTGAAGGCAACAAGACTACAGATGAATTTACCAATGTAAACGATGAGAAATCAAGTCCTAGACAGTTACCAAGTCATGAAGCTGCAAAACAGTGCCAGCAGGTGGGCACAGTAATTTCTGAGACCTGTGAAACTCACAAGCCATTTTGCGATGGAGAAGCAATTGATGAGGTATGATAGATTTACAGTATCACCAATCTGCTCTCATAAAATATATGATTGCCCTAAACATGTACCGCAATTATTTGGTGACTGACCATACTAGCAGAATTTAGTTGATATGCTTTAGTATCATATAGATATGTTTTTTGGTTCAATGATCTGTTCCAGGAAACTAGTCTTGCCACCTGGTGTTCCTATTCGGATCAATAAATGCAATCGAATGTTAAACTAAAATTATTTTTTTGTTATTATATCATTTATCTCCATATTCCGCCTCTCAGTATGATTACTGTCATTACAGGTAGCATCAAATGATTGTCATGAAACTGGATCCAGTACTGCACCAGAGTCCAGTTCCCTCGGTGGTTTACCAGTTGAATCAACTTCTGATGGGCTATCAGCTGCAATTCCTGAAGAAGATGGTGCAGAATTAGATAACAGAGGATTGAATCCAGCTAATCACTACAACCCTTTTATCGCCTACGGATCTTTAGAGGACACATGGGAATCCAAGTACGCTCTACCTACCATTGTCGACGATGTTTCTGTTGTACCCATGTGTCCTGTTGGAAAGACAGATAGTTTCAGTGATATTGTCAACGGTGGCGCACTGGGAGGTTTTGATTATGTTGAGACAGCTGAATCCAGAATTGGAGACAGTAGTAGGTTAGATTCTGTTGGAGCACGTTCAAGCAGGCTGGGAGTCCAAGCATCTGAAGAGAGCCATGATCAAGGAGGTCTTGTCGAAAGAACAGATAGTTTTAGTGACATCATCAAGGGTGCACCAGGTAGATTTGATTCTGTTGCAGCAGATGAAACCAGAATCAAACACAATAGACTAGATTCTATAGAAGAAAGTTCAGGCAGGTTGGATGTCCAAGCATCTGAAGAGAGCAGTGATCAGAGAGATGTCGGTAACAAGATGAGAATTGATGGAGCACATGGTGCAGAGCCTAGTGATGTCAAGAGTGAGAACCATCCGAAGTGCGAGACCGGTGCTGTCGAAGATGAACATGACTTCAACCCAAGAGACATGGGGGATGGCACAAAGACAAGGGAGGAAAGCAACGGCGGCGAAGAGAGCTCTACGGTTTCGCAAACGGAGTCGGCGGTACAGCAGAATGGACCTGATGGCGCAAAGTTGACGACTCGGGGCGGCATTCGCAACCCCTTTGAGTCGAGCTTCTCTGGAGCAAACATCACGCTGGACGCGGTAGCGCCCTCTGCTCACATTGGCAACACTTCTCTTCGTTCGGATAGCAGCACGACGAGTACTCGGTCCTTCGCATTCCCAGTGTAAGTGAAGACATCTGAATAGTATCACCACTACATTCTTTTTTCTCAAGTAACATAAACTCATATGTGTTGATCCACAGGCTACAGACAGAGTGGAACAGCAGCCCGGTGAGGATGGCAAAGGCGGACCGCAGGCGTTTCAGGCGAGACCGGGGCTGGGGTTACAGGGTCCTCTGCTGTAAATTCTGAGAGCATTTTTTTTAACTGTCTGATGAGTCTAGCTCATGGCCGGCGGCCTCGCGCCTGAGCTAGTGTTAGCCAGCCCATGTTAAATTCATTCAAATGTTGATCGTTTCTCCCCTTCCTTGCTCTTCTCCCCCCACATGCCCTGCTCTTTTATTTTTATTTACAAATAGCAGGAGGTTGATGGCTTGTCGGATTCGCCAGTGGCTTGTAATTTGCAGAGATTGTGAGTGAGAAATGAAGAGGTATAGCTTTCTTTCATGTACTACTGCCAGCATTCCTGATTGCTTATACATACATGTAGTGCGACACGAGCAATGATGCCCAAAACAGAGCAAGAGTCGAAGCTATTACACTCACCAGAACGAGTTCAGTTTGCCATGACCCGAATGTGAACAAGCAACAAAATAAGTTTGGCACACATAGAACGCTGATATTCTGCAAACCTGATTACCGGTGGACATATAGGACATTACATGTAGATATAGCATACCCCCAAGCCTGCACATCCGGCACAAAACTGCCCCTTTTTCCGCACGAACTCCTGCCAGTAGTCCTTGCAGAAAACAGGGCTAAACCTGATGTCCATCTTGGATGCCAGATTAAGGCTGACCAGCTAATGATACACTGTAGTACCAACTTGACGTTCTTATATTATGGGACAAAGGGAGTATTTGGGTATCCTGCAAGCCTGCAAATCTAGCTGAGTAGTTGTAGTAGTAGCAGTAGTAGAGCAGAGAGCGGCTCTGGCTAAGCTAAGCTTCTTGTAACTATGTATTCTACCTAGCTGCGCTGCGGGGAAGGTCTGACGGACTTAGGGCTTGTCGTCGCGAGGCTCGTCGTTGTGAATGGGCTTGCGGCGCCTCGCCCTCCACGCGTAGTCCCTCCTCAGCATGTCGTGCAACTCGTCCGCCGCGTCCACCCGGTGCCTCCTCGCCGCGGGCAACTCCACCGTCCTCACTGGCCGTGAGCCGCCGGCGTTCGAGACGGGGACGGCCTTTCCTGCGTCATCACCAACCACCTGCTGCCGGCCTCCTCCGATGTTCAGGCCATCTTGGGCCTCTAGCAGCACCACTGCAGAGATAGTAATACAGTAGCGCCACGATTTAACAAGGGATGTATGCAAATCTTACCATCTCAACAAAGCCAACAAAGTAACAAAGGAGGAAAATATATACAGATATAGATATGTCGATAGGTGAAGAGAAGACAGTAAGGAACTCACCATGGCGAGCACAAGCAGCGGGAAGGTAGAGCGTGAGCAATAACGAGGCGAAGAGCAAGGCAAAAACGAGGACTGCACCACTGATCCGGGTGCAGCTCATGGTGTTCTATCTTTTCCTGCTATGTGTGTTCGTGTGTCAATAGGAGTTGAAGAGAAGGTACAGGGTTGGGTTTTGTTGAGGTTTTATAGGGAAATCAGTGGCCAGTGTTTTTAGGCTGGCTGGCTTGCTAGAGTCTAGGGATAGACATGCAGTCAAAGCTAGCTGAGGTTAATTTTACTTAACGAACCCCCAGGCAGGACTTGTTTAATGCTCTGCTCCTACTTGTGCCTGATCAACCCAAAGTATCCAAGAGCAGAGACATAATCTCACTCAGTATGTGATGGTCCTTAGAGCATCTCCAGCCGTTGAGCCTTCAAGAGGCATTTTTTTCGCCCTTTCGGGGGTTCTGGCGAAACATTTA
>NC_041382.1:567956779-567987844 GCF_002162155.2 Triticum dicoccoides | reverse complement strand
GGCAGGGCGAGGCAGCAGCAGCAGCGACGCAAGCAGCAGGCAGGGCCGCGGCCAGAGGCGAGGCGAGGCGCGCAGGAAGCAGCAGCAGCTCGCAAGTGCTCGCGGGGGCACGACGAAGCGGGCAGGGGGCACAGCCAGAGGCGAGGCGGGGCGCGCAGGAGGCAGCAAAGTGCTCGCGGGGGCACGACCAAGAGGGCGGGGGGCGCGGCCAGAGGCGAGGCGCGGCGCACAGGAGGCAGCAGCAGCTCGCAAGTGCTCGTAGGGGCACGACCAAGCGGGCAGGGGGCGCGGCCAGGGGCGCACGACCGTGCGCGGGAGCGCTGCTCCGGCCATGGCGTCTGAAGCGCCGGCCAGGGATGAGCAGCGGCAGCAGTGCGGGCGGGCGCGGGGTGCCGCAAGGTCTGGCTCAGGCGCGGCCTAGGGCGGGCCAGGCGCAGCGGTCGCGGACGTCGTCGTCCCGGCTGGCGCGCACTCCGCCCGGCCGTCGCGCGCTCCAGCGAGCTCTGTCCACATCGTCTCGGCCGCGTCGTCCAGGCGGGCGTCCACGGTCGCGCCCGCGCTGCTTCGCCCGGCCACCGCGCGTACAGGAGGCCGTCCCGCCCGCTCCCTGGCCTCCAGCTCGGCCTCGATGGCGGAGGTTGAAGCAGCGCGACCGCGACGAGGGGCAACCGCGACCGTGCGGTGGCGGAGGCGCGCAGGCAGCGAGCCGGCGTCCGCGTGCAGCGAGCTCCAGCCCGGCCATGCCACAGCCACACACCGGCGGACGAGCTCCCGCGGCGTTAGCGACGAGCTGCCGCGGCTCCGGACCCGCACGCGAGCATGCACGTAGGGCGGCCCCAACGGCGAGCACGGCGGCAAGCAGACGGCGAGCGGCGCGGGTGCGTGGTTGTTGGAAGAAAAGACAAGAAGAGAGAGAGAGAGAGCTCTCCTGCATGTATCAGATGAAAAGTGAAAGGAGAGAGGGTGCTGCGAGGCTGCATGTGGGCCCTTGCATGCAAAAACAAATCGTCGGCGCCCCCAGATGCCCACAGGGGGTGGGTTTGGGGTGGGAATGCCGGCGCTAAAATTTCACGAATCCGGTGAAAAAAGTGATCCTAGAGGCGTGAGTGGGGACTTTTTTCACTGTCAGCCGTGAAAAAGTGATCTTGGGGGGCCTCTTGGAGGGACTAGTGGAGATGCTCTTACGATATTAACCTCTGAGATATAGTCACACAAAACAGACTCAGCCCGGCTATCAAGTTTTTCTAAGTCGGCCTTGAAGGATCTCAATTCATTAAAGAAAAAAGTTTTGTTTAGTTAATACATGGAAAATTGGGTTAAAACCGTCACCACGGCCCACACAGGGCAACATTGGTTGTCCTAGCTACCCACGAGAAGACACGCACGCCACTGCCCACTTGAAAGGAAAAAGAGATAAATACACCGATGGTCCATGCACTTGAGAATACGCTAATTATGGTCACTATATACGATTTGACGTGAAAAAAGGTCATTATTCGATGTATGCGGTGCATAGAGGCCTAGTTTGACCACTTGTTGACCGTCACATACTCTTCTCTGATCAGGCCAATCTTGCATGAAGGTGTTTTGTGTAAAAAGTCAAAAATCCCCAATTCATCAAATCCCTAATCCGCGGCAGCCCCTCTTCAATCCCTAGCATCCTCCCCTCTCGCGTTGCTCCGCCACCACCTTGGTCACCGCCGCTATGGAACCTGCCTGAACCCGAGAGATGCCATCTCAGCGTCAGTTCCTTCCCCTCTGGTGCTCATGTCTGTCGCAAGCTCCTCCGTCCTTGTTGTCTGCGGTAGGGCATTGGTGTTGCCCCTCATCTGTTGCCCGAGCAGCAAGGAGAAGGTGCACATGTATGTCTTCACGACTGAGAAGCACGACGGGTGGATCTTTTGCAAATGCCAGAAACATGGGGTTAGTGATTCTCTTTGATATTTTTTTTCATTTCCATGATTTCTATTTGGTTTTTTGGATGCAAAGATTCAAGTTTTTGACCTTGGCATGTATTTTGGGATAGGTGACTTGCGATTTCTGGCATTGGGGATTGGAATACGTTGAGTACGTTGTTGACAAACACTATCTCGTCGACGATGCCGTTGTGGATGCTATTGGTGTTGCGGAGGAACGCGGGGAGGAACTTTTGAATGCATAGGAGCTTACCCTTATGAATGCATCCACTAGCTGGTCCAAGAAGGCTCTAAAGAATGACTGTGCAAATGTGGTGACTAGGGAGCAAGCTTGTGCAGTGATGATGCTTCGGAGAGAGCTGGTGATGCTCATGAAGATGATGGTTGTTGTTGTGGTGATGCTCATGTTTAAGAAGTGAAGATGCCATTGGTGCTGCTAGGTGCTGCTTGAGAAGTGAAGATGCTAAAGAAGTGCTCGTTGTGTAGGTTCATTTTGGGATAATCCACTGGTGTTAGTTAGTAGTTATTGTGATGTACTAGTGTCAGTCCTAGTTTACTTTGGTTTAATGTGATGTAATGGTGTGTATGCTGAAGTGGCAATGCTATGTTGAACCTTTGCTATGTTTGATGAATCTACATTAGTTATATGAGTCTCTATTCTATGTCTGATCAATTGCTTGTGTCCAAAGTAGATGCAAACCAGATGGTTTTTGCCAGAAATGTTAAAATCCAGATGCTATTTCCGGGATTGACCTAGTTTACTTCATATATGTTGTTAAGCAGTATATCACATTTTGGCAAATCACTTTGAAAAGCTTTAACCCGTGTTGGGTTCCAACTCATGAAGCCACTTGTTGGCAACAGCTTTCTGCATGCCCTTCTCAGATAACTCAACTGTGTTGCTCCTTGCTATCCTCCACAATTGAATCTTCAGAATATCTCCCTTGAAAGATTGCAGAAAGTTCAACCACATGTGCCTAACAGAGAATCTATGTTCTGACTCAGGGAACGGTTCTTCAACTGGTCAACCTCATTAATGAGACCCTGTACATTGCATGCAACAAGAACATAAGCATATTTTCAAAAGGCTTTAACTATAGACATAAACATGTAATTTCTTCAACCACGGTAGGTAGGCAACATAAACATAAGCAAGTACAGCAAAAACATCGACAAGCATATGAAGATGAAGAGGCATTACCTTTTGTTTGTCCGACATGATACTCCAGGGTTCAATGTTTATGATGCCAAGATCCCATTTGAGTGTGTCAAGAAACCACTTCCAGTTAGGAGTGCCCTCCACTTCAACCACAACAATGGCTATTGGAAATATGCAGTTATTTAGATCTATCCCAATGACTACAAGTAGTTGACCTTTGTATCTAGTTTTTATGTGGCAACCATCAACAAAGATCACTAGCTTGCAACCCCAAAGCAACCCTCTCTTGCAAGTGATACGTCTCCATCGTATCTACTTTTACAAACTCTTTTGCCCTTGTTTTAGACTCTAATTTGCATGATTCGAATGGAACTAACCCGGACTGATGCTGTTTTCAGCACAATTGCCATGGTGTTATTTTTGTGCAGAAATAAAAGTTCTCGGAATGACCTGAAACTTCACGGAGATTATTTTTGGAATAAATATTGGAGAAATAATCAACCAGAGGGGACCCACCACCTGTCCACAAGGGTGGAGGGCGCGCCCTCCTGTCTTGTGGGTACCACTAGGCTCCACCGACCTCAACTCCAACTCCATATATTCACGTTTGGGGAGAAAAAAATCAGAGAGAAGGATTCATCGCATTTTTCGATACGGAGCCACTGCCACCTCCCGTTCTTCCTCGGGGGGGGGGGGGCAGATCTGGAGTCCATTTTGGGCTCCGGAGAGGGGAAATCGTCGCCATCGTCATCATCAACCATCCTCCATCACCAATTTCATTATTCTCACCGCCGTGTGTGAGTAATCCCATCGTAGGCTTGAGGGATGATGATGGGTTGGATGAGATTTACCATGTAATCGAGTAAGTTTTGTTAGGTTTTGATCCCTAGTATCCACTATGTTCTAAGATTGATGCTGATATGACTTTGCTATGCGTAATGCTTGTCACTAGGGCCCGAGTGCCATGATTTCAGAACTGGACCTATTATGTTTTCATGAATATATTTGTGTTCTTGATCCTATCTTGCAAGTTATAGTCACCTACTACGTGTTATGATCTGACAACCCCGCGGAGTGACAATAGCCGGGACACTTCCGGTGATGACTGTAGTTTGAGGAGTTCATGTATTCACTAAGTGCTAATGCTTTGGTCCGGTGCTCTATTAAAAGGAGGCATTAATATCCCTTAGTTTCCAATAGGACCCCATTGCCACGGGAGGGTAGGACAAAAGATGTCATGCAAGTTCTTTTCCATAAGCACGTATGACTATATTCGGAATACATGCCTACATTATATTGATGAATTGGAGCTAGTTCTGTGTCACCCTATGTTGTAACTGTTGCATGATGAATTCCATACGACATAGTTATCCATCATTGATCCATTGCCTACGAGCTCATTTCATATTGATCTTTGCTAAGTTACTTTTCCGTTGGCATTGTTACGATTGCTATAAATCCTCTACTCTTACTTTTGCCACCGTTACCATTACTTCCATACTACTTTTCTACTAAATACTTTATTGCAGATATTAAGTCTTTCAGGTGTGGTAGAATTGACAACTCAGCTGCTAATACTTGAGAATATTCTTTGGCTCCCCTTGTGTCGAATCAAAAAAATTTGGGTTGAATACTCTACCCTCGAAAACTGTTGCGATCCCCTATACTTGTGGGTTATCAAGACTTTTTTCTGGCGCCATTGCCAGAGAGCATAGCTCTATTCTCTGAGTCACTTGGGATTTATATATGTTGATCACTATGAGGAATTTGAAAGATCAAAGAACCAAGATTTTTCCCTCGACTACGAGGGGAGGTAAGGAACTGCCATCTAGCTCTGCACTGGATTCACCTTCTATTTTGAGTAAACTTGCGACACCTACACCTGCTATTGATTCCGATATGCCGAGTGTTATTGATGAAGCCACTTCTGCTATACATGATGCTTATGATGAAACTACTTCTCTGCTTGATAATACTGTGCCACTTGGTGAATTTCTTGATGAACAACTTGCTAGAGTTAGAGAGAATGAAATTACTGAAACTGGTGATTTTATTGAAACTGGAGATTATGATTCTCCCCCTAGATATGAATTGCCTGTTGTACTTGAGGGTTATATTATGGATGAGGAAACTGCTAGAGACTTTCTTGCTTGTAATGATAAAGATGATCTTAAGAAATTGTTTGCTAAGCTGAAAGAAAAGTCTTTGAATTCTAGAATTCAATATGATCCTAAGTTTTCTACTTCACCTATCTTTGTCACTGATAAGGATTATGAATTATCTTTCGATCCTGAGTTAATTACTTTGGTTGAATCCGATCCTTTCTATGGTTATGAATTTGAAACAGTTGTGGCACATCTTACTAAATTAAATGATATAGCCACCATATTTGCTCATGAGGAAAAATTGCTATTATTATATTCTTAAGTTGTTTCCTTTCTCTTTAAAGGGTGATGCTAAGTTATGGTTTAATTCTCTTGCTCCTGGCTGTGTGCGTAGTCTCCAGGATATGATTTACTAATTTTCCAAAATATATTTCCCTGCTCATAAGAAACAAGCTGCCTTAAAGGAAATATTTAACTTTGTGCAAATTTAAGAAGAGAGTCTCCCACAAGCTTGGGGGAGGCTTCTCCAATTACTTAATGCTTTGCCTGATCATCCTCTCAAGAAAAGTGAAATACTTGATATCTTTTATAATGGACTAACTGATGCTTCCAGAGACCACCTAGATAGTTATGCTGGTTGTGTTTTCAGGGAAAGAACTGTTGAGCAAGATGAATTGCTATTTAATAAAATATTGAGTAATGATAATGATTGCATACTTCCTGAACCAACTCCTAAGCCAACTCCGAAGAAAAGGGGTATTCTATTTCTCAGTCCTAAAGATATGCAAGAGGCAAAGAAATCTATGAAAGAAAAATGTATTAAAGTTGAAGATGTTAAGAATCTACCGTCTATTGAAGAAATACATGGTCTTGATAACCCAACACATGTAGTAGAGGTAAACTCTCTCCATAGATTTGATGAAGGTGATATTCCTCATAATAAGTCCCAGTCAATGCTTGGATGAGTTTGATAATTTTATTGTTAAACAAGAAAACTTCAATGCTTATGTTAGTAGACAATCCAAACGTAATGCTTACATGCTTGACCACTTGGGTGATTATATGAGTAGAACTGTTAATGATCTTAAGCTTATTAGTAAACATGTTTCCATGGTTACAACTCAGGTAGAGAAAGTACTTAAGGCACAAGATGATTTGCTTAAAGTTGAATAGTAAGAACAATGATAATGCTATTAGGGTTATGACTAGAGGTGGTAAAATGACTCAGGGACCGTTGTATCTTGAAGGCCATCCTAAGAGAGTTGAGCAAGATTCTCAGAGAGTTAATAGTCATGCACCTAGTCCTAGTAATAAAAAGAAAAAGAAAACTGATAGGACTTTGCATGCTAGTGAACCTGCTATAGACACACCTAAGAATTCCAATGATATTTCTATTTCTGATGCTGAGACACAATCTAGTGATTAACATGAACTTAGTGATAATGTTAATAATGATGTTCATGTTGATGCTCAACCTAGTAATGATATTGATGAAGAGATTGAACCTGGTGTTGATCTTGATAACCCACAATCAAAGAATCAATGTTATGATAAGAGAGACTTCGTTGCTAGGAAACATGGTAAAGAAAGAGAACCATGGGTTCATAAACCCATGCCCTTTCCTCCCGAGCCATCCAAGAAAAAGGATGATGACGATCTTGAGCACTTTTCTGAAATTATTAGACCTATCTTTTTGCGTATGCGTTTGACTGATATGCTTAAAATGCCTCCTTATGCTATGTATATGAAAGATGTTGTTACTAATAAAAGAAAGGTACTGGAGGCTGAAATTTCCACCATGCTTGCTAATTATACTTTTAAGGGTGGAATACCAAAAGAAACTTGGAGATCCAGGAGTACCAACTATACCATGCTCCATTAAAAGAAACTATGTTAAAATTGCTTTATGTGATCTTGGAGCTGGTGTTAGTGTTATGCCTTTTTTTTGTATCGTATACTCGAATTGAATAAGTTGACACCTACTGAAATCTCTTTGCATATGGCTGATGACCCACAAGTATAGGGGATAACTGTAGCTCTTTTCGATAAGTAAGAGTGTCGAACCCAACGAGGAGCAGAAGGAAATGACAAGTGGTTTTCAGCAAGGTAATGTCTGTAAGTGCTGAAATTGTAAGTAACAAAGTAGTTTGATAGCAAGATATTTTGTAACGAGCAAGTAATGATATTAGTAACAAAAGTGCAGCAAGGTAGTCCAATCCTTTTGAGGCAAAGGACAGACCAAAATGGTCTCTTATAGTAAGAAAAGCGTTCTTGAGGGTACACGGGGATTTCATCTAGTCACTTTCATCATGTTGATTCGATTCGTGCGCTACTTTGGTAATTTGATATGTGGGTGGACCAGTGCTTAGGTGTTGTTCTTACTTGAACAAACCTCCTACTTATGATTAACCCCCTCGCAAGCATCCGCAACTACGAGAAAAGTATTAAGGATATATCCTAACCATAGCATTAAACTTTTGGATCCAATCAGTCCCTTACGGAATAGCGCATAAACTAGGGTTTAAGCTTCTGTCACTCTCGCAACCCATCATCTAATAAATACTCCACAATGCATTCCCTTAGGCCCAAATATGGTGAAGTGTCATGTAGTTGACGTTCACATGACACCACTAAGGGAATCACAACATACATACTATCAAAATATCGAACACATATCAGGTTCACATGATTACTTGCAACATGATTTCTCCTGTGACCTCAAGAACAAAAGTAACTACTCACAAGTGATAAACATTCTCAAGATCAGAGGGGTATTAAATATCATAATGGAACTGAACATATAATCTTCCACCAAATAAACCATATAGTAATCAACTACAAGATGTAATCAACACTACTAGTCACCCACAAGCACCAATCTATAGTTTCGGTAACAAGATTGAACACAAGAGATGAACTAGGGTTTGAGATGAGATGGTGCTGTTGAAGATCTTGATGGAGATTTCCCTCCCCAAGATGGGAGAGTTGTTGGTGATGATGATGATGATTTCCCCCTCCGGGAGGGAAGTTCCCTCGGCGGAATCGCTCCACCGGAGGGCAAAAGTGCTCTTGCACAAGTTCCATCTCAAGACGGCGACGCTCCATCCTGAAAGTCCTCTCTTTATTCTTTTCTAGGTCAAAATGACTTATATACCATAAGATGGGCACCGGAGGTGGGCCTGGGTGAGCACAACCCACCAGGGCACGCCTGGGCTCCCTGGCCAGCCCAGGTGGGTTGTGCCCACCTGGTGGGTCCCCTCTGGTACTTATTTGCTCTAATATTCTTTATATATTCCATAAAAAATCTCTGTAAAGTTTCAGCTTGTTTGGAGATGTGCAGAATAGGTAACACGACGTAGCTTTTCCAGGTCCAGATTTCTAGCTGCCGGAATTCTCCCTCTTTGTGAGTACCTTGCAAATTGTGAGAGAAAAGGCATTAGAATTACTCCAAAAAGCATTATTATGCATAAAAACATCATAAATAACAGTAGGAAAACATGATGCAAAATGGACGTATTAACTCCCCCAAGCTTAGACCTCGCTTGTCCTCAAGCGAAAACCGGAATCGAAAAACATGTCCACATGCTTAGAGAGAGAGGTTTCGATAAAAACAAAATACGAACATAGAAGCATCATGTTGATTATTAAAACAGCAACAAACTTTAACATAAAACTTTTATCATAGGTATTTTATCATAGACTTCTCATGAATAAGTGACAATTCATCACCCTATCGAAGTATAAAGCATAAACTCTGTTGGAAACCAACAAACTATGTTCTCAGTCAACTTTGCAACTACAATTCATCAGCTTTTTAGGAAGCTAGGGTCATGTATCGGAGCCTTTAGGCAAGTCCACATACTCAACCATCATTTAGTCTTCTATGATTGCTAACACTCACCGCATACACATGAGCAAAATGTTTCAACTGGACACATAGAAAGATAGGGGTTTATAGTTTCACCTCCCAACGTATTCACCTCAAGGGTGATGTCAACAATAATAACTCATGCTACCCATATTCAGCTGGCCATATGTGCCTAGATCTTTCCTCACCACATGATGCTTGCCAAAGGAGAAAAATAAAAAGAAATAGAGAGAAAACTTTTGACTCTTTGCATAAAAGTAAAAGATAGGTCCTTCGCAGAGGGAAGCAGAGGTTGCCATGCGCTTATTTGTTTGTATGCTCAACCCCTTAGTGCAAAAGAACGTTGTATTGCCCCTTGTGATGGCAAACTTTATTATGCAGTCTGTCGCTTTTATTCTTCACCATCACAAGTTCGTACAATGCTCAATTTTCTCTTACACTAAATGATCTCACACTTTTAGAAGCAATTTTTAGTGCTTTATTGCACTGATGACAACTTATTTGAAGGATCTGACTCAATCCTTAGGTAGGTATGGTGGACACTTGAAAATAAGATTTGGGTTTAAGGGTTTTTGGATGCACAAGTAGTATCTCTACTTAGTGCGGAATTTTTGGCTAGCAAAGATAGGGGGCAAGCACCACATATTAAAGGATCCATGACAATATGACTTCTATGTGAATATGAACAAACATAAATCATTAAGTTGTCTTCCTTGTCCAACGTCAACAATTTTGGCATATAATATTTTGATGGGGGCTTACAATCACAAAAGATTTCCAGGATAGTATATTTATATGTGAATCTTCTCTTCCCTTATTAATTCTTTCATGAGTTGCATCATTGACCAATGCTATGTTTGTCAATATCTAATAAAATTTTCTACTTACTTTTCCTTATGTGGTGTCATCACCTATCATAAGATTAGCATATGATCTTCTTGATTTATTTCCTTTCCTTTTATTTATTTCCTTTCTTCTTATTGCTACAAAGAAGTAAAGAAAGCAAAAACTCAAACTAAACTTTATTATATATCTCACACACGATTACAAGTATAGCTCACTAAGAAAATTCTCGAAAAGAAAAGATCGAACTACACTTTTATTCATCTAAAGCAAAAGATAACTGTGGATCGAACAAAAATAAGTAAAGGCAAAAGATAGTGGGGATGATACGATACCGGGGCACCTCCCCCAAGCTTGGCAGAAGCCAAGGGGAGTGCCCATAGCCGATACTCAATTTTCTTTTGGTGATGAAGAATAAGGTGGTGGTGAGGTAGAGGTCTTGTCCTTCTTCCTCAGCTAACACTTGAGGATGGAATTTTCCTCTTTTAGCTCACCGATCTCCCGCTCAAGCTCCAATACCTTTTTACAAATCTTGCTTATTTTCCTGCAAAGGCGGAAGGGTATAAACTGAACCTTAGGCCTCTTTGCTTTGTTGGGGAGGCTTGACTTCTTGAATTCCACATGCATGTTAATTATCTGCAGCAAGTAATCGGTAGCAAGGTAGTATGATAGTTTTGATAATAGTAGTAGCAGTAACGGTAACAGTGATAGAAATAATTTTGTAGCAAGTGTAACAGTGATGATAGCAGTAGTAACTTAGCAAGAACAATATAGGATGAATTCATAGGCATTGGATTGGTGACTTATTGGATGATATTCATCATGAGACAGTTATAACCTAGGGCGATACGGCACTAGCTCCAGTTCATCGATATAATGTAGGCATGTATTCCGTAAATAGTCATACGTACTTATGGAAAGAACTTGCATCTCATCTTTTGTCCTACCCTCCCATGGCAGCGGGGTCCATATTGGAAACTAGGGGATATCAAGGCCACCTTTTAATAGAGAACCAGAACAAAGCATTAACACACGATGAATACATGAACTCCTCAAACTACGGTCATCACTGGGAGTGGGCCCGGCTATTGTCACTCCGGGGTTGCCGGATCATAACACGTAGTAGGTGACTATAACTTGCAAGGTCGGATCTAGAACATGGATATAATGGTGATAACATAAACGGTTCAGATCTGAAATCATGGCACCCGGGCCCAAAGTGACAAGCATTAAGCATGGCAAAGTCATAGAAACATCAATCTAAGAACATAGTGGATACTAGGGATCAAGCCCTAACAAAACTAATTCGATTACATGATGAATCTCATCCAACTCCTCACCGACCAGTGAGCCTACGAAGGAAGTACTCACTCCCGGTGGGGAGCATTATGGAATTGGCGATGGAGAAGGGTTGGTCATGACGAAGAACGAAGATCCCCCTCGCCGGAGCCCCAAACGGACTCCAGATCTGGCCTCCCAATGAAGAACATGAGGTGGTGGTGACTCCGTCTCGTGGATCATGATAATTATTTCTCCCTGATTTTTTTCTAGAAAAATAGGATTTTACAGCGTCGGTTTTAGGGTCTGCGGGACTACCAGGTGGGGACAACCCACCTGTCCCCACCTGGGCGCGCCTGGTGAGGGGGGCGCGCCCTGGTGGGTTGTGCCCACCCAGGTGCCCCCTTCGGTAGGTCTTGGCTCCAGAAATTCTTATATATTATATAAAAATTCCTCGCAAAGTTTCGTTCCATTCCGATAACTTTTATTTCTGCACAAAAACAACACAATGGTAGTTCTGCTGAAAACAACGTCAGTCCGGGGTTAGTTTCATTCAAATCATGCAAATTAGAGTCCAAAACAAGAGGAAGAGTGTTAGGAAAAGTAGATACATTGGAGACGTATCAACTCCCCCAAGCTTAAACCTTTGCTTGTCCTCAAGCAATTCAATTGATAAACTGAAAGTGAAAAAGAAAAACTTTTACGAACTCTTTTGCTCTTGTTTGCATAAATAAGCTTAAACAACACCCAGGTTTTCAACCAACTTGATAACTAACCATGCTGACAATAACTCTTAAAGATTATATTAACTCATATCAATGACATAATCAGCTAGCGAGCAATAATAAGACATCTCAAACGGCAACACGTTGTCAAAACAATCATGATATAATATGACAATAGTGGTATCTCGCTAGCCCTTTCTGAGACCGCAAAACATAAATGCAGAGCACCTCCAAAGTCCAAGCAACGACTAAACATTGTAATTCATGGTAGAGAAGATCCAGTCATGATGCACCCAACATTAGCTACACACAATGCATAAGTCATGACAGCTGTGCTCTCAGGTTCTAGCGCTTGTTTTAGAAGGTGATGACAGAACATAAAAGTAAATAGATAGTCCCTTCACAGAGGGAAGCATTGATTTGCAGAGGTGCCAGAGCTCAAGTTTTAAAACAAAGATAAATTATATTTTGAGACATGCAACCTTGTCATTTACTTCACGACTATCAGTTATCAATATCTCCCATGCTAAACAAGCTAGTGGCGGTTCCCAAGCGATAAAAGGTAAAGGTTTTGACTCCATTGGAAGTTGTTTGATTATTCGAGCGGTTAACTCTTTTTGTATTTTGTAGTTTGGGACTGGGCATCCCTATTACCGCCCTTTTCTTGTGCGATGGTGAGTGAATAAACACTCGGCCTACGAATAACCCGCTTAGCATGGAAGATACTGACCACCTCCTGTCGTTCCATGAACGATCTAGGCACACAAAAAGGATATATTTTTAGAAGTTTTTAGAGGTGGCACATGCAAATTTACTTAGGACGGCAGGGTAATACCGCATATAGGTAGATATGGTGGACTCATCTGGAATAACTTTGGGTTCAGGGTTTTTGATGTACAAGCAGAATCCCCACTTAGTACAGGCGAAGGCTAGCAATTAGATTGAGAAGCGGCCAGCTAGAGAGCAACAATGATCATGATCATGCATTATGCATAAGTAACATTGGACACTAGCATGAGTAGGATATGATCACCATGAACATAAATATCATAGAGGCTATGTTGGTTTTGATTCAACTACATGCATGAACATGTGCCAAGTCAAGCCACTCGAACATTCAGAGGAGGATACCATATCATCATACTACATCACAATCATTTTAACGCAATGTTGATATCCAAGATAAATCATTATCCACTCCCAGCTACTTATGCATGGCATGAGAAACTATAATCTCTAATTGTCATTGCAAACATGTTTAATCATAATGGGTTGAATCATGGATACTAGGTTAAACATATTTACACAAACATAACAAGTCGAGTTCATACCAGTTTCTCTCTGCCACGGCCAGTTCATCGAATATCGTCATTATTGCCTTTCACTTGCACGACCGAACGATGTGAAAATAATAATAGTGCAAGAGTGCCATGGACTAAGCTGGAATCTGCAAACATTTTATTCAACAGGAGAAGACAAGGTAAAATGGGCTCTTTATTAGTTCAACTGTCATTCATAAGTGAGCCACTCAACATTTTCATCGTGGTCTTCTCCTCGGTACAACTCGACTAAAAGAAAAGAAATTCAGAGAAACACACTGAAATATTTTTGGAGCTTTTGGTTTTCTTGAACAAGCAAATAAAAGGAAAAAGCGAAAACAAGAAAAACTATTTACACGAGAAAGCTCCCAACAAGCAAAAGAAGAACAAGGAAATCTTTCTGGGTCTTTCTTTTTAATATTACTACTAAGCATGCATAAAAAGTAAATTAACTACAACTAATTTTTTTGGGTTTTCTAAAGTTTTCAAACACACAATAAGAAAGCAAGAAAATAAATTAAAGCATGGATGATACAATGAAAAAGTGTGAACACTGACAAGATGAATAAGTGGACATGAATGTAATGTCAGTGAGAAACACGTACTCCCCCAAGCTTAGGCTTTTTGCCTAACTTGGTAGTCGATCAGTAGCCTGGATTGCAATTGGCATGGTAGCTCACGGAGGCTCTCGGTGCGGATGCCTCGGCCTGCCGTGTTGCCTCCACTTCTATGTTGTGAGCTCGGGCCTCGCTCTCAAGAACAAAATATCTTCCTTTGCTGTGATAATCAAAAAGAGCAGGCGCAGGCAAATATGTGTGCACACTAGATTTTTGGTTAAACAATAGATTATAAGTGAAGTTGTCAACCTTTCCCTTGAGAATCTTATGTTCCTTTAAAGTGTCAAAATCTAAATACTGCGTGGGTAGGATAGGATCAAAGGGCAAAGGTGCAACACCTAGCCCTCGTGCTAACCATGTGGCATATATTCCACCATAGAAATAGCCACTGTTAGCGTTGTCCTGAAGTCTGCGTGCAACAATCGCTCCAAGGTTATAATTCCTTTCATCGGTGAGAGCGGTGTGGATGAGGCTCAAGTCTGGAGCACAAAGTGCACTACAGTCTTGCTTGTCTACTACAAATTTCCCATTAAATAATTCAAAGTACTGAATTACAAGAAAATGAATGCTCTTTATTCTACCTTGTATCACTCCCGTCGTCTCACCGTAACAAAGATTAGACAAGAATGTTTGATTCTTGGCCCTTGGCAGTTTGTCAAGCGAACCCTAGAACGGGAGTTTGCAGTGGTAAGCAAAATTCTCAAGTGATATGGTAAATGGGTTGTCATAAAGCATAAACGACACCCTAGACTCACGGGGAAGGAATTTATATCCTTTGGCAAATGATTCAGTGAGAAGGTGGCGTTGTTCACACTTATCTAAGATGTAGGGACCAAGACCGGCATTGTGAACATATTGCTCAAATTCTTCTTTAATGCCCACACGTATCATATACTCATCGCAAGGCCATAAGCATGTTTTGGTGGTGGCATCTCGAGTGGAACTTTCACTTGGTTCAACATATGACCGGCGAGCCGGGCTGTCACTAGAAGATGCCCCCGAGGATCGCCTCCTCGAGGAACTCCTTCCAAACAAGTTCATCATGTTCGCGTACAATTTTCTGAAAAATTTTGGGTGATAAAAATTTGTCAACAAAACTTCATAAGATTGATAGCAACTACTCATAGGGATACATAGAGGCCATAGCAAGCATTCAAACTACTTAGAACACTAAGAATTCAGCATGCAAGCACATCTACAATAGCATCAAGAGTAGCTAATTATTCAAAATATAAACCACTAAAATAAAAACTAATTGGACAAACGATGGAGCCACATACCAAGTAACAATCCCCGAAACAGATTTAGAAATGGAGCTTCGAGCAAAGAGATCGAAATCCACGGGTTTGGGAGCAAGAACACGAGAGAGAGAGAGAGAGAGAGCAATGGATATTTTTTCTAGAGGTAGGTGATGATGTGGTATGAAGAGATAAGTGAGAGGACCCACGTGGGGACCACAACCCACCAGGGTGCGCCTGGTGGTCCTGGCGCGCCCATGTGGGTTGTGCCCACCTGGTGCACGTCCCTTTGATGTTATTTGCACCAAAAATTCTTAAATATTCAAAAAAAAATCATATTATATTTTCAAGGCATTCTGAGAACTTTTATTTTTGGGTCATTTTTTTATTGCACGGGAAAATCAAAAAACAAACAAAACATGTCATTTTATTTTATTTAACTAATAAAAATAGAGAATAAAAAGTAGGGACAGAAAGTAGTGCTTACTAAATTCATCAACTTCATACCGTTCAAAAATGATCCACTAATAAGGTTGATCAAGTCTTATAAACAACCACTTTCGATTAGCATGAAACCGAGGAACTTTCATAAATCACTAGGTTACCACAATGGGGATATGAATGTCCCCAACAATAAGCATTTCATATTTGTTTTTGACAATAGGTAGAGGTATTTGAAAACTTCCAATAGTGATTCTCGAAGATTTTTCAATAACATTAATACCATCACTTGGAATTGTTTCTTCGGAAAGTGCACCGTATGCTCATTACCATTGATATGAAAAGTGACCTTGCTTTTATTGCAATCAATAACAGCCCCTGCAGTATTCAAGAAGGGTCTACCAAGGATAATCGACATGTTGTCGTCCTCGGGCATCTAAAGTATAACAAAATCAGTCAAAATAGTAACATTAGCAACAACAACAGGCACATCCTCACAGATACCGATAGGTATGGCAGTTGATTTATCAGCCATTTGCAAAGATATTTTAGTAGGTGTGAGTTTATTCAAGTCAAGTCTTTTATATAAAGAGAAAGACATAACACTAACACCAGCTCCTAAATCACACAAAGCAGTTTTCACATAATTCTTTTTGATGGAGCAAGGTATAGTTGGAATTCCCGGATCTCCAAGTTTTTTAGGTACTCCATCTTTAAAAGTATAATTAGCAAGCATAGTGGATATTTTAGGTTCCGGTATTTTCCTCTTATTTGTGATGATGTCTTTCATATACTTTGCATAAGGAGGCATTTTCAAGATACCAGTCAAGCGAGTACGCAAAAAGACTGGCCTCAGCATTTCAGCAAAGCGTTCAAATTCTTCATCATCATTCTTTTTAGTTGACTTAGTGGAAAAGGCATAGGGTTTTGAACCCATGGTTCTCTTTCCTTACCGTGTTTTCTAGCCACAAAGTCTCTTTTGTCATATCTTTAATTCTTAGGTTGTGGGTTATCAAGATCAATGGGTGGTTCTATCTCAACATCAATGTTCGATTCTTTATTATTTGGTTGGTTATCTTCATGAAAATCACCATTATATTTTTCATTATCACTAGGTGAGTGTTCATTACCAGATTGAGTTTCAGGATCAGAGATAGAAACTTCATTATCTAAGTCAGGAGGTTTCTCTATTTCAGGTTCACTAGGAGCATGTGAAGTCCTATCATTTTTCTTTTTCTTTCTAGAAGGACTAGCTGCATTAGTGTTAGCTCTTTGTGAATATTGTTCAATTATTTTTGGGTGTCCCTCGGGATAAAGTGGTTCCTGAGTCATTTTACCTCCTCTAGTTGCAACTCTAACAGAGAAGTCATGCATATTATTATTCATTTCATCAAGCAATTCTCTTTGAGATTTAACAACTTGTTCCAACTGAGTTTGAACCATAGAAGCATGCTTTTCAACACCTCTAACACCATTTGATATTCTAAATAACAACTCACTCAAGCGAGCAATCATATCAGAATTGTATTTCAATTGTTTCATAACATTTGCATTGAAGTGATCTTGTTTTCTAATATAATTTTCAAACTCATAAAGGCATTGGCTAGGATGCATATTGCGAGGATTATCATTATCATTGAATTTCGTAAGAGAAATTACCTCTACCACCTTAGGCGGTGGTGGTGTATTAAGCCCATGTATTTCTTCAATAGGAGGTAAATTTTTAACATCCTCAGCTTTAATAACTTTCCGTTCATAGATTTCTTTGCCTCTTGCATATATTCAGGACTGAGATATAATATACCCCTCTTCTTCGGAGTGGGTTTAGGTGGTGGTTCGGGAAGAGTCCAATCATCATAATTTTTCAATATGTTATTCAATAATTCTTCAGCTTGTCCAACAGTTCGTTCCCTGAAAACACAACCAGCAGAACTATCTAATAAGTCCCTAGAAGCATCGGTTAGTCCATTATAGAAGATATCAAGTATTTCATTTTTCTTAAGATGATGATCAGGCAAAGCATTAAGTAATTTTCAAAGCCTCCCCCAAGCTTGTGGGAGACACTCTTCTTTAATTTGCACAAAGCTAAATATTTCGTGCAAGGAAGCTTGTTACTTATGAGTAGGGAAATATTTTTCAGAGAAGTAATAAATCATATCCTGGGGACTAGGCACACAACCAGGAGCAAGAGTATTATACCAAGCTTTAGAATCACCCATTAATGAGAAAGTAAATAATTTGAGAATAAATTAATAGCGAGTTTTCTCATCATGAGTAAAAAGGGTGGCTATGTCATTCAACTTAGTAAGATGTGCCACAACAATTTTAGTTTCATAACCATGGAAATGATCAGATTCAACCAAAGTAATTAGCTCTAGGTCGACAGAGAATTCATAATCATTATCATCAATAAAGATAGGTGAAGTAGCAAACTTAGGATCACATTTCATTCTAGCATTCAGAGTTTTTCTTTATACTTGCATAATAATTTCTCTAGATCATCTTTATCATTGCAAGCAAGAATATCTCTAGTTGTTTCTTCACTGATAACATAACCTTCCAGTACCTTAGGCAATTCGTATCTAGGAGGGCTAGTTCTAGTAGGTGTTTTAGGAGTTTCAGTTTCAAGCTCATCATCAGATTCAACAACATCATGTTGTATAACTCTAGCAATTTGTTTATCAAGAAATTCACCAAGTGGCACATCATCATTAAGAAAGGTACTGGCATCATCAGAAGCATTATCCATAGTAGAAGTAGAATCATCAATAACTTGTGACATATCAGAACTAATAGCATGTGGTGGTGTTGCAAGTTTACTTATAACAGGAGATGAATCTAATGAAGAACTGGATGGCAACTCCTTACCTCCCCCCGTCTTTGAGGGAAATATCTTAGTCTTAGCATCCTTCTGATTCTTCATAGTGATAATATGATAATAATCCCAAGTGAATCAACAAATATAGCTATGCTCCCCGGCAACGGTGCCAGAAAAAGGTCTTGATAACCCACAAGTATAGGGGATCACAACAGTTTTTGAGGATAGAGTATTCAACCCAAATTTATAGATTCGAAACAAGGGGAGCCAAAGAATATTTGAAGGTATTAGCAGTTGAGTTGTCAATTCAACCACACCTGGAGAGTAATTATCTACAGCAAGTAATCAGTAGCAAAGTAGTATGATAGTTTTGCTAATAGTAGCAGCAGTAACGGTAACGGTAACAGTGATAGCAATAATTTTGTAGCAAGTGTAACAGTGATGATAGCATTAGTAACTTAGCAAGAAAAATATAGGATAAATTCATAGGCATTGGATCGATGACTTGTTGGATGATATTCATTATGAGACAGTTATAACCTAGGGCGATACGACACTAGCTCCAGTTCATCGATATAATGTAGGCATGTATTCCGTAAATAGTCATACATGCTTATGGAAAGAACTTGCATGACATCTTTTGTCCTACCCTCCCGTGGCAGCGGGGTCCATATTTGAAACTAAGGGATATTAAGGCCTCCTTTTAATAGAGAAATGGAACAAAGCATTAACACATGGTGAATACATGAACTCCTCAAACTACGGTCATCACCGGGAGTGGGCCCGACTATTGTCACTCCGGGGTTGCCGGATCATAACACGTAGTAGGTGACTATAACTTGCAAGATCGGATCTAGAACATGGATATAATGGTGATAACATAAACGGTTTAGATCTGAAATCATAGCCCCTGGGCCCAAAGTGACAAGCATTAAGCATGGCAAAGTCATAGCACCATCAATCTAAGAACATAGTGGATACTAGGGATGAAGCCCTACCAAAACTTACTCATTTACATGATGAATCTCATCCAACTCCTCACCGACCAGCGAGCCTACGGAGGAATTACTCACTCCCAGTGGGGAGCATCATGGAATTGGCGATGGAGAAGGGTTGCTGATGACGAAGAACGAAGATCCCACTCTCCAAAGCCCCAAACGGACTCCAGATCTGGCCTTCCGATGAAGAACAAAAGGTGGCTGCGGCTCCGTGTCGTGGATCACGATAATTCTTTCTCCCTGATTTTTTTGGAAAAATAGGATTTTATAGCGTCGGTTTCAGGGTCTGCGGGGCCACCAGGTGGGGACAACCCACCTGGGCGTGCCTGGTGAGGGGGGCGCGCCCTGGTGGGTTGTGCCCACCTAGGTGCCCCCTTCAGTAGGTCTTGGCTCTAGAAATTCTTATATATTATATAAAAATTCCTCGCAAAGTTTCGTTTGATTCCAAGAATTTTAATTTCTACACAAAAACAACACCATGGTAGTTCTGCTGAAAACAACATCAGTCCGGGGTTAGTTTCATTCAAATCATGCAAATTAGAGTCCAAAAGAAGAGGAAAAGTGTTAGGAAAAGTAGATACGTTGGAGACATATCACATGTCCCCAGGTTGAGGCAACGGGGTTTCGTCCTCATCTGAGCTCGTCTCCTCCTTCTCTCAAGGATAATAGTCTTCCTCTTCCTCCAGGTCCAGCCATAATGCTCCACATCCCCATAGGACTTGGGTTTTGCAACAAAATCAGTAACATAGCTCTCACCCTCAGAGCCTTGGGATGACATATTTTCAGATCTATCAGGAAAACAACAAGAGAAGAAAACAGAAGATTTCTCTGTGATACGGTGGTCAATAAGTTCGGGGGGTATATAAAGATTTTTTTCTTAGGGGACAAGCAAACTGTAGAAAAATGGAGTCCGGAAGGTACCCGAGGTGGGCACAACCCACCTAGGCGCGCCCTAGTGTCTTGTGCCCACCAGGGTATGCTTCCTGGTTGTTTCTTATTTTCCAAATATTTGTTATATTCCAAAACTGACAAAAAAATATTTTTGCAGATTTTTCGAAGTCCGATTTTCTTACCGTTTCACGTACCTCCTTATTTTCACGATTCTAGAGTGTTCCGGAAGGACCATTTTATGTGTTCTTCCGGTGACAAAGTTTGGGTAATATTACTCTCAACGTGAATGGGCGTACCTGAGATATAATGTTTTATTCGTTGCCCATTAACAACCTTCGGGTTAGTACCTTTGGCATTATTTATTTTGATAGCTCCAGACCAATAAACCTCCTCGATAACATAGGGTCCTTCCCATTTGGAGAGAAGTTTCCCTACAAAGAATCTGAAACGAGAGTTGTACAAAAGAACATATTCTCCAACTTTAAACTCACGCTCTTGGATTATTTTATCATGCCATCTTTTAAATTTTTCTTTAAGTAACTTGGCATTTTCATAAGCTTGGGTTCTCCATTCATCTAATGAACTAATATCAAATAACCTCTTTTCACCGGCAAGTTTGAAATCATAGTTGAGTTCTTTGATTGTCCAATATGCTTTATGTTCTAACTCAAGAGGCAAATGACAAGCTTTTTCGTAAACCATTTTATAAGGAGACATACCCATAGGATTTTTATATGATGTTCTATAAGCCCAAAGTGCATCATCTAATTTCTTGGACCAATTCTTCCAGGACCTATTGACAGTCTTTTGCAAAATTATTTCATTTCTCTATTGCTAATTTCAACTTGACCACTAGACAGAGGATGATAAGGTGATGCAATTCTATGGTTAACAACATACTTGGCAAGCACTTTACGGAAAGCACCATGAATAAAGTGTGAACCACCATCAGTCATTAAATATCTAGGGACTCCAAACCTTGGGAAAATATCTTCCTTAAGCATAGAAGTGTTGTGATCAGCACTACTAGTTGTAATAGCTTCTACCCACTTAGTAACATAATCAACAACAACCAAAATATGTGTATACCCATTAGAGGAAGGAAAAAGGTCTCATGTAATAAAATCCCCAAACATCAAATGGTTCAACAGCAAGTGAATAATTCATAGGCATTTCTTGACGCTTACCGATATTACCTATTCTTTGGCATTCATCGCAAGATAAGACAAACTTACGGCATCCTTGAAGAGAGTAGGCCAATAAAATCCAGATTGCAATACCTTCTGAGCAGTTCTATCTCTAGCATGATGTCCTCCATATGCTTCGGAGTGACATTTCCGTAGGATTTTTCCCTGTTCATGGTCAGGGACACAACATCTAATAATACCATCTACTCCTTCTTTATATAGATGTGGGTCATCCCAAAAGTAATGTCTTAAATCATAGAATATATTTTTTTCTTTTGTTGGTATGTAAATCTAGGTGGTAAATATTTAGCAACAATGTAATTAGCATAATCAGCATACCAAGGAGTGTTATGAGCAACATTTATTATAGCTAACTGCTCATCAGGAAAACTATCATCAATAGGTAGTGGGTCATCAAGCACATTTTCAAGCCTAGACCAGTTATCAGCTAAGGGGTTCTCAGCTCCTTTTCTATCAATGATATGTAAATCAAATTCTTGTAGCAAGAGAACCCATCGTATAAGTCTAGGTTTAGCATATTCCTTTTCCATAAGATATTTAATAGCAGCATGGTCGGTGTGAACAATTACTTTCGAATCAACAATGTAAGATCTAAATTTATCACAAGCAAACACCACTACTAGAAATTCTTTTTTAGTAGTAGCATAATTTCATTGAGCACTGTCTAGAGTTTTACTAGCATAATGAACGACATTCAGTTTCTTATCAACTCTTTGTCCTAGAACAACACCAACAGCATAATCACTAGCATCACACATAATTTCAAAGGGAAAGCTCTAATCGGGTGGTTGAATGATAGGTGCAGAAATTAAGGCTTTCTTGAGTGTTTCGAAGGGTTCTAAACAATCATCATCAAAAACAAAAGGAACATCCTTTTGCAAAAGATTTGTAAGAGGCCTAGAAATTTTAGAAAAATCTTTGATAAATCTTTTATAGAAACCAGCATGACCTAAGAAGCTACGAATACCTTTGATATCTTTAGGACATGACATTTTCTCAATTGTATCAACCTTAGCTTTGTCCACTTCAATACCCTTTTCAGAAATTTTATGACCCAAGACAATACCTTCATTAACCATAAAGTGGCACTTCTCCCAATTCAAGACAAGATTTGTTTGTTCACATCTCTGCAAAACTCGATCAATTTTGCTTAAACAACCATCAAAAGACCTACCATAAATAGAGAAGTCATCCATGAAAACCTCAACAATCTTTCACAAAAGTCAGAGAATATATCAGTCATACATCTTTGAAAGGTAGCAGGTGCATTGCATAAACCAAAAGGCATATGTCTATAAGCATAAGTTCCAAAGGGACAAGTGAAAGTAGTCTTTTCTTGATCAGGTTGAGAAACAGGTATTTGTGAAAAACCAGAGTATCCATCAAGGAAGAAAAAAGTGTGTGCTTAGATAATCTTTCTAGAATTTGATCAATAAAAGGTAGAGGGTAATGATCTTTTCTAGTTGCTTTATTTATTTTTCTAAAATAAATTACCATTCTATAGCCTATAACAATTCTTTGTGGAATAAGTTCATTCTTATCATTAGGAACAACAGTAATACCTCCTTCCTTAGGGACGCAATGAACAGGACTTACCCGTCTACTATCAGCTATATGATAGATTATACTTGCTTCTAGAAGTTTTAATATTTCCGTTCTTACCACTTCTTTAATTTTCGGATTTAACCGACGTTGGTGATCAACAACGGGTTTAGCATTAGGTTCCGTATTAATCTTGTGCTGATATAGAGTGGGACTAATGCCCTTTAAATCATCAAGAGTATATCAAATAGTAGCTCGGTGCTTCCTTAGAACTTTCAATAATCTTTCTTCTTCATGTTCTGAAAGGTTAGCACTAATAATAACATGATATATCTTATTGTCATCAATATAAGCATATTTCAAAGTGTCTGGCAATTGTTTTAATTCAAACACAGGATCACCTTTAGGTGGAGGAGGACCTCCTAGAGTTTCAATAGGCAAATAATGTTTAAGTAGAGGACGTTGTTCAAAGAAAATCTTATCTATTTCATTTCTTTCATGCACATGTAAATCATTTTCATGGTCTAGCAGATATTGTTCTAGAGGATCAGCAGAAGGCACAACAATAGAAGCAAGACCAATTATTTCATCCTTACTAGGCAATTCTTTTTCATGAAGCTTCCTACTAAACTTGGAAAAATTAAACTCATGAGACTCATCACCAAAGCTAACACCGACAGTTTGCTTCTCACAATCTATTTTAGCATTAAAGGTTTTCAAGAAAGGTCTACCAAAGATAATGGGACAAAAGTCATCTTGTGGGGAACCAAGAACAGGAAAATTAGTAGGGTATTTTATTTTCCCACACAGGACTTCAACATCTCTAACAATCCCAATTGGTGATATAGTATCTCTATTAGCAAGTTTAATAGTAACATCTATGTCTTCTATCTCTGCGGGCGCTATGTCATTCATAATTTCTTGGTATAAGGAGTAAGGAATAGCACTCATGCTAACACCTAAGTCACATAAACCATGATAACAGTGACCTCCTATTTTAACTGAGACAACAGGCATGCCAATAACAGGTCTATGTTTATCCTTTTATCAAGTTTGGCAATTCTAGCAGCTTCTTCACAAAAGTAAATAACATGCCCATCTATATTTTCTTCCAAGAGATCCTTAGACATAGCAACACTAGGTTCTACTTTAATTTGTTCATCAGGTTTAGGTGTTCTAATAAACTTTTGTTGACCATAGTTGAAACTTTAGCATGTTCCTTTATCCTAACAGGGAAATGTGGTTTCTCAATATAAGCAGTAGGAACAACTGGATCAACATTATAATGTATAGTTTGTTCCTTAGATAGTTCTGGTCCTTCAGTTTCTTCTTTAATAGGTGGGTGATATTTAAACCACTTCTCTTTAAGGAGATCAACATGAGTAGCAAAGGATTCACAAAAGGAGGCTACTATCTTAGAGTCAAGTCCATATTTAGTGCTAAACTTTTGAAAAGCATCGGTATTTATAAAAGATTTACCACAATCATACTTAAGCATAATACCTCACTCTTTACCTTCGTCGAGTTCCCAATCTTCAGAGTTGCCTTTAATTCTTTCCAAAAGATCCCATTGGAATTCAATAGTCTTCTTCATAAAAGAACTAGTACAAGAAGTATCTACCATGGATTGATCATCACGGAAAGTCGAGCATAAAAATTCTAAATAATAATTTCTCTTGAGAGCTCATGATTGGGGCATGAATATAACATTGAATTAGGCCTCCCCCAAGCTAGAGCGATACTTTCTCCTTCACGAGGCCAAAAATTATATATGTAATTCCCATCACGATGAACTAGATGCATGGGATATTTTTTGGTGGAACTCCAATTTCAATCGATTCCAATTCCAAGATCCAATATCGTCGCATAGCATATACCATGCCAATGATTTTCTCTTTAAAGATAAAGGTAAAACCTTCTTCATAACTTTATCTTCGGGTAAACCCACAAGCTTAAATAATCCAGAAATTTGTTCTACATATATCAAGTGCATATCAGGATGTTCAGTTCCATCTCCTGCATAAGGATTAGCTAGCAGTTGTTCTATCATACCTGAAGGCATTTCATATTCAATATTTTCAGTAGGTGCAGTAGGTTGAGGGGTAGCTAACTGTGGTTCTGTTTGAGGTGAAGATACCGCAAACAAACCCCTCAAAGGATTGTTTTCCATAGTAACAAGTGAAAGTAAATTTTAGCACACTTATAAATGTTTCCTTACCAAGAGCGCTTCACTCCCGGGCAACGCCGCCAAAAAATAGCCTTGATGACCCACAAGTATAGGGGATCAATTTTAGCTCTTTTTTATAAGTAAGAGTGTCGAACCTAACGAGGAGCAGAAGGAAATGACAAGTGGTTTTCAGCAAGGTAATGTCTGCAAGTGCTGAAATTATAAGTAACAGAGTAGTTTGATAGCAAGATATTTTGTAACGATTAAGTAATGATAATAGTAAAAAAAAAGTACAGCAAGGTATCCCAATCCTTTTGAGGCAAAGGACTGGCCATAACGGTCTCTTATAGTAAGCAAAGCGTTCTTGAGGGTACACGGGAATTTCATCTAGTCACTTTCATCATGTTGATTCGATTCGTGTTTGCTACTTTGATAATTTGATATGTGGGTGGACCGGTGCTTAGGTGTTGTTCTTACTTGAACAAACCTCCTACTTATGATTAACCCCCTCGCAAGCATCCGCAACTACGAGAAAAGTATTAAGGATAAATCCTAGTCATAGCATTAAACTTTTGGATCCAATCGGTCCCTTACGGAATAGCGCATAAACTAGGGTTTAAGCTTCTGTCACTCTCAAAACCCATCATCTAATAACTACTCCACAATGCATTACTTTGGGCCCAAATATGGTGAATTGTCATGTAGTCGATGTTCACATGACACCACTAAGGGAATCACAACATACATACTATCAAAGTATCGAACACATATCAAGTTCACATGATTACTTGCAACATGATTTCTCCTGTGACCTCAAGAACAGAAGTAACTACTCACAAGTGATAAACATGCTCAAGATTAGAGGGGTATTAAATATCATAATGGATCTGAACATATATTCTTCCACCAAATAAACCATATAGTAATCAACTACAAGATGTAATCAACACTACTAGTCACCCACAAGCACCAATCTATAGTTCCAGTAACAAGATTGAACACAATAGATGAACTTGGGTTTGAGATGAGATGGTGCTGTTGAAGATGTTGATGGAGATTGCCCTCCCCAAGATGGGAGAGTTGTTGGTGATGATGACAACGATGATTTCCCCCTCCGGGAGGGAAGTTCCCCTGGCGGAATCGCTCCGCTAGAGGGAAAAAGTGCTCCTGCCCAAGTTCCGCCTCGAGACGGCGGCACTCCATCCGGAAAGTACTCTCTTTATTTTTTCTAGGTCAAAATGACTTATATATCAGAAGATGGGCACTGGAGGTGGGCCTGGGTGAGCACAACCCACCAGGGCGCGCCTGGGCTCCCTGGCACGCCAAGGTGGGTTGTGCCCACCTGGTGGGCCCCCTCTGGTACTTATTTGCTGTAATATTCTTCATATATTCCATAAAAAATTCTTTGTAAAGTTTCATCTTGTTTGGAGTTCTGCAGAATAAGTAGCCTGACGTAGCCTTTCCATGTCCAGATTTCCGGCTGCCGGAATTCTCCCTCTTTGTGAGTACCTTGCAAATTATGAGAGAAAAGGCACTAGAATTACTCCAAAAAGCATTATTATGCATAAAATATCATAAATAATAGTAGGAAAACATGATGCAAAATGGATGTATCAATGGCTGATAAATCAACAGCTATACCCATCGGTATTTGTGAGGATGTGCCTGTTGTGGTTGCAAACGTTACTATCTTAACGGACTTTGTTATTCTTGATATTCCCGAGGACGACAGTATGTCGATTATCCTTGGTAGACCATTTTTGAATACTGCAGGGGCTGTTATTGATTGCAACAAAGGAAATGTCACTTTTCATGTTAATGGTAATGAGCATACGGTACACTTTCCAAAGAAACAACCTCAAGTTCATAGCATCAATTCTATTGGAAAAATTTCAACTATTACTATTGGAGGTTTTGAATTCCCTCTTCCCACTGTCAAAAAGATATATAATATTCTTATTTTTAGGGACATGCATATCCCCGTTGAGGTAACCTAGTGTTATTCGAAAGCTCTCCGGTTTCATGTCATTCAGAAGAAGTTTGTTAATAAGACTTGATCAACCTTGTTAATGGAATCCTTTTGATGAGCATGAGATGGATGGATTTAGAAGGCACAACTTTCTGTACCCACCTTTTACTTTCTGTTATTTAGAATAAATAAAGGAAAAATAGTAGTTTCTATCTATTTCCCAAAATATCCTTGAAATAAAAAATGTCCCAAAAATAAAAGTTCTCCAAATGCATTGAAAATTTAGTATGATTTTTTATAGAATATTTGAGAATTTCTGGCACTGACAACAAACAGGGGATGCACTAGTGGATCACAAGGGTGGAGGGCGCGCCCCCCCAATCTTGTGGGTCCCACGTGGGTCCTCTCCTCTTATTACAACACCCATTCACTTCGTCTTCCTCTAGAAAAAAATCATCCCATAGCTCAAACTCGGGTTCTTACTCATTTTGCTGCCATTTTCATCTCCTTGCTCAAAGCTCCATTTGCAAAACTGCTTTGGGGGATTGTTTTTCAGTGTGTGACTCCTCTAATGGTCCAATTAGTTTTTGTTCTAGTGCTTTATTTATTGCAATTTTTTGCTGTTGTGCTGACCTCGTTCTTGAGCTTGCATGTCAAATTTATATGGTCCAAAGTAGTTTTGATGCATGATATAGCCTCTAGACACTTGTAGGAGTAGTTTCTATCAATTTTGTTGAGTTTAGTTCACTTTTATTTGGAGTCACTAAAATTTTTAGAAATTTTCAGAGGAATAAAATGATGAGGAGATTGTTGAGGGGCTCTTTAAGCCGGGGTTCGAAGGAAAAAGAAAATGAGGAGAAGGAGAAGCCCAAGTACAATCTTCCTCGCACCACGGAGGTTCGGCCGTGTGAATGGCCATGTGATGCATTCTTGGAGGCGGCCGGAATTTATGAGGATTTCTATTATTTGGCTGAGAATGCAGGCATCACCGACTTCCTCCACGACGAGTGTGATCAGTACCTCCTACTCACAAATAGTGTCGTGCAAAATTTTCATTTTCATGCTAGGAGATCACCACCCATGGTAGATTTTTACTTGTATGATGAGTATAAGGAGATGCCGCTTTATAATTTTTGTGAGGTTTGCAAGTTACCTTTTGAGGGCAGCGTTGAGGAACCACGTCCTAGAGAATAGGAATATTTTATTGATGCAGTTACCATAGGGGAAAGGAGAAAGGTGTCGGAAGCGAGAGTGTCTAGTTTAAATTTTCCTATTTTGCACTATTACTCATTATTCGCGGGGAGATGTTTGATTGGTCACGGGGATAGTGGAGGCCTTAGTGCTCCTGACCTTGCCATTTTGCGCCATGATTTACTTCGTGATAGAACTTTTAGTTTAGGCGTTATGGTTGCTAGACGGTTGAGTTTAAACCGTACTAAGGGTCCTACCTTTGGAGGTATTTATGCTTCCCGCCTTGCTAGACGTTTTGAGATACCTATTAGGCATGATGAGAAAGAGGAGATGGTGCTGCCCACTATTTACCTAGACTATAATAGTATGGGAGCACATGATTTTATTCGCTATAATAAGGAAAAGAGACTCATTTATAACCTGGTATTTAGTGAAAAGACTTGTCAGATTATTACCTTGCATGCACCTTCTTTGTTTAATATTCATTCAGGCATGTACCTAATCATGCTCGAGGACATTTATGCATACTGAAAGCGGAGGCGATCCCCGGTTCATGAGCTAGAGCCATCACCTGATCCATATTAGGAGCCTGTTTACCAGTGGGAGCCGCGGGAGCTCGCTAACCAGCGGAACCCCAGGATCCTTGTCGGTGTGAAAACCGGCGGCTCTCGGGTAGGGGGTCCCGAACTGTGCGTCTAGGCGGATGGTAACAGGAGGCAGGGGACACGATGTTTTACCCAGGTTCAGGCCCTCTTGATGGAGGTAAAACCCTACATCCTGCTTGATTTATTCTTGATGATATGGGTATTACAAGAGTTGATCTACCACGAGATCGGAGAGGCTAAACCCTAGAAGCTAGCCTATGGTATGATTGTTGTTGTCCTACGGACTAAAAACCCTCCGATTTATATAGACACCGGAGAGGGTTAGGGTTACACAAGGTCGGTTACAAAGGAGGAGATATCCATATCCGTACTACCTAGCTTGCCTTCCACGCCAAGTAGAGTCCCATCCAGACACGAGACGAAGTCTTCAATCTTGTATCCTCATAGTCCAACAGTCCGGCCAAAGGATATAGTTTGGCTGTCCGGAGACCCCTAATCCCGGACTCCCTCAGTAGCCCCTGAACCAGGCTTCAATGATGATGAGTTTGGTGCGCAGTGTTGTCTTCGGCATTGCAAGGCGGGTTCCTCCTCCAGATATACCACAGAATTGTTCAAATAAAAGGATAGTGTCCGACCCTGCAAATCAAGTTCCACATATCTCCGCAGAGAGAATAATATTTCCACAAATCTAATATGCTGACACGTTTTGGCAACATGACATTAAGCCATGGCCCGGTGATTATCCGAACCGTTTCCTTTAATTAGCCCCGCACATAACGCGAGGCAGTTTTTTGACATGTCTTGTCAAAACAGAGATCATGTCCCCCTTATTACGGGATTCTCATCAATACGGGCATGGGTAACCCAAATGCGCCATCGATTACGATGCTTGGGGGATAAGCGAGTTTTACCAGGCTAGTGGGGGCGCATAGTTTCGGCCGCCCTTTTTCTACCCACGCCTTCTTCCTCCTTGCTCATCCACTCTTGCGCACTCGAGCTCCAACGCCCAAGCCCACATCCTTCCCCTCAACCTTCTCCAATCATGTCCGGAGCGGGAGGCAAATGGATGGCTTCCTCCGTTATGGAGGGACACATCAAGAAGCTACGCAGAGCCGGATACTTGGCCGTGAATATCGCGCATCGGCTGCCCGCTGCGGGGCAGATCGTTCCTACCCCTGAACCTCATGAGAGGGTAGTCTTCCTCCACCACTTCCTCCGCGGATTGGGGTTTCCCCTCCATCCATTCGTTCGTGGTCTCATGTTCTACTATAGGCTGGACTTCCATGATCTGGCCCCAAACTTCGTCCTCAACATTTCGGCGTTCATCATCGTGTGTGAGGCTTTCCTCCGCATCCGGCCCCACTTCGGCCTGTGGTTAAAGACCTTCAATATCAAGCCGAAGGTGGTGGGCGGCCAACAAGCAGAATGTTGCGGAGCCATGGTGGGCAAGATGCCCAACGTTATATGGCTTGAAGGCTCCTTTGTGGAGACCATAAAGGGGTGGCAATTGGCGTGGTTCTACATCACCGAGCCGCGCAACGCCAAATGGGTGGCTGCCCCCAAGTTTCGATCCGGAATCCCCATGCGGCTCACCTCCTGGAAAGAGAAGGGCATGTCCTGGGGTTCATCAGTAGAGCTGGACGGACTCCAGAAATGTATCCGGAATATGGCTGGCAAGAAGCTCAAGCTTGTCAACATAGTCCAGGTCATGCGCATCCGCCAGATCCTCCCGTGCCAACAACGAGACTTCAACTTGTGGAAGTTCCACCCGACCCAGCACCAGACTCTGAGCGAGCTCTTCGACACGACGCACAAGGACGTCTGGAAGGTGCTGTTCAAGGGCGCCGAGGTTCCTCCCTCTCTCACCGAGGACTGTGGGCTAAGCGCGAAGCGCCGAGCGCATTCGGTGAGTTCTATACATCTGGTAGGATATTTATTTCCCCTAGCTTAACCATGTGCGGGGTCTGATCTCCATGCCTTTGACAGGACTGGGTGGAGACGTCGGGGCAGATTAACTGACCAGCCGCTCTGCCCGAAGACACTGCGGGCTCTCTCCTGACGGAGATGTTGACTCCGGCTCCTTACAAGGTGCCGGAGAAGACCAAGAAGGCCAAGGGAACCCGAAAGAGCTCCCGGCGCCAGGTGTTATCGGACTCATCATCCGATA
>NC_041382.1:567845184-567956431 GCF_002162155.2 Triticum dicoccoides | reverse complement strand
TGAAGATGTTCCCCCTCCAGTCGGGGGAGACAAGAAAAGGAAGGCCGCCCCTACTGGAGGGGCCGAAGCGTCCAAGAAGGGAAGGACTCTCCTTCCGGATTACTCCACCACCGCCGCCGAAGGCGAAGACGAGTGGCTGCTCAGGGCCAAGCCCCTGGCGAAGTCGTAAGTATTCAGATACCAGAGTAACTCATAGCATTCCTTTGTCGCACTGCTTCTCCTAACGCCGAATTCTGATTGTGCAGACCGCCCCAAACCCGTATCGACGTATCCTCGTCGGACGGTTCCTTGGGCTTGTCGGATATGGATAGCGATCCACTTCCAACCGCCACCTCCCCTTGCCCTACGGACAACGCCGAGGTGTTGTCTCAAGAGGCACTGGGTCGAGGGGTGACAGTCCCGGAGGTGCCTCAAAGCGACCTTCCGGACTCCGGGAGCAAGGGGAGCAAAGCCCATGAGGGCTCCGAGTTCGGCCCTCAGCCGAACACCGCGCCGGAACCTCCAGTGGTTTCGGACTCGGGCAGGCGGCCTCCTTCCAAGAGGGGCAAGACGCCTGTGCCGGTGACCTATGCCCATCCAGAGGCACCGACAATCTGTTGGGAGCGCTTCGCAGCGCTTCCATCGACGAAGAGCACCGCACTATTATGAGTGCGGTGGTCCAGAAGGTTTAGTCCGCCAAGAGCGGACTGACTGAAGTTTGTGCCAGCCTTCTAACAGGCTTTGAGGTAAGTTTTTGAAATATGGGGAAAATATTACCGCATACCGCATAGACAGTAGCCCCTGATGCTCTGTTCGGTGTTCACAAAGAAAAGCCGAACAGAGGATCAAACAATATCGCATGAGTCTAACAGAAGTATGTCAATATGCGTATGCAGGCTTCGCTGCTGGCATCTGCCGCACTGACTACGGAGGTCGCCGCACTGAAGCAGGACCTTAAAGGGTCCAAGGACGAGCTCGGCCTTGACAAGAGGCAGCTCGAGGAGAACAAAGGTAAGTAGTACCTAGTCTATGGATATGTATAAAAAGAATGCGATTGCAAAATGATGGATCATCGTAAATTTGCCAGGGGCCACGACCGAGGTGGCGACCCTGAAGCAAGCGCTATCCGAGGCCGAAAACAAAGCGGCCAAGGAGCGCACCGAGCGGGAAAGGCATGAGGCACGGGTGGGCGAGGTGCAGCAAGAGCTCCACGCTCTCGTGACGAAGCACGAGGCGTTGGAGCTTGACTTGAAGATGCGAGAGTCTGAGCTTGCCTCGGCCCTCGAGAGCGCAAAGAGTGCCAAGGCCGAAGCCCAAAAGGCCCTCCAGGAGATTGATGCGATGAAGAAGATAGCGGCGGGTAAGGCATTCTATATGCAAAGCAAGCATGTGAAGGTAAATTACCTGTTACTTACCCGAATCCGGAGCTCTCCAGGAGCATTCGCAGATTTGCCCCGCAGCGTGTCGGATGCCGCAACATTTTACCAGGCCGAGGAGGGAAGCTCAATGGAGAAGTTGTTCTGGGCCCAATATACTGGGACCGAACACCCGGTGCCTATGAGCGACCAGCTAAAGCAGCTGGTCGAGCTACACAAGACGGCCAAACAGGCCATGAAGGGATTTATAGTCCGGATGTGGCCTGGCGACGCCCTTCCCAACAGCTACTTCGGCTTGGTGAGGCGGCTTGTGGATGCCTGCCCACGGTTGGAAGTTATCAAGCGGTCCGTTTGCATCGAAGGTGCACGCCGGGCTTTCGCCCGTGTGAAGGTACAATGGGCCAAGCTGGACGCCGTGAAGCTGATCAAGGAAGGGCCGCTGGAGGGCAAGGAGCATCGCCACCCCGAGATGTACTATGAGGGTGTCCTGAAGGGTGCCCGTCTCGTAGCGGACGAGTGTACGAAAGATATAATATTTGAGTGAACTCACTCGTGTAATCCTGTAGTTATGAAAACTTGTTCATATGCGCTATGCAACGCTTGTTTGAATTTAAAATATTACCTTCTGTTCGGCTGTTTATCAAATCTGAGAGATGGCTAGTCGTCGGCTTCTGCCCCCACGCCACGAGTGCTGGGGTGTTCGGGATAAACCTGAGCACTCTTGTTCCCATTGTTGGGTCCTTCGAGGGAGGTGCTTAGGACAACGAACAAGGCAATCGGACTATAATGTGTTATCACTCTCACTTAACCATAGAATTCTATAATTTTAAATTTCGGCGAAGCCCCTAGTATTCGGAAGGCCGAATTCGGGGCGCGATACACGCCTTAAGCCGGACAGGGCCGACTCCTCGCTCTAAGCGGCATAAGCCTTTAGGGACTCGAAACCTCTCGAACAGCGACCAGTCTCTCGCCTTATCATGACAGTCAGTTTTAGCTTTCTCTACTGAGGTGCTTAGCCCAGCAGAACTAGGGCACAATCGCAGTAGTTCTCCCAGTGCTATCTTAGCCGATACAGCGGAACGTAAGGTACCAAAACATGGGAGCCGGGCAAACCCAACTATTGACCCAAGACATGATTCGGAGCTGATGCATATAATGATATAAGTTTGGGGTGCCGCACTTGTGAAAGTGTTCGGACTTCTCACACCATATTGTGGGGTACTTAAGCCCCTGATGTATTGGTCATACCAAAGTGTATGGTTGCAAGGTGTCATTAATGAACACGTATATAAAAGAAAAATGCAAAAACAGACTAAAGCTATGCATTGTTTATTCGAAAAGGTGAGTTAAAGCAGAATGATACATGCAGTGCAATAAGCAAAAAGTAGGACTATGTCCCCTCCAAGGGCGAGCTGAAGAATAGTATTAAGGCAAGTATTACACTCGTTATCGTAATCCACCTGGGAGTTCCGTGGTGTGACGTAGATTTCTGCCTTCTTGGTTGCTGCATCATATGTTCGGCAATCATGCTGCTGGACCGGGTTTCCAGATATTAAAGTCCTGAAAAGAAAAAAAATAACAAAACGGGAAGCCCCTAGTGCGGTTTAAGCCGCGTCTTGGGGTGTGCCGTAGTCATGCCCCCTCCCCGCCTGTGCCCATGGTATTTTTAATGCGAGATCGGAACGTGCCAGGCGGTCCTGTTGCTGATTACTCCAGGCACGCTTGAAGGTGTTTGGGTCCTTAAACGCCGAACTAGTGGATTGCCTTAAGAGGCTCCTTTGCGCTTCCGCTGCGAGGGCCGCAGTGTGCTCCCCCGTTCAGAGAGAGCACTCTGTGTTTCCGTTAACTGTAATGACCCCCTGAGGTCCTGGCATCTTGAGCTTGAGGTATGCATAATGCGGTACCGCATTGAATCTCGCAAACGCGGTTCGCCCGAGCAGTGCATGATAACCACTGCGGAACGGGACTATATCGAAGATTAACTCTTCGCTTCGGAAGTTATCCGGGGATCCAAAGACCACTTCCAGTGTGACTGAGCCTGTGCAATGGGCCTCTACACCTGGTATGATGCCTTTAAAGGTCGTTTTTGTGGGTTTGATCCTTGAGGGGTCTATACCCATTTTGCGTGTTGTGTCCTGGTAAAGCAAGTTCAGGCTGCTGCCGCCATCCATAAGGACTCGAGTGAGGTGAAATCCGTTAATGATTGGGTCTAGGACCAGTGCGGCAAATCCACCGTGACGGATACTAGTGGGGTGGTCCCTGCGATCGAAGGTGATCGGACAGGAGGACCATGGGTTGAACTTTGGGGCGACTGGCTCCAACGCATATACGTCCCTGAGCGCACGCTTCCGCTCCCTCTTGGGGATGTGGGTTGCGTATATCATGTTCACCGTCTGCACTTGTGGGGGGAACCTCTTCTGTCCTCCGGTGTTCGGCTGCCGGGGCTCTCCCTCGTCATCGCTATGTGGCCCCTTATCTTTGTTTTCGGCATTTAACTTGCCGGCCTGCTTGAATACCCAACAATCCCTATTGGTGTGGTTAGCTGGCTTGTCGGGAGCGCCGTGTATTTGACACGAGCGATCGAGTATGCGGTCGGAACTAGATGGGCCCAGAGTGCTTCTTTTAAATGGATTTTTCCGTTGACCGGGTTTAGAGCCTTTGAATCCGGCATTGACTGTCGTATCCTCGGTATTGTCGCTGTTAATGCGGCGCTTATGTTTGTTGCGACGTGACCTGCCATTGCCATCCTTGATATCTGAAGTACCACGGTTCTTTGATATGTTATTACTACGAGCCAGCCAGCTGTCTTCTCCCGCACAAAAGCGGGTCATGAGCGTCGTGAGGGCTGCCATAGATTTCGGCTTTTCCTGACCAAGGTGCCGGGCTAGCCACTCGTCGCGGATGTTGTGTTTAAAAGCTGCTAGGGCCTCTTCATCCGGACAGTCGACGATTTGATTTTTCTTTGTTAGGAACCGTGTCCAGACTTGCCTGGCTGATTCCTCTGGCTGCTGAATTATATGGCTCAGGTCATCGGCATCTGGTGGTCGCACATAAGTGCCATAAAAGTTGTCGAGGAATGCGGCTTCTAGATCTTCCCAACAGCCAATGGACTCTGCTGGCAAGCTGTTGAGCCAATGCCGAGCTGGTCCTTTAAGTTTGAGTGGGATGTATTTGATTGTGTGTAGGTCATCACCGCGGGCCATGTGGATGTGCAGGAGGAAATCCTCGATCCATACCGCAGGATCTGTCGTGCCGTCGTATGATTCTATGTTTACGGGTTTGAAACCCTCTGGGATTTGATGATCCATTACTTCATCTGTGAAGCATAAGGGGTGTGCGGCACCTCTGTACTGGGCTATATCGCGACGCAGCTCCAATGAGTCTTGCCCGCTGTGTTCGGCCCGACCGGATTTTCTTTTACTGTATCCGGCATGACGTTTATCGTCTCGTGTAGTGGCGCACCCTCGTGATCCGTAGATCGATCTTGCATGTTTTGCTTTGTCCTCCAGTATGTCTCGCAGGTCTGGCATATTTCCCCATGCCTTTTTATTTGAATGGCATCGGGGTGCAGGCTGAGCTTTTGGCTGGAATGCCTCTCTATCACGGCCACGAGGTGGCCGATCAGCCGCGTCATACGCTTCTTCCTCTAGTCGGGGTAGCAACCTGCATTTTGGGTAACTCTTGGAGGGGCGTTCGAGTTTATATTCCTCGGCCACGAGGACTTCAGTCCATCTGTCAGCTAGCAGATCTTGATCAGCTTGAAGCTGCTGCTGCTTTTTCTTAAGGCTATTTGCCGTGGCTATAAGCCGGGGCTTGAAGCACTCTTGTTCGATGGGATCCTCTAGCATGACGAATTCGTCATCGTCGAGGCTTGCCTCGTCTTCGGAGGGGGGCATGTAATTATCATCCTCTGCCTCTGCATCTACCGCTCTCTCTGGAGGGATGGCCTCTCCATCCTCCTGTCCTAGATCGTACGGGAGGGGATTGTTGCCATCTTCGGCACTATCCGGAGTGTTATTATCTCTTGTGCCGGTATCACCAATTTTGCTTTGGCGGGACTTAGAGCGGCGCCGCTGACGTTGGCGCTTGGGTTGCTTCTTGGAGGGGTCATCCTCCGCTGTCTCGTCGCCATTGCCTTCTTTTGGTGTGTTCACCATGTATATATCGTATGATGAGGTGGCTGTCCAGTGCCCTCTGGGCAGTGGTTCCTCTTCGTCTCCCACATCGTCGTCCATACCGTCGATGTCTTCAGAGTCGAAGTCGAGCATGTCGGTTGAGTCATCGACAGTGGGTGGTGGGTGGGCAGCGAATTTCTTCGTCATCCGCATCCCAATCCTGCCAGACATAGTTCGGCCAGGATCCTCCTGACAAGGATAGAGACCTTAATGAGTTCAGTATGTCGCCAAAAGGGCGAGTGCTGAAAAATATCCGCGGAGGTAAACTCCATGATCGGCGCCCAATCGGATTCGCTAGGAACGGGCGTAGGCGGTTCGGAGTCCGTGGCCGGAGAAGGATCCGGCGGTCTGACAACACGACTCTCGTGCAGGGTAAGGTCGATGTTTGGCTTGATCGCCGCTGAGGGTAAGGCCTCCGTGGTGGGGTCCATCCACCCGTCCATGGACGGCGCAACTGGCTCCGAATTGAGGGTCGGAGCGGCTGCCGGTGCAATCTACTGAACACTGTCTAATGGTGGAGGTAAATCGTACTCACTGCGACCGCGTGACGCACAAGGCAGGGGCTCGAATCCATCGAAGATCAAGTCTTCGCGGATATCGGCCATGTAGTTTAAGCTTCCAAACCTAACCTGGTGGCCAGGGGCGTAACTTTCGATCTGCTCCAGACGACCAAGCGAGTTGGCCCGCAGTGCGAAGCTGCCGAACACAAAGATCTGTCCGGGGAGAAAAGTCTCACCCTGGACTGCATCGCTATCGATGATCGTAGGGGCCATCAAGCCTAATTGGTGATGACACAGAGGAACTCTCAATGAAAGCACCAATGTCGGTGTCAAAACCGGCGGATCTCGGGTATGGGGTCCCGAACTGTGCGTCTAGGCGGATGGTAACAGGAGGCAGGGGACACGATGTTTTACCCAGGTTCGGGCCCTCTTGATGGAGGTAAAACCCTATGTCATGCTTGATTTATTCTTGATGATATGGGTATTACAAGAGTTGATCTACCACGAGATCGGAGAGGCTAAACCCTAGAAGCTAGCCTATGGTATGATTGTTGTTGTCCTACGGACTAAAAACCCTCCGGTTTATATAGACACCGGAGAGGGTTAGGGTTACACAAGGTCGGTTACAAAGGAGGAGATATCCATATCCATACTGCCTAGCTTGCCTTCCACGCCAAGTAGAGTCCCATCCAGACACGAGACGAAGTCTTCAATCTTGTATCTTCATAGTCCAACAGTCCGGCCAAAGGATATAGTCCGGCTGTCCGGAGACCCCTAATCCCGGACTCCCTCAATCCTCCTCAGTACACCGGAGAGGGCTACTTTGATCCATGGGCTTATACCAACTTAGGCCAAAAGCCTAATCTTGGGGGAGTACATATTCCTCACCGACATTACATTCATGTTCCCACACTCATGCCAGTTGTCGGTGCTCATACCTTTTCATTGTACTATCCATGCTAGTTTATTTTCTTTTCCAACATTCTTCTTGTGTGTTTGAAAAACCTTAAGAAAAAAAATAGTTGTAGCCTTTAGCTAGTTTACTTTCCCTGCTTGTAGTACTAGTAATTAAAAAGAAAACCCAAAAAGATTTCTCGTTCTTCTTTTGCTTGTTGGGAGCTTTCCCGTGTAAATAGTTTTTCTCGTTCTTGTTTTACCTTCTTCAGAAAAACAAAAAACTCCAAAAACATTTCAGTGTGTTTCTTTGAAATTCTTTTCTTTACTTTGGGGGTCAAGACGAAAAGACCACGATGAAAATGTTGAGTATCTCTCATATGCATTATTGTTGATCTAATAAAGAGCCCATATGACCTTGTCTTCTGCCTTAAAATAAATGTTTGCAGATTCCAGCTTAGTCCAATGCACATGCACTATTATTATTATCCACACCGTTCGGTCGTGAAAGTGAAAGGCAATAATGACGATATATGATGAAATGATTGAGATGAGGAAAAGCTGGTATGAACTCGACCTATCTTGTTTTTGTAAATATAATTAGTTCATCGTTCTTGATTCAGCCTATTATGAATGAAACATATTTGCAATGACAATTAGAGATTATAGTTACTCATGCCATGCTTAATTAGCCAGGAGTTTATAATGGTTTACTTTGCGTGCCAACATGCTTTTAAAATGGTTGTGATGTAGTATGATAGGATGGTATCCTCCATTGAATGATTCGAGTGGCTTTACTTGGCACATGTTCATATATGTAGTTGAAATAAAATCAACATAGCCTCCACAATATTTATGTTCATGGTGATTTATATCCTACTCATGCTTGCACTCCATGTTGGTTAATCTCAATGCATGTTTATGACCATTGTCGCTCCCTAGTTGGTCTCTCCTCAATCTCTTGCTATCCTTCACTTGTACTAAGCGGGAATACTGCTTATGCATCCACTTCCATAAACCCAAAATTGTTCCATATGAGTCCACCATACCTACCTATATGCGGTATTTACCCGCCGTTCCAAGTAAATTTGCATGTGCCAAACTCTAAACCTTTAAATGATAATCTGTTTTGTATGCTCGAATCGCTCATGTGGCAACTAGGGTTGTCAATATCTTCCATGCTAGGTGGATTATTCTCAGGATGAGTGGACTCTGCTCATCATTCACGAGAAAATGGCTGGTAACCAGGATGCCCAGTGCCATGTTCAAATCAAATCAAAATATAATTGCAAACAAAACTCCCCCATGACTGTTGTTAGTTGGACGGTACCCATTGTTTCGGACCAACCGTGGAGTGTGCTTGTTGGTGGAGGGGGAGTATAAACTTTACCATTCTGTTTAGGAACCGCCTATAATGTATCTAGTATGGAAGATACCGAGATCTCTTGGTTGTTATGTTGACAATGAAAGCATGCCGCTCAAAATGTTATTTATCTCTGTTTCAAAAACTCGAGCACTGGCAACTCTGCAAATCCCTGTTTCCGTCTGTGAAGGGTCTATCTATTTACTTTTATTGCCGAGTCATCATCCTCTTATAAAAAGCACCAGTTAGAGAGCACCACTGTCATTTGTATGCGTTGTTATTAATTGATACTTGGTATGACTGTGACTAGATCTCTTTTACCATGAATTACAATGTCTAGTCAGTCCTTGATTTTCAGGGGTGCTCTGCATCTATGTTTTGTGGTCTCAGAAAGGGCTAGCGAGATACCATTTTGTTATATCATATCATGATTGTTTTGAAAAAAGTGTTGTCATCCGAGATTTATTATTATTGCTCGCTAGTTGATTATGCCATTGATATGACTAAATGTGAGACCTAAATGCTATTGTGAAAATGGTTAGCTCATAATCTTTGCTGGAAAATTGAGTGCTTGCTTTACATATTTGCAACAACAAGGTCAAACAGAGTTTGTAAAAGTTTTTCTTTATCACTTTCAGTTTGCCAACTGAATTACTTGAGGACAAGCAATGGCTTAAGCTTGGGGAGTTGATATGTCTCCATCGTATTTACTTTTCCAAACTCTTTTGCCCTTGTTTTGGACTCTAATTTGCATGATTTGAATGGAACTAACCTGGACTGACATTGTTCTTAGCAGAATTGCCATGGTGTTATTTTTGTGCAGAAATTAAAGTTCTCGGAATGACCTAAAACTTCACGGAGATTATTTTTGGAATAAATAAAAAATATTGCCGAAAGAATCAACCAGAGGGACCCACCACCTTTCCACAAGGGTGGAGGGCGCGCCCTCGTCTTGTGGGTCCCACGAGGCTCCACCGACCTCAACTACAACTCCATATATTCATGTTCGGGGGGAAAAAATAAGAGAGAAGGATTCATCGCGTTTTACGATACGAAGCCGCTGCCACCTCCTATTCTTCCTCGAGAGGGCAGATCTGGAGTCTGTTTTGGGCTCCGAAGAGGGGAAATCGTCGCCATCGTCATCATCAACCATCCTCCATCACCAATTTCATGATGCTCACTGCCGTGCGTGAGTAATCCCATCGTAGGCTTGCTGGACGATGATGGGTTGGATGAGATTTACCATGTAATCGAGTGAGTTTTGTTAGGGTTTGATCCCTAGTATACACTATGTTCTAAGATTGATGTTGTTATGACTTTGCTATGCCTAATGCTTGTCACTAGGGCCCGAGTGCCATGATTTCAGATCTGAACCTATTATGTTTTCAGGAATATATTTGTGTTCTTGTTCCTATCTTGCAAGTTATAGTCACCTACTACGTGTTATGATCCAGCAACCCCGGAGTGACAATAGTCGGGACACTTCCCGGTGATGACCGTAGTTGAGGAGTTCATGTATTCACTAAGTGCTAATGCTTTGGTCCAGTACTCTATTAAAAGGAGGCCTTAATATCCCTTTGTTTCCAATAGGACCTCGCTGCCACGGGAGGGTAGGACAAAAGATGTCATGCAAGTTCTTTTCCATAAGCACGTATGACTATATTCGAAATACATGCCTACATTATATTGATGAATTGGAGCTAGTTCTATGTCACCCTATGTTATAACTGTTGCATGATGAATGCCATCCGACATAATTATCCATCATTGATCCATTGCCTATGAGCTTGTTTCATATTTATCTTTGCTAAGTTACTTTTCCGTTGCCATTGTAATGATTGCTACAAAATTGCTACTATTACTTTTGCCACCATTACCGTTACTTCCATACTACTTTTCTACTAAATACTTTGTTGAAGATATTAAGTCTTTCAGGTGTGGTTGAATTGACAACTCAGCTGCTAATACTTGAGAATATTCTTTGGCTCCCCTTGTGTTGAATCAATAAATTTGGGTTGAATACTCTACCCTCGAAAAGTGTTGCGATCCCCTATACTTGTGGGTTATCAGCAAGCATCCAAATACATGCATAGCTTGTTGAACCTTTCATTCCCATCAAGTGAGAGATAGAAAGATGAGTCGGGGTTGCTTCTCCTAACCTCATTTTCATAATTCCAGAGAATCTTTTACTACCCTTCTTCATCACCATATACTAGTTTCGTTGCCATCCTTCTTGCCCTCTGTAGTTTCATCATGCATGTTGTTATGTGCCATTTTTTCTGAACAACCCTTGAGAAGTATATTAAGTTCATGTGTTGGTCAGCCTTAAAGCTAAGTACTTTAGTGCTAGGAATTTAGCTATGAAAGTCCCAATCTTCCACTTCTTGTTGCATGTGTGCTCATCAACATATATTTTCACCATGAATGTCGTAGTCCTATTGTCATATGATGCGCACAAGTACCAAACGTAGTCCTCATCCAATTTTCTTTGACTCTCTTCCTGTCATTCACATGCAGCTTGATATCAACTTTGTTCTGACCGGAGTTCTCTTTAACTAATGCCCTAGGTAGTTCTACACTCTCAAAGACCTGGCCAACATGGAACTTTGTCCTATGAAGATCCTCTGCTCAGAAAAGTTTGAACTTTAACTGGAAATCTTCATCATCCGAATTAGGTGCCCACACATCTTCACCCTTAGACAAGTCTTCACCAGAGTTGTATTTTTGTTTGTCTTTGTCTTGAGCTTTAGGCTATAGTTTCTCTTTTCCTTTCTGTTGTGCTTTCTCATTTGATTTATTCTCTTGTTTCTATTCTGTGTCATCCTCATCTACATATATGCATATAGATCATCATCACCATCTCCTATCTCATTATCACTATCCACAAGTAGAGCAAGGTCATAATCCTCATCATCTGCATCACTTGCTAAATAATTTGCTTCCATTACATAACTTAATTTGTTTTGCCTAGCACTCCTCCACATTGATGTGCTTCAGCTAGCATCCTCTTCTCTCATTTGTTTATCCATGTGTTGACTGGGGTGCACTAAAACTGGTTCTTCTTCCTCCTCCATTTGATTACCCACATCTGATTGGTGCCCTCATCACAAACTGAAATTGGTTGACATCATCATCTGCACCAAGATCGGGATAGCTAACTTGTATAGGAATAGGTGACACAATATCTTCCTGTCCTTCTCCATGCTTTGCTTCTGCCTGAACTTCTGCATCTCTGCATTATTGTGCATTCTCCTTGGTGGGATGAAAACGAGAGGCGGAGTTGCTCTTGGAAAGTTCCCAACATCATCCCCACTCAGGTTATCCTGGAAGCTATCACCATGATCCAAATAAATGTTAAAAGAGCATTGGCCAATATCAACAAACACCATCATTCTGTCTATCTGCTCATCCGTACTAATTTCCCCGAGACCATTTGTGTTGAGTGTAAGGATGGGGACACAGTAGATAACCTTGAGCCCCCTTTCCTCAGTGCTACGTCTTGAGCTTGCATTGGTTTTCCCCGAAGAGGAAGGGATGATGCAGCAGAGTAGCGTAAGTATTTCCCTCAGTTTTTGAGAACCAAGGTATCAATCCAGTAGGAGGCCACGCTCAAGTCCCTTGTACCTGCACAAAATGATAGCTACTCGCAACCAACGCGATTAGGGGTTGTCAATCCCTTCACGGTCACTTACGAGAGTGAGATCTGATAGATATAATATTTTTGGTATTTTTGGTATAAAGATGCAAAGTAAAAAGTAACGGCAAAGTAAAAAAAGCAAAGCAAGATTAAAGTGATGGAGATTGATATGATGAGAATAGACCCGGGGGCCATAGGTTTCACTAGTGGCTTCTCTCAAGAGCATAAGTATTCTACGGTGGGTGAACAAATTACTATTGAGCAATTGACAAAATTGAGCATAGTTATGAGAATGACTAGGCATGATCATGTATATAGGCATCACGTCCGTGACAAGTAGACCGAAACGATTCTGCATCTACTACTATTACTCCACTCATCGACCGCTATCCAGCATGCATCTAGAGTATTAAGTTAAAAACAGAGTAACGCCTTAAGCAAGATGACATGATGTATAGAGATAAATTCATGCAATATGAAATAAACCCCATCTTGTTATCCTCGATGGCAACGATGCAATATGTTCCTTGCTGCCCCTTCTGTAACTGGGAAAGGACACCGCAAGATCGAACCCAAAGCTAAGCACTTCTCCCATGGCAAGAACTACCAATCTAGTTGGCCAAACCAAACGGATAATTCGAAGAGACTTGCAAAGATAACCAATCATACATAAAAGAATTCAGAGAAGATTCAAATATTATTCATAGATAGACTTGATCATAAACCCACAATTCATCGGTCTCAACAAACACACCGCAAAAAGAAGATTACATCGAATAGATCTCCACAAGAGAGGGGGGAACTTTGTATTGAGATTCAAAGAGAGAGAAGAAGTCATCTAGCTACTAACTATGGACCCAAAGGTCTAAGGTAAACTACTCACACTTCATCGGAGAGGCTATGATGATGTAGAAGCCCTTCGTGATGATGGCCCGCTTCCGGTGGAGCTCCGGAACAGGCCCCAAGATGGGCTCTCGTGGATACAGAAAGTTGCGGCGGTGGAATTAGGTTTTTGGCTCCTGTTCTGATCGTTTGGGGGTACGTAGGTATATATAGGAGGAAGGAGTACGTTGGTGGAGCACCGAGGGGCCCACGAGGCAGGGGGCGCGCCCTAGGGGGGGCGCCCCCCACCCTCGTGACCTCCTCTTTGACTCCTTGGAGTAAGGTCCAAGTCTCGTGGATCACGTTCGGTGAGAAAATCACGTTCCCGAAGATTTTATTCCGTTTGGACTCCGTTTGATATTCTGTTTCTCCGAAACACTGAAATAGGAAAAAAATAGCAATTTTGGGCTGGGCCTCCGGTTAATAGGTTAGTCCCAAAAATAATATAAAAGTGGAAAATAAAGCCCAATATAGTCCAAAACAGTAGATAATATAGCATGGAGCAATCAAAAATTATAGATACGTTAGAGACGTATCAGGCATCCCCAAGCTTAATTCATGCTCGTCCTCGAGTAGGTAAATGATAAAAACAGAATTTTTTATGCAGAGTGCTACTTGGCATAATTTCAAAGCAAATCTTCTTAATTGTGGTATGAATATTCAGATTCGAAAGATTCAAGACAAAAGTTTATATTGACATAAAAATAATAATACTTCAAGCATACTAACAAAGCAATTATGTCTTCTCAAAATAACATGGCCAAAGAAAGTTATCCCTACAAAATCATATAGTCTGCTTATGCTCTATCTTCACCACACAAAGTATTTAAATCATGCACAACCCCGATGACAAGCCAAGCAATTGTTTCATACTCTAACTTTTTCAAAACTTTTTCAATCTTCACGCAATACATGAGCGTGAGCCATGGATATAGCACTATAGGTGGAATAGAATGGTGGTTGTGGAGAAGAAAAAAAGGAGGGGAAGATAGTCTCACATCAACTAGGCGTATCAACGGGCTATGGAGATGCCCATCAATAGATATCAATGTGAGTGAGTAGGGATTGCCATGAAACGGATGCACTAGAGCTATAAGTATATGAAATCTCAAAAAGAAACTAAGTGGGTGTGCATCCAACTTGCTTGCTCATGAAGACCTAGGGCAATTTGAGGAAGCCCATCATTGGAATATACAAGCCAAGTTCTATAATGAAAAATTCCCACTAGTATATGAAAGTGATAACATGAGAGACTCTCTACTATGAAGATCATGGTGCTACTTTGAAGCACAAGTGTGGTAAAAGGATTGTAACATTGTCCCTTCTCTCTTTTTCTCTCATTTTTTGGGCCTTTTCTCTTTTTTTATGGCCTCTTTTTATTTGGGCTTCTTTGGCCTCTTTTTTATTTATTTTTATTTTTTGTCCGGAGTCTCATCCCGACTTATGGGGGAATCATAGTCTCCATCATTCTTTCCTCACTGGGATAATGCTCTAATAATGATGATCATCACACTTTTATTTTCCTTACAAATCAATACTTAGAACAAAATATGACTCTATATGAATGCATCCGGCGGTGTACCGGGATATGCAATATGACAATGATGGAATGTGTCATGAACGGAACTAGATGGTGGAAAGTTGCATGGCAATATATCTCGGAATGGCTATGGAAATGCCATAATAGGTAGGTATGGTGGCTGTTTTGAGGAAGGTATATGGTAGGTGTATGATACCGGCGAAAGGTGCGCGGTATTAGAGAGGCTAGCAAAGGTGGAAGGGTGAGAGTGCGTATGATCCATGGACTCAACATTAGTCACAAAGAACTCATATACTTATTGCAAAAATCTAGAAGTTATCAAAGCAAAGTATTACGTGCATGGTCCTAGGGGGATAGATTGGTAGGAAAAGACCATCGCTCGTCCCCGACCGCCACTCATAAGGAAGACAATCAATAAATAAATCATGCTCCGACTTCATCACATAACGGTTCACCATACGTGCATGCTACGGGAATCACAAACTTTAACACAAGTATTCTTTAAATTCACAACTACTCAACTAGCATGACTTCAATATTACCACCTCCATATCTCAAAACAATTATCATGCTTCAATCTTTTCTTAGTATTCAACACACTCAAAAGAAAGTTTCACAAATCTTGAATACCAAGCATATTATTATTAAGAAAATTACCATGCTATTAAGAGACTCTCAAAATGATTTAAGTGAAGCATTAGAGATCAATAGTTTCTTTAAAAAAAATCCTTCTTGCTACGTCTTGAGCTTGCGTTGGTTTTCCCCGAAGAGGAAGCGATGATGCAGCAGAGTAGCGTAAGTATTTCCCTCAGTTTTTGAGAACCAAGGTATCAATCCAGTAGGAGGCCACGCTCAAGTCCCACGCACCTGCACAAAACGATAGCTACTCGCAACCAACGCGATTAGGGGTTGTCAATCCGTTCATGGTCACTTACGAGAGTGAGATCTGATAGATATAATATTTTTGGTATTTATGGTATAAAGATGCAAAGTAAAAAGTAAAGGCAAAGTAAAAAAGCAAAGCAAGATTAAAGTGATGGAGATTGATATGATAAGAATAGACCCGGGGGCCATAGGTTTCACTAGTGGCTTCTCTCAAGAGCATAAGTATTCTACGGTGCGTGAACAAATTACTGTTGAGCAATTGACAGAATTGAGCATAGTTATGAGAAAAACTAGGCATGATCATGTATATAGGCATCACGTCCGTGACAAGTAGACCGAAACGATTCTGCATCTACTACTATTGCTCCACTCATCGACCGCTATCCAGCATGCATCTAGAGTATTAAGTTAAAAACAGAGTAACGGATTAAGCAAGATGACATGATGTAGAGAGATAAATTCATGCAATATGAAATAAACCCCATCTTGTTATCCTCGATGGCAATGATGCAATACGTGCCTTGCTGCCCCTTCTGTCACTGGGAAAGGACATCGCAAGATCGAACCCAAAGCTGAGCACTTCTCGCATGGCAAGAACTACCAATCTAGTTGGCCAAACCAATTATACATAAAAGAATTCAGAGAAGATTCAAATATTATTCATAGATAGACTTGATCATAAACCCACAATTCATCGGTCTCAACAAACACACCACAAAAAGAAGATTACATCGAATAGATCTCCACAAGAGAGGGGGAGAACTTTGTATTGAGATTCAAAAAGAGAGAAGAAGCCATCTAGCTACTAAGTATGGACCCGAAGGTCTGAGGTAAACTACTCACACTTCATCGGAGAGGCTATGATGATGTAGAAGCCCTCCGTGATGACGGCCCTCTTCCGGCGGAGCTCCGGAACAGGCCCCAAGATGGGATCTCGTGGATACAGAAAGTTGCGGCGGTGGAATTAGGTTTTTGGCTCCTGTTCTGATCGTTTGGGGTACATAGGTATATATAGGAGGAAGGAGTACGTCAGTGGAGCACCAAGGGGCCCACGAGGCAGGGGGCGCGCCCCCCACCCTCGAACCTCCTCTTTGACTCCTTGGAGTAGGGTCCAAGTCTCCTAGATCACGTTCGGTGAGAAAATCACGTTCCCGAAGATTTTATCCCGTTTGGACTCTATTTGATATTCTGTTTCTGCGAAACACTAAAATAGGCAAAAAAACAGCAATTCTGGGCTGGGCCTCCGGTTAATAGGTTAGTCCCAAAAATAATATAAAAGTGGAAAATAAAGCCCAATATAGTCCAAAACAGTAGATAATATAGCATGGAGCAATCAAAAATTATAGATACGTTGGAGACGTATCACTCAGCAAGATTTTCTATCATAATAGGTGACCTGGTAAACCTTTTTCCACATGATCATACCAAATGACATGACCATTAGCATAAGAACGGTTCTGATTGCTTGTATCTGCATTGGTAATTCCCCGAAGAGGAGAGGATGATGCAGCACAACAACGGTAAGTATTTCCCTCAGTTATGAAACCAAGGTTATCAATCCAGTAGGAGAACCAAGCAACACTATGTAAACAACACCTGCACACAAACCACAAAAACTTGCAACACAACGCGTAAGAGGGGTTGTCAATCCCTCCTTGGTATTGAGATATATTAAATTGTATGAGACTGGATAAATAGATCAAGCAAAAACACAAAATAAAATAAGTAAAGAAAAAGTGCAGCAAGGTATTTTTGGATTTTTTGGATAAATAGATCTGAAAATAATATGATAGGAAATAGATCCGGGGGCCGTAGATTTCACTAGAGGCTTCTCTTAAGAAAACATCATACGGTGGGTAAACAACTTACTATTGGGCAATTGATAGAAGAGCAAATAATTATGATGATATCCAAGGCAATGCTCATGTATATAGGTATCACGTCCAAGATTAGTAGACCGACTCCTGCCTGCATCTACTACTATTACTCCACACCTCGAACGCTATCCAGCATGCATCTAGTGTATTAAGTTCATGAAAAAATGGAGTAATGCAATAAGAATGGTGACATGATGTAGACAAGATATATTCATGTAGGAATAGACCCCATCTTTTTATCCTTAATGGCAATGATACATGTGTGTCATGTCTCGTTCTATCACGGAGATTGAGCACCACAAGATCGAACCCATCACAAAGCACCTCTTCCCATGGCAAGAAAAATCAATCTAGTTGGCCAAACCAAAGTTTCGGAGAAGAAATACGAGGCTATAACAATCATGCATAAGAGAGTTCAATAAAGACTCAAATAATATTCATGGATAGATCTAATCATAAACTCACAATTCATGGGATCCCAACAAACACATCGCAAAAAGTAACTACATCAAATAGATCTCCAAGCATCGAGGAAAACATTGTATTGAAGATCAAAAGGAGAGAAGAAGCCATCTAGCTACTGCCTACGGAACTATAGGTATGTGGTAAACTACTCACGCATCACTGGAGGGGCAAGGGTGATGATGAAGAATGCCTCCGTGATCATTGACCCCTCCGGCAGAGTGCTGGAAAAGGCCTCTAGATTGGATCTCGTGGTTCTGGAACTTGCGGCGGCTGGAATTGTGTTTCATGACTCCCCTAAGGTTTTTGGGATTTTAGAGTATTTTTGAGCCAGAGGTTGGTGGAGGGTGTGCCTGTGGGCCCTACTACCCACCAGGGTGCGCCTGGGGGCCCTGGCGCGCCCTGGTGCCTAGTGGGCCCCATAGGCCCCCTCTGGTGCACTTCTTGGGCCTCTTGGGTGTCTTCTGGGCAGAAAAAAATCTCCAAAAGTTTTGTGGCATTTGGACTCCGTTTGGTACTGATATTTTGCGAAGTAAAAGAGAAGAAAAAAACAGCATCCCCAAGCTTAAATCCCGCTCATCCTTGAGTAGGTAAATGATAAAAACAGAATTTTTGATGTGGAATCCTACCCATCATATTTATCACATATTCTTTTCTTTGTAGCATGGACATTTGGACTTTAGATGATTGAAAGCAATAGTCTATAATTTGACATGAAGAACTCAATACTCAAGCATATCAATAAGCAAACATGTCTTTCAAAATATCAATGCTAAAGAAAGCTATCCCTAGCCCATTATGCTCAATCATTGATCCATTCATGAAACACACTCAAATATTAGCTACATTCAATGCACAAGTATGATCATAGTGCTCCCTAGTTGGTGCTTTTTATAAGAAAAGATGGAGACTCAATAAAAATAAAAATTTCATAAAAGTAAATAGATAGGCCCTTCGCAGAGGGAAGTAGAGATTTGTAGAGGTGCTAGAGATCAAAGTTTAAATTGAGATAATTTTTTTGAGAGGCATGCTTTTCCCTTCAACGAAAACGACCAAGAATTCCCAATATTTTCCATGCTAGATACATCATAGGCGGTTCCCAAACATAAAATATAGTTTATTCTTTTTTTCCACAATTCTTTCACAATCCATGGCTAGCCGTATCCACGGATGCCTTCCATACTAACACTTTCCAAGGAATTTATTATTCACAACATAAAGTAAATTTATTTTTTAATTCGGGATTGGGCATCCCTATTACCGACCACACTCTCGTGCAATGAAAAGTGAATAAACACTCATCTTGAGAATAAAACAACTAGCATGGAAAAATATTGGCCACCCCCTGCCGCTTCATGAGTGGTACGGGCACACAAAAAGGAAATTCATTTTGAAAATTAGAGTTGGAACATACAAATTTACTTGGAACGGTATGGAAATACCGCATATAGGTAGGTATGGTGGACTCATTTGGTACGACTTGGTTTAATGAGTTTGGATGCACAAGCAGTATTCCTGCTTAGTACAAGAGAAGGCTAGCAAATAGATTGAGAAGCAACCAACCATGAAACAAAAACGAGCATAAAACATAACTAACACCAAATAATGCACCACAAGTAGGATGTAACTTCATTGCATAACTATTGACTTTCGTGCTTGCATAGGGAATCACAAACCTTAACACCAATATTCCTACTAAAGCATAATTACTCACCAACATGAATCACATATTACTATCTCCATATCGCAAAACTATTGCTAGGAATCAAGTTTTAATATCCAATGATCTTCATGATAGTTTTTATTCTCCCTCTTGAATATCTATCACTTTGGGACTAGTTTCATATATTACCATTTCTTATAACAAGCTCTTAAACAAATTTAAGTGAAGAACAAGAGCATAAATATTTCTTCAAAATTTTCATCTCTCAAAATAATATAAGTGAAGCATAAGAGGATATTTCTTTAAAATTATATTAACTCTCAAAATAATCTAAGTGAAGCATGAGAGTATATTTATTCAAAATTAAAGCACCGCCATGCTCAAAAAGATATAAGTGAAGCACTAGAGCAATTCCATAACTCAAAAAATTCCATAAATCTTAGCAACCGTCATCGGTTACACTAACCACATTGCCACACCAAAATAACATTAAATGATAAATACACTTTCACAAATTTAACATAGCAAGAGAGCAAAAAGGCATTGCGCGACTAAAGGAGAGGAACGCCACTTACTTCCATAATTCAATTCTTAATAGGAGAAGGAAAATGGAATAAGTGTTATTATTGATCACAATAATAACTTGCTTCAAAATCCTAATGATATTGCTTCATGTCTCATTAACTATTTCTCCAATGTCTTTAGCTCTAGCAATCCAGTTTGAGGTACTCCTCCTTTCCTTCACAAAATTCAGGAGGGCATGGCCAATTGTCCATCCATTCCACATAAAGAAGAGATTTCGCAAGTGCTCAAGGGAATGAGAAGATATAGCTTGATAACCCACAAGTATAGGGGATCGCAACAGTTTTTGAGGGTAGAGTATTCAAGCCAAATTTATTGATTCGACACAAGGGGGGCAAAGAATATTCTCAAGTATTAGCAGCTGAGTTCTCAATTCAACCACACCTAGAAACTTAATATCTGTAGCAAGGTATTTAGTAGCAAAGTAATATGATAGTAGTGGTAACGGTGGCAAAAGGTAACGGTAGCAAAAGTAATATTTTTCGGTTTTATAGTGATGGTAACAGTAGCAGCGGAAAAGTAAATAAGAGAAGAACAATATAGGAAAAGCTCGTAGGCATTGGATCGGTGATGGAGAATTATGCCAGATGCGATCGATCATGTAATAGGCATAACACAGGGTGACACAGAACTAGCTGCAGTTCATCAATGTAATGTAGGCATGTATTCCAAATATAGTCATACATGCTTATGGAAAAGAACTTGCATGACATCTTTTGTCCTACCCTCCCGTGGCAGCGGGGTCCTATTGGAAACTAAGGAATATTAAGGCCTCCTTTTAATAGAGTATCGGACCAAAGCATTAACACATAGTGAATACATGAACTCCTCAAACTACGGTCATCACCTGTAAGTATCCCGATTATTGTCACTTCGGGGTTAACGGATCATAACACATAATAGGTGACTATAGACTTGCAAGATAGGATCAAGAACTCTCATATATTGATGAAAACATAATAGGTTCAGATCTGAAATCATGGCACTCGGGCCCTAGTGACAAGCATTAAGTATAGCAAAGTCATAGCAGCATCAATCTCAGAACATAGTGGATACTAGGGATCAAACCCTAACAAAACTAACTCAATTACATGATAAATATCATCCAACCCATCACCGTCCAGCAAGCCTACGATGGAATTACTCACACACGGCGGTGAGCATCATGAAATTGGTGATGGAGGAAGGTTGATGATGACGATGGCGATGGATTCCCCTCTCCGGAGCCCCGAACGGACTCCAGATCAGCCCTCTCGAGAGAGTTTAGGGCTTGGCGGCGGCTCTGTATCATAAAACGCGATGAATCCTTCTCTACGATTTTTTTACCCGAAAGTGAATATATGGAGTCAAGATTGAGGTCGGTGGAGCGCTAAGGGGCCCACGAGGCAGGGGGCGCGCCCAGGGGGTAGGGCGCGCCCCCACCCTCGTGGGCAGGGTGTGGGCCCCCTTACGTGGATCTTTCTTCCAATATTTTTTTATATTCCAAAATAATTCTCTGTTGATTTTCAGGTCATTCCGAGAACTTTTATTTCTGCATAAAAATAACACCATGGCAATTCTGCTGAAAACATAGTCAGTCCGGGTTAGTTCCATTCAAATCATGCAAGTTAGAGTCCAAAACAAGGGCAAAAGTGTTTGGAAAAGTAGATACGACGGAGACGTATCAACTCCCCGAAGCTTAAACCTTTGTTTGTCCTCAAGCAATTCAGTTGATAAACTTAAAGTGATAAAGAAAAACTTTTACAAACTTTGTTTGCTCTTGTTGTTGTAAATATGCAAAGCCAGCATTCAGGTTTTCAGCAAAGATTATGAACTACCCATATTCACAATAACATTTAGGTCTCATGTTTCCTCATATCAATGTCATAATCAGCTAGCGAGCAATAATAACAAATCTCGGATGACAACACTTTCTCAAAATAATCATGATATGATATGACAAGATGGTATCTCGCTAGCCCTTTCTGAGACCGCAAAACATAAACGCAGAGCACCTTTAAAGATCAAGGACTGACTAGACATTGTAATTCATGGTAAAAGAGATCCAGTCAAGTCATACTCAATGTAAACTAACAGTAATGGATGCAAATGACAGCGGTGCTCTCCAACTGGTGCTTTTTAATAAGAGGATGATGACTCAACATAAACGTAAATAGATAGGCCCTTCGCAGAGGGAAGCATGGATTTGTAGAGGTGCCAGAGCTCAGTTTTGAAATAGATATGAATAATATTTTGAGCGGTATACTTTCATTGTCAACATAACAACCGAGAGATCTCGATATCTTCCATGCTACACACATTATAGGCGGTTCCCAAATAGAATGGTAAAGTTTATACTCCCCCTCCACCAGCAAGCATCAATCCATGTCTTGCTCGAAACAACGAGTGCCTCCAACTAACAAGAGTCCTGGGGGAGTTTTGTTTGCAGTTATTTTGATTTGATTTGCATAAAGAATGGGACTGGGCATCCCGGTGACCAGCCATTTTTCTCGTGAGTGAGGAGCGGCACTCCTCTTGAGAATAACCCGCCTAGCATGGAAGATACAGACAGCCCTAGTTGATACATGAGCTATTCGAGCATACAAAACATAATGTTTATTTGAAGGTTTAGAGTTTGGCACATACAAATTTACTTGGAACGGCAGGTAGATACCGTATATAGGCAGGTATGGTGGACTCATATGGAACAACTTTGGGGTTTATGGAATTGGATGCACAAGCAGTATTCCCGCTTAGTACAAGTGAAAGCTAGAAAAAGACTGGGAAGCGACCAGCTAGAGAGCGACAACAGTCATGAACATGCATTAAAATTAATCAACACTGAATGCAAGCATGAGTAGGATATAATACACCATGACAATAAATATCATAGAGGATATGTTGATTTTGTTTCATCTACATGCGTGAACATGTGCCAAGTCAAGCCACTCGAATCGTTCAAAAGAGGATACCACCCTATCATACCACATCACAACCATTTTAATAGCATGTTGGCACGCAAGGTAAACCATTATAAACTCCTAGCTAATTAAGCATGGCATAAGCAACTATAATCTCTAATTGTCATTGCAAATATGTTTTTTTTCATAATAGGCTGAATCAGGAACGATGAACTAATCATATTTACAAACACAAGAGAGGTCATGTTCATACCAGCTTTTCCCATCTCAATAAGTTCATCATATAATCATCATTATTGCCTTTCACTTGCACGACCGAATAGTGTGGATAATAATAATAGTGCACGTGCATTGGACTAAGCTAGAATCTGCAAGCATTCAATTCAAGAGAGAAGACAAGGTAATATGGGCTCTTTGTTAGATCAACAATAATGCATATAACAGCCACTCAACATTTTAATCATGGTCTTCTCCTCTCGACCCCAAAGAACAAGAAAAGAAATAAAACTATTTACACATGAAAGCTCCCAACAAGCAAAAGAAGAACGAGAAATCTCTTTGGGTTTTCTTTCTAATTATTAGTACTACAAGCATAGAAAGTAAACTAACTAAAAGCTACAACTAATTTTTTTGTTTGTTTTTTCTTAAGGTTTATGAAACACACAAGAAGAGAGCATAAAGGAAAATAAACTAGCATGGATATTACAGTGAAAAAGTATGAGCACCGATAACTAGCATGAGTGTGTGAACATGAATGTAATGTCGGTGAGAAATACGTACTCCCCCAAGCTTAGGCTTTTGGCCTAAGTTGGTCTATGGCCACGGCTGGCCTGGCGGATATCCAAAGTTGTAGCTCGGGTCATACTAAGATGCAGCGGCAATTGCCTGATGAGCTGCAGCTTGGAGGCGAGTTGTCTCTGCCCTCCTCTCGTACTCGGTCGCCTCCTCTCTGGTTATAACATATCTCCCCTTTGCCTGAAAGTCAAAGAAAGTGGGAGTAGGGAGAGCGATGTGATAGGTGCGTTGTCTGTCAAAGATTAGTAGGTACTGGAGGAACTGATCGTCCTCTCAACAAACTGATGACGAACCATAGCATCATAATCTAGATAAGAAGGAGGCAACTCAATATCATCTCCACGTATGGGTATCTCAAGAAAGTTAGCTATACGAGTTGCATAAATTCCACCAAAGAAATCTCCATGAATACGATTATTATGCAACCTACGTGCAACTATAGCCCCCAAGTTGTATTGTTTATCTCCTAAAACAGCGCTCCTGAGAATGCTAAGATCAGGTACACACATGTGACATGCTTCATCTTTACCATTTATGCATCTACCTATGAAGAGAGCAAAATAATGTATAGCAGGAAAATGAATGCTCCCTATGGTGGCTTGTGTTACATCTCTAGACTCCCCCACTATAATACTAGCAAGAAAATCTCTAAATTCAGATTTGCAAGGTTCACTTACATCACCCCAATGAGGGAGTTTACAAGCAGTGTTAAAATCTTATAAGTCCATGGTATAAGATTTATCATAAAGATCAAACAGGACAGTTTGAGAATTGCGTGATGATGAGAATTTAAACCTTCTCACAAATGAATCAGTTAAATAGAGGTATTGACGGCACTTATCTACCTCGAAGCTCTCCAGATCAGCATTATGCACATATGCATCAAATTCCTCTTTAATTCCTGCTCGGATCATGAAATCCTCTGACGACCATTCATAAGGCAACACTTGAGCGTCTCTTGGTGGTTCCTTGTCCGCATCGCGTATTGCGGGCTAGGGTCCTTGCTTCCTTGAAGAACCACCTTGGTACATTTTCCTAAACATATTTCTTCCTTTGAAAAATTTCTGAAATTTTTACTAACTTAAAAATAAGAGTGAACCAAACTCAACAATATTGACAGCAACTACTCCTACAAGTGCCTAGAGGCAATATCATGCATCAAAACTACTTTTGACCACATAAATTTGACATGCAAGCTCAAGAACAGGGTCACCTAAGCAGCAAAAATTTGCAATGAATAAAGCACTAGAACAAAAACTAATTGGACCATTGGAGGAGTCACATACCAAAGAACAATCCCTCAAAGCAGTTTTGTGAATGGAGCTTTGAGCTAGGAGATCGAAAATGGCAGCAAGATGGGCTTGAACTCGGGTTTGAGCTGGTTGGTGATTTTTTTGGGAGGAAGAAGGAGTGTGTGGTAGCTGGAATAAGTGGAGGGGATCCACATGGGGTCCACGAGGCAGGCGGGCGCGCCCAGGGGGTAGGGCGCGCCCTCCACCCTCGTGGGCATGTGGCTGCTTCCCCTGCTGTGTTTTCAGTGCCAGATATTCAAAAATATTCTAGAAAAAATCATATTTAATTTTTAGGGCATTTGGAGAACTTTTATTTTTGGGGTATTTTTTATTGCATTGATAATTCAGAAAATAGATAGAAAAATACTATTTTTGCTTTATTTAATATAAATAATAGAAATTAAAAAGAGGGTACGGAGAGTTGTGTTTTCTAAATTCATCCATCTCATGCTCGTCAAAAGGAATCCGCTAACAAGGTTGATCAGGTCTTGTTAACAAACTCATTTCGAATAACATGAAACCGGAGAATTTTCGAATAACACTAGGTTACCTCAACAGGGATATGCATGTCCCCAACAATAAGAATATCATATTTCTTCTTGACAGTAGGAAGAGGAAATTCAAAACCTCCAATAGTGATTGTTGAAACTTTTCCAATAGAATTGATACTATGGACTTGAGGTTGTTTCCTCGGAAAGTGTACCGTATGCTCATTACCATTAACATAAAGTGACATTGCCTTTGGTGCAATCAATAACAGCCCCTGCAGTATTCAAAAAGTGTCTTCCAAGATTAATAGACATATTATCGTCCCCAGGAATATCAAGAATAACAAAGTCCGTTAAAATAGTAACATTTGCAACCACAACAGGCACATCCTCACAAATACCGACAGGTATAGCAGTTGATTTATCAGCCATTTGGAAAGATATTTTAGTAGGTGTCAACTTATTCAAATCAAGTCTACAATATAAAGAGAGAGGCATAACACTAACACCGGCTCCAAGATCACATAAAGCAGTTTTAACATAGTTTCTTTTAATAGAGCATGGTATCGTTGCTACTCCGGGATCTCCAGGTTTCTTTGGCATTCCACCTTTAAAGGTATAATTAGCAAGCATGGTGGAAATTTCAGCTTCCGGTATCTTTCTTTTATTTGTAACAATATCTTTCATGTATTTAGCATAAGGATTCATTTTAAACATATCAGTCAAACGCATACTCAAAAAGATAGGTCTACTCATTTCAGCAAAGCGCTCAAAATCCTCATCATCCTTTTTCTTGGATGGTTTAGGAGGAAAAGGCATGGGTTTCTGAACCCATGGTTCTCTTTCTTTACCGTGCTTCCTAGCGACAAAGTCTCTCTTATCATAATGTTGATTCTTTGATTGTGGGTTATCAAGATCAACAGCAAGTTCAATCTCTACATCATTGTCATTACTAGGTTGAGCATCAACATGAGCATCATCATTAACGTTATCACTAGGTTCATGTTCATTACCAGATTGTGTTTCAGCATCGGAGATAGAGATATTATTGGGATTCTTAGGTGTGTCAATAACAAATTCACTAGAAGCATGCAAAGTCCTACCATTTTTCTTTCTCTTCCTTTTAGAAGGACTAGGTGCATCAATATTAATTCTTTGAGAATCTTTCTCAATTCTCTTAGGATGACCCTCAGGATACAAAGGTTCATGAGTCACTTTACCACCTCTAGTTGCAACTCTAACAGCAAAGTCATTATTTTTACTATTCAATTCATTGAGCAAATCATTCTGAGCTTTAAGTACTTGTTCTACTTGAGTGGTAACCATAGAAGCATGTTTACTAATAAGTTTAAGTTTACCTTTAACACTAGCCATATAATCACTCAAGTGTTCAATCATATAAGCATTATGTTTCAATTGTCTACCAACATAAGCATTGAAGTTTTCTTGATTAACCATAAAGTTATCAAATTCATCCAAGCATTGGCTAGCAAACTTAGCAGGAGAGATTTCAGCTTTATCATATCTATAGAGAGAATTTACCTTTACTACCTGTGTCGGGTTATCGAGACCATGTGTTTCTTCAATAGGTGATGACTTAAGACCATGTATTTCTTCAACAGGAGGTAAATTCTTAACATCTTTAGCATTTATACCTTTTTCTTTCATAGATTTCTTTGTCTCTTGCATATCTTCAGGACTGAGAAATAGAATGCCCCTTTTCTTCGGAGTTGGCTTAGGAGTTGGTTCAGGAAGTGTCCAATTATTTTCATTGGTCAACATATTATTCAATAGAATTTCAGCTTGATCAACAGTTCTTTCCCTGAAAACACAACTAGCACAACTATCTAGGTAATCTCTGGAAGCATCGGTTAGTCCATTATAAAAGATATCAAGTATTTCATTCTTCTTGAGAGGATGATCAGGCAAAGCATTAAGTAATTGGAGAAGCCTCCCCCAAGCTTGTGGGATACTCTTTTCTTTAATTTGCACAAAATTATATATCTCCCTTAAAGCAGCTTGTTTCTTATGAGCAGGGAAATATTTAGCAGAGAAGTAGTAAATCATATCCTGGGGACTACGCACACAACCAGGATCAAGAGAATTAAACCATATCTTAGCATCACCCTTTAATGAGAACGGAAATAATTTAAGGATATAATAGTAGCAAGTTTTCTCATCATTAGTGTACAGGGTAGCTATATCATTTAATTTAGTAAGATGTGCCACAACAGTTTCAGATTCATAGCCATAGAAAGGATCAGATTCAACCAGAGCAATTAACTCAGGATCAACAGAGAAATCATAATCCTTATCACTAATAAAGATAGGTGAAGTAGCATAAGCAGGATCATATTTCATTCTAGCATTCAGAGTTTTTTCTTTAAGCTTAGCCATTGTTGAGGAAATCGTTAACTGGTAACTGCTCGGTTGGCTGGCGAGTAGGGGATTAATAGGCTAATCGGCAAGTTAATCAGCCATTTAATCAATTGATCGGACGATTTATCAGTTTATCGGCTACTCGGTGACCCTATGAGTAGGGATTAATCGGCAAGTTACCTGGTTAATCGGATGAATTCTTGAACAGGGAGCTTAGCTAATAGTTTCTTAAGATCACTTCTAGCATTGCAAGCTAAGAAGTCTCTAGCAGTTTCTTCATCCATAACATAACCCTCGGGAACAACAGGCAATTCATATCTAGGGGGAGAATCTTCATCATCACTTTCATCAATATTATCAATTTCAATAATTTCATTCTCTCTAGCCCTAGCAAGTTGTTCATCAAGAAATTCACCAAGTGGCACAGTAGTATCAAGCATAGAAGTAGTTTCATCATAAGTATCATGCAAAGCAGAAGTGGCATCATCAATAACATGCGACATATCAGAATCAATAGCAGAAGCAGGTTTAGGTGTTGCAAGTTTACTCAAAATAGAAGGTGAATCAAGTGCAGAGCTAGATGGCAGTTCCTTACCTCCCATCGTAGTTGAGGGAAAACATTGGTTCTTTGATCTTTCAAGTTATTCATAATGATAAGCAGATATAAATTCCAAGTGACTCAAGGAATAGAGCTATGCTCCCCGGCAAGGGCGCCAGAAAATGTTCTTGGTAACCCACAAGTATAGGGGATCGCAACAGTTTTCGAGGGTAGAGTATTCAACCCAAATTTATTGATTCGACACAAGGGGAGCCAAAGAGTATTCTCAAGTATTAGCAGCTGAGTTGTCAATTCAACCACACCTGGAAACTTAATATCTGCAGCAAGGTTTTAGTAGAAAAGTAATATGATAGTAGTGGTAACGGTGGCAAAAGGTAACGGTAGCAAAAGTAATATTTTTGGGTTTTATAGTGATGGTAATAGTAGTAGCAGAAAAGTAAATAAGCGAAGAACAATATAGGAAAAGCTCGTAGGCATTGGATCAGTGATGGAGAATTATGCCGGATGTGATCAATCATGTAACAGTCATAACATAGGGTGATACAGAACTAGCTGCAGTTCATCAATGTAATGTAGGCATGTATTCCGAATATAGTCATACGTGCTTATGGAAAAGAACTTGCATGACATCTTTTGTCCTACCCTCCCGTGGCAGTGGGGTCCTATTGGAAACTAAGGGATATTAAGGCCTCCTTTTAATAGAGTACCGGACCAAAGCATTAACACATAGTGAATAAATGAACTCCTCAAACTACGATCATCACCGGTAAGTATCCCGATTATTGTCACTTCGGGGTTAACGGATCATAACACATAATAGGTGACTATAGACTTGCAAGATAGGATCAAGAACTCTCATATATTGATGAAAACATAATAGGTTCAGATCTGAAATCATGGCACTCGGGCCCTAGTGACAAGCATTAAGCATAGCAAAGTCATAGCAACATCAATCTCAGAACATAGTGGATACTAGGGATCAAACCCTAACAAAACTAACTCGATTACATGATAAATCTCATCCAACCCATCACCGTCCAGCAAGCCTACGATGGAATTACTCACACACGGCAGTGAGCATCATGAAATTGGTGATGAAGGAAGGTTGATGATAATGATGGATTCCCCTCTCTAGAGCCCCGAACGGACTCCAGCTTAGCCCTCCCGAGAGCGTTTAGGGCTTGGCGGCGGCTTCGTATCGTAAAACGTGATGAATCCTTCTCTCTGATTTTTTTCTCCCCAAAAGTGAATATATAGAGTCAAGGTTGAGGTTAGTGGAGCGTCAGGGGGCTTACGAGGCAGGGGGCGCGCCCAGGGGGTAGGGCACGCCCCTACCCTCGTGGACAGGGTGTGGGCCCCCTGACGTGGATCTTTCTTCCAGTATTTTTTATATATTCCAAAATAATTCTCCGTTGATTTTCAGGTCATTCCAAGAAATTTTATTTCTACACAAAAATAACACCATGGCAATTCTACTGAAAACAGCGTCAGTCCGAGTTAGTTCCATTCAAATCATTCAAGTTAGAGTCCAAAACAAGAGCAAAAGTGTTTGGAAAAGTAGATACGACGGAGACGTATCATAGCTCTCTAGGACTAGATGGACTTCACGTGGCTTTCTACATCTCGGCATGGAAACGGATGGAGACAATGTAACCAAATTGTTACAAGATGTCTATACCCGAGGTAAGCTTCATCCATAGCTCAAGAAAACATACATCACACTAACTCAAAATCCAGTGTTATAACTCCTCAAGATTTTAGGCCTATTAGTCTCTGTAATATTGTTTACAGATTATTGCAAAAGCTTTAGTTGATAGACTTAAGGATATCGTCTATTATTACTTTCACGAATCATAAGAAGATTTATTCAAGGAAGGAGAATTGCTAATAACATTATTCTTGCTCAAGAAATCTCTCATTCCTCTCAGCTCGCTTCTTGGAAATATAAATCCTTTATGCTAAAATTATCCTTTACGCTAAAATTAGATTTAGCAAAAGCCTTTGATAGAATTGAATGAAGTTTCGTTAGGAGGGTATTTCTTCATAAGGGGTTGTATAGTCATTTTGTTGATTTGATATATGAATGTGTCTCCTCTGCTACATTTTCCATTAACATTAATGGTCAACCGTTTGGCAATTTTAGGGGATCTCAAGGTGTCTGACAAGGTTGTCTGTTATCTTCATTTCTTTTTATTCTTCTTGTCAATGAATTGACGATGTCCATGCATGAGGCTTTAAATGTCAATCATTGAGTGGCATCTAGCTAGGTCCCTCTTGTCCCCCTATCCACTCTTTGTTGTAGATGACCTGATAGTTTATGGTTGAGTGGATAATAATGATGCTAATGCTATTGCTCGAATTATTAATCACCGTTGTGCTATCTCTGGTCAAACTCCAAAGTGGAATATATCTGCCATTTTCTTTAGAAAACACACGAATAATCATCTTAGATATGCTATTACAAATATTTTTCCTTCCCCGGACATGAACCTCAATACCTTACATCTGGGTAACCCTCTTATTCTCCTTGGTAAGAACAAAGTTGCTACCTATAATTTTATTATTGACAAATTTAGCACAATCTCTATAAGGCTATTCCATGCAGGTAGATTCACTCTTATTAAATATGTTTTTTCTTGTTTGCGTGTTTACTATATGTCTACTGTTCTCTTAAGTAAAGGGGTCATCACTAAGCTCACTTCCATTGTTAGAATTTTTTTGTGGACTAGGATTCCGAAGGACAATGATTCCAAACGTATATGTTTTAGATCTTGGGATGACATTTGCAAACCTATGCATGAGGGTGGACTGGGAATTAGAGACTTGCCCTTTATAAACAAATCCCTTGTAGGTACGGCTGTCTGGAGAATCATCAAAACCCCTTCTTCCCTAGTTGCCAATATCCTCAAAGCTAAATACTTTCATAATACTTCTCTTTGGAAACCCAACTCTTCTGTTCCCAACTCAGCCTTTTGGGCTTCCATAGTTAAAATTGTTCCTCTTGTGCATGATTCATGTCAACTCAAAATTGCAAATGGCAACACTTGTATTTGGACCAATCCTTAGTGCAAGAATTGGAGGAACACTCATGATTGCTTAAATCCTAATTGGAGCATCCTTGTCCTAAGGTTATTCGTGATCTTTGGCATCCCAATTCTAAACTTTAGGATGCTAATAGGATTAATACTTTCTTTGAGGAATCCTTAAAATATGAAATTCTAAATATTCTTATTATCAATGGGTATTTTAATGATACCATATGTTGGACTCATACTCCTAGTGTAGAGTGTACTATGTACCAAAAGTGCCAACAAAACTTTTTTTGCGGGATGCCCAAGTTGCTTCACGACGAAGTTCGCCTATTTTGGATAATAGCCACTCTTAAGCAAGTTTGAAACAATAAGTCCATTACTCTTAGATTGAAAGCACCTTCTTGAAAAAAACCTAGTTGAGGGACTAATGTGTTTGTGAGAATTGCAGGATAACACAGGTAGAAGTCCCTCATTGATTCGGTTTTCCTACCAGAGATGACCCCTAAAAATGTATGAAGACATTGAAGTCAAAGGTGGTATGTGAAGACATTCACATTGAAGACTATGACAAGAGAAGACATCGCATGAAGACTATGGAGCGCGAAGACTTAGCAGTTTCGTCGTTCTGTGTTTTTCCTTGTTGAGTCATAGGAACCACCGTACTGTTAAGTGGGGTCCAAGAGAACCAGTCAGAATGACTGAAGTGATGCTTAACCAAAATCCTATGTCTTCGAGTGAAGACTATGAGAGCAAATCTTGTCCAGAGTTGGATAAGTCAGCTTTGCTTGTAGCCCAAGTAAAGTTGTCGTGTGTGTTTGAAATCTGACCGTTGGAACACGTGTCAGTTCCTTAGTGACCCAGGGTCATTTCGGACAAATCAGGTCGGGTTGCCTAGTGGCTACAAATAGCCCACCCCCTACAACCATAAACGGTTGGCTGCTCAGAGTTAAAGCACGGCTTTTGTCGTTTGAAAGCAACCCACCTCAAAGCCTTTGAGAGAGAATTCCTTGAGAGGATAGTGTTAGGCATCACTTAAGTCTTCCTGTCTGTGTGATCTGAAGACTTATTACACTTGAGGACTGTGAATCCTCCAGCCGGTTAGGCGTCGCATTCTGAGCATCCAAGAGTCATTGTGGATCGCCGGTGAACGAAGTCTGTGAAGGTTTGGAAGTCTACCTTGAAGACTTACCAGAGTGATTGGGCGAGGACTGGGTGTCCTTAGCTCAAGGGGAATAAGGTGAAGACGAGGTCTTCTGAGTTGAATCTCAGCCTCCCTAACCAGACGTATAGTTGTCACAGCAACTGGAACTGGTCCAACAAATCATTGTCTTCAACGAGTCACTGGTTTCATCCTTCCCTTCCCTTTACTTACTGTTGGTCCTTGTGAAGTCATTGTACGATTGCATCACCATTTGGCTTCACCGAGTGATTACTTGTTCTGATTGGCTTCACAATAAGTTCCTACCTGATCCTTACTGCCTAGCTGCTATTAGTCATTGTGTTTTCACTTCATTGAATACTTGACTATGGTTTGCCTAGTATAGTCTACCTTCCGCTGCATGGTAATAGGTTTATTTCTATCGTTTGTCTTTGAAACTTACATGTTTTGAAGACTTTCCTAAAAATCGCCTATTCACCCCCCCTCTAGTCGATCACTAGCACTTTCAATTGGTATCAGAGCAAGGTACTCCCTTGTTCTGTGTGATTCGGTTTAACCACCTGGAGTTTTAGCTATGTCGACTGCAGGGATAATTAAAGTCTCCGCTGCGTGCCCTGTCTTCGATGGAACTGAATATCCCTACTGGAAGAATAAGATGCGCATGAATCTTGAAGCCATTGATGTCGACCTATGGTATGTCGTCAAGAATGGAGTTCCCAAGGCTGGAGAAGGTGTCACTGCTGCTGATGTCAAGAAGTTCGTTCAACTGGACTCTACTGCCAAGAATATCATCTTTGGTCATCTGACCAAAGGACAGTATGGCCGCGTGAGTGCTTTGGAAACATCTAAGCTAGTCTGGGACTGGCTCTCCAAGGTCAACGAAGGCATCTCAACCCAGAGAGATCAGAGAATCAGTGTCCTTTGCAACTTCTTCAACCGCTTCAAGAGAAATGACAATGAGAATGTCCAGCTCACGTTTGATCGACTCACTGACATCACAAATGAGCTTCAAGCCCTCGGCGCTACTGAGATCACCAAGCATGAAGTCGTCAAGACACTCCTGAGATCACTTGACAGTTCGTTTGACACCCTAGCCCTGATGATTCAAGAACGTCCTGATTTCAAGAAACTTGATCCGTCTGACATACTTGAGAGGCTCAACACACACGAGTTTCGGCTTTCTGAGAAAAGAGACATCTACGGTCCCAACTATGGGCGAACTCGTCCCTTGAAGGAAAAGGCTGTCTTCTCATCTGAAGAAGAATCTGACAGGAGTTCTGATGATCCTGAAGACATTGGAAAGGAGCTTGCTATGCTTGTGAAGAAGTTCCAAAAATTCACCAAGAAGAAAGGCCTCAGAAAGTCTTCACGATCAAGCTCAAGGAATGATGAAGCTTCTCCTCATGACTACAATAAGAGAACATATCACAAGTGCAAGAAACCTGGCCACTACATCCCTGAGTGTCTAAAGTGGGACAATGAGAACAAGAAGAAGAAGAGCAAGGAGTATGACTCTGACGATAAGATGAAGAAGAAATACTCAAAGTCTTCTTCCAAGTCTTCCTCCAAGTCTTCATCACACAAGAAGAGCTCATCTGGCAAGGCACGTGCGTTTGTTGGCAAGGAAATGGATTCTGAGGAGGAGTCCGCTTCTGAGGAGGCGGAGGTGGAGTCTGAGGAGGAGTACGATTCTGGCATTGCGAGTCTGGCTACAGCATACGTTGCCAAGTCCATCTTCAACACTGAAGACAATGACTTCATCACCGACACCGATGCAAATGACAAGGACTACTCTGCTCCTTCCTACTGCTTCATGGCATGCGGTGCCAAGGTAAACACACGCACTACTCACTATCAAACATCTAGTGATGATGACTCTGATTGTGGTTCCAAACCCAGCTACAAAACACTTGCTAAAATTGCAACTGAACAACAGAAAGCTATGGAACACATTCAAAAACTGTTAGACAAAAGCGATGATCTGTTAGACGCTGAAATGACTCGATCTCAGTCCTTAATTGAAGACATAAAAAATCTTCACATTAAGTATGAGGAACTTGAAAGTCGTCATGAAACACTCTCAACAACTCATGAAAGGCTTTCCTATGATTATCTTCAAAGGAAGCAAGATCTTGAGAAATTGAGAGCGGCTCATGAAGATCTTCAAAAGGAAAATGAGTCACTTCGCGCCGAACAGATCAGTTCAGCTCAGGAAGGATTTGAACCACCATGTCTTAAATGCATTGAGCGTGATAACACTACTTCTGTTGCTGAATGTTCTACTGCTGCTACTATTGCAATATCTTCAACTGTTGATGTGGTAACTAACCCCTCTGCTGAGGATACCACTGCTATTGCTGATGAGAATGCTAGGTTGAAGACACTGCTTGAAATAGGGATGTACAAAAGTCTCAAAGGGCATCAGACACTATGTGATGTCCTCAAAAGGCAGATCCTGAACCGAAACCCTAGGAAAGAGGGTGTTGGGTTCGAAAGGAAAATGAATGCTGATGGCTCTTACTGGAAACCTGAGCAGTACCCCAAAACCACATGGGTTGCTGCAAAGGAACCTTCAGCGGATCCATCCACCCTATCTGGCTTCACTTGTGCTAATCCCATTGTTATTGATGAATCCTTTGATGCAAACTATAAACTGTTTAAGAATCAGAATGGTGAAGTGTTTGCCAGGTATATTGGTACTAACTGCAGGAATGCACCGCCTATGAAGAAGATCTGGGTGCCGAAAAGGTGTTTGGAGAATCTTCCTGTGAATGTCATCATGACACCACAGGTGAAGAAGACAAACCCCAGACCACAGGCTTCATACGGTCAAAAGGCTTCATACAGACGGAGGACTCACCTGAGTCGCACTAACGCAAATGTTTTGCAGGGAAGCCATACTCGGGCCTATGAATATGAGCGCGGTTCATCAAACCGCCATGTTCATAAGACCAAGAACTATTCTACTTATTCTTATGAGTACTATTGTTCACCTGCAAGACTTTTTGCTAAGGCTCCAAAGCCAAAGTTCTCAGATGCTGCACTTAGACTCATTGCTTCGAAGCCACCCTTGAAGATGTGGGTGGCTAAGAAAGCTTAACTCTCTTTTGCAGGGAAAGGTCTCCAGATGAAAACCAAAATCGTCTAACGCTATTGCTGGGGACCTTAAACATCTTGTAGGGCGCAAGATCAAATGCCCAAATGGTCTTATTATGTACTTTGTTCCTGAATCGCTTGCTACTTGCCCTATCAGTCCTAATCTCGATCTAAGCTTTAATAATCCACTGGTTCGTCAAATGTTTTTGCTTCACAATTCTCTTCGTGAAGCCTATCCCCCTAACTGCACTGTAGGGTACGACACCAGCAGCTTCAGAATGGATTATTGATAGTGGGTGTACCAATCACATGACTGGCAAGCGAAGCCTTCTCATGGACTCAACTTTACGTCCATCTAACAAAAGTCACATCACATTTGCTGACACTGGTAAAAGCAAGGTATTGGGTCTAGGTAGAGTTGCAATATCAAAGGATCAACACATGGATAAAGTCATGCTTGTTGAATCCCTTGGTTTCAACTTAATGTCTGTCTCAATGCTTTGCGATTTAAACATGATTGTGATATTTGGAAAATATCGCTGCCTTGTTCTAATGGAATCTAACAAGTCTCTAGTGTTTGAAGGGTATCGGAAAGATGATTTGTACGTGGTAGATTTCTCAGCAGGACCACAACTTGTCGTATGTCTTCTAGCAAAAGCTTATGAATGTTGGCTCTGGCATCGGAGGCTAGGGCATGCTGGCATGAGGAACCTCCACACACTTGCAAGGAAGAAGCATGTCATAGGCATCGAGGGCGTCAAGTTCAAGAAGGATCACTTATGCGGTGCCTGTGAAGCAGGAAAGATGACGAGGGCCAAGCATCCCTCGAAGACAATCATGACAACGACTCAACCCTTCGAACTGCTCCACATGGATCTTTTCAGTCCCACTCATTACTCAACTCTTACTACTATTGCTTGTCTCTATGGCTTTGTCATTGTTGATGATTATTCAAGATATACTTGGGTGCATATAATCCTCTACAAGACTGAAGTGCAGGATGTCTTCAGACGCTTCGCCAGTCGAGCAATGAACAACTATGGCGCCAAGATAAAGCACATCAGAAGTGACAATGGCACTGAATTCAAGAACACTGGCCTAGATACATACCTTGATACCTTAGGCATCACATATGAATTCTCAGCTCCGTGCACGCCACAGCAGAATGGCATCGTCGAACGCAAGAACAGAACACTTATTGAGATGGCCCGGACGATGCTTGATGAATACAAGACTCCAAGAAAATTCTGGCCGGAAGCCATTGATACTGCATGCATTGTTGAGGAAATCGTTAACTGGTAACTGCTCGGTTGGCTGGCGAGTAGGGGATTAATAGGCTAATCGGCAAGTTAATCGGCCATTTAATCAATTAATCGGACGATTTATCAGTTTATCGGCTACTCCGTGACCCTATGAGTAGGGATTAATCGGCAAGTTAACTTGTTAATCGGATGAATTCTTGAATAGGGACTGCATGTCATATCATCAACCATGTTTATCTTCACAAGCTTCTGAACAAGACATCCTATGAGCTCCTTACTGGCAAGAAGCCAAATGTCAGTTACTTCACAGTATTTGGTGCCAGGTGCTGGATCAAGGATCCACATCACACTTCAAAATTAGCACCAAAAGCACATGAGGGTTTTATGCTTGGATATGGAAAGGATTCGCACTCCTACAGAGTCTTCAACCTTTTTCACTATAAAGTGGTTGAAACAGTGGATGTGCGGTTTGATGAGATGAACGGCTCACAAAGAGAGCACCTGCCAAATGTGCTAGATGAAGTTCCATCCAGTGAATCAATCAAACTTATGGGAATTGGAGAAATCATACCGTCTGAAGCTCAACCTGAAGAGGAACTTATCATCTCCGCACCTGATCAACATGAAGACAATGCTCAGCCTGAAGACAATCCCTCTAACGATGACAATGATCAGCAAGAGCAAAATCTTCGTCCTGTACATCCTCGTGTTGCAAATGAAGTACAGATTGAGAGAATAATTGATAGCATCAATGCACCAGGTCCGCTCACTCGTTCAAGGGCAACACAGCTAGCAAATTTCTGTGGGCACTTTGCATTCGTCTCAATATCTGAACCCAAGAAAGTTGAAGAAGCCTTCATGGAACCTGAATGGATTCAAGCTATGCAAGAAGAGCTTCAATAGTTTGAGCTGAATAATATATGGGAACTGGTTAAGCATCTTGATCCTCGCAAGCACAATATATTAGGCACCAAATGGATATATCGCAACAAGCAAGATGAGCATGGTCAAGTTGTCAAAAACAAAGCTCGTCTCGTTGCTCAAGGATACACTCAAGTTGAAGGGATTGACTTCGATGAAACATTTGCTCCTGTGGCTAGACTTGAAGCCATATGCATACTGTTGGCTTATGCAAATCATCATAATATTCTTCTGTATCAAATGGATGTGAAGAGCGCTTTTCTCAATGGCAAGATTGAAGAAGAAGTGTATGTTGCACAACGGCCTGGCTTTGAAGATCCAAAACATCCTGACATGGTGTACAAGCTCAACAAGGCACTATATGGCCTCAAACAAGTCCCTCGGGCTTGGTATGACACACTCAAAGACTTACTGAAGAGCAAAGGCTTTAAATCTGGTTCCCTCGACCCCACTCTCTTCACGAAGACATATGATGGTGAACTGTTTGTGTGCCAAATATATGTGGATGACATTATCTTTGGCTGCACAAATCAGAAATACAGTGAAGAGTTTGGGTATATGATGCAAGAGCAATATCAGATGTCCATGATGGGTGAGCTGAAGTTCTTCCTTGGTCTTCAAATACGTTAGCAACGCAACGGCATCTTTATATCTCAAGAGAAGTACCTCAAAGATTGCCTGAAAAAATTTGGTATGCAAGACTGCAAAGGCTTCACGACGCCAATGCCAGCCAAACATCATCTGGGTCCCGACGGCAATGGTAAAGAGTATGATCAAAAGGTATACCGCTGCATGATTGGTTCTTTACTTTATCTATGTGCATCTAGGCCAGATATTATGCTTAATGTTTGCATGTGTGCTCGATTCCAAGCGGCACCAAAGGAATCGCATCACTTAGCTGTGAAGCGAATTCTTCGATATTTGGCTTACACCCCAACACTAGGATTATGGTATCCAAAGGGCTCAGAGTTTGATCTGGTTGGATTCTCAGATGCTGATTATGCTGGTGACAAGGTGGATCACAAGTCTACATCAGGCACATGTCATTTTGTGGGACGGTCACTTGTATGTTGGTCTTCAAAGAAGCAGAACTGTGTATCTCTTTCCACTGCTGAATCTGAATATATTGCTGCTGGATCTTGCTGCGCTCAGCTTCTATGGATGAAGCAAACACTCAAAGACTATGGCATTCATCTGAAGCAAGTGCCACTCTACTTTGACAACGAAAGCGTCATCAAGATCGCCAACAACCCAATTCAGCACTCGAAGATAAAGCACATTGAAATTCGTCATCACTTTTTCAGAGATCATGTTGTGAAGGAAGATATTGATATCATACATGTCAACACTGAAGAGCAATTGGCAGATATCTTCACCAAGCCCTTGGATGAGAAGAGGTTTTGCAAATTACGCTGCAAGCTAAATATCTTGGAATCCTCAAATGTCATGTGATCAGGCACACATCCTAACACTTATGCATATTGATGACTTAGATGTGCAACACTCTAAGTAAAGTATGTCTTCAATCAATGAAGACTTATATTCTAAGTGTGAATACATTAATGTGGAATTTGACTTCGGAGCGCCACGATAATTGTGCGCCGTGTCTGGGTCTAATACTTCCTATACGGTGGGTAACGCCACCACCAAATTCTTCTGGTTGAAGTGTTTTACCCATGGCGTTACATTTGCTATGTCTTCACATTTTGTTTGTCTTCATTCTCAACTTGTCTTCATGATTATCTTCACTATGTTGGTTTGATTGTCTTTCTCACATATATATATATATATATATATATATATATATATATATATATATATATATATACATATACTAGTGTTTTGTCCTCTACAGCATTCACTTATAGCTATGTCTTCTTGTTGAATCTTTTGAACTAAGTGAATTTGATCGGACCCTAACCTCTCTATGCTTTCTATCTCAAACTCTATCTCTCCAAATCATATGCATTCTATTGAAACTGTCGAATGTCTTCTCTACGTCCTTGTCAGCAGAAGATACAGAGACAAACATTAAGTCCGCTTTCAATGCTAATTCCTTCACCTGAAACCCGGAGAAGTGGGAACGACCACCCGACAATCCAGGCATGCGTGGGAACGTGGAACAACCTCCGATATGTTGCATGATGGCCACATGTCCTTCAGATATGAATCGCCAGGGGCACCTGTGTAATAACACGGTGCGTCCCTGTCCCTATAAATACACGCCTCACCATAGTCATTATCTTTTCTTCCACTCTCGCACAAACCCTAGCGCCACCGCTAGCCCTCGACGACGCCGGCGGTGAAGCGCTTAGCTGCTGCGACCTCTCCGACACCGTCTTCACGTCGGCCGCGGACATCGTCTTCTTCGCCGTCGCTGTAGGTGTCCTCCGTCGCCAAGTTAGGGCATGGACGATCGAACTGCTCGGCCTCCTCTTCCACTCCGTCTAGCAGTTCTTCGTGTGGTAAATAAAACTTCCTTTTTATGGCCCCTTTCATCCTATAGATTCGTCACTTTCTACCACAGGCAGTTTCTGTTCACACAAGTTAGATCTATTTCATACTGCATCTCATAATATGCCTAGTATGTTCACTTGTGCTTCACAAAGTAGTTAGATTCCTCACTTGTACTTATTCGTGGATTCATACAAACCTGGAACCAACTCTCTATCTATGAGTGAATGTCTTCGCACTATGAGGTCAATGTCTTCTAAACTGATTTATCTTCAAAATCTTCTGAGAATGCATATGACCTCTTCCCCTTCCCTCTCACCTTAATGCTGTCACAGGTACATGCCCGTGGGAGAATCCCTTGGTTCTCATAGTCTGCATTCATTTGCAGAATTCTTACAGCATCATATAAATTCTCCCGAAGCCAGTTCCTGCTTGACCAGCAAGCGAAAGCCTTTGAAACCTTTGAACGTGTTGAAGCCATTCAGTTTTAAGATCATGGCTACAGAGAAACCAACAAGGAAGGGTGGCAGAAAGCGTCGAGGTGAAACATCAAGAGATCTGCCCGATGACCTCTCAGAGCTGTACAAGACAGATCCAGAAGAGGATTACAATCAGCGCAAGACACGAATCCAATGGATTCGACGATATTGGGCAGAACAGTGGTTCAAGTACAGGTTTGTGACTAAGGAATATGCTGAGAAGAATGCCATCAAGCGACCATGGGGAGACATCCTATACAGAAATCTTCAACCCAGGTCTAGAGATGAAGCCATTGAACAAGGCTTCTATCCCTGCATGGTCCGTGGACCACAGCCTGCGGATGCTGATCCATCGTCATTGCTATGGTGTCGTGACGACAATCTGTTCAAGCGCAACTTCCAGTTTGCCCAGAATTCGGCGAAGCAGAACAAGAAGTCGTTGGGACTAGACTTCAACCCTGGTCCCTCTGCTCCCCGTGCCGATGGCACCCGTGAAGCTGAACCCAATCTTGTTGGGCCCTTCTACAACCTAGAAGGTCTCATCACTCATATCATGGTTCAAGGGACAGTCGTGGATGAGCCTGCAGATGACGCTGAATCTGATGAAGCGCCTGCACCGCCGAAGCCACAGAAACTGAAGAAGCCTAAAGCTTCAATGCCTGCCTCAGCACCAAAAATCTCACGGGCGAAGCCACTGGCTACTGCACCTCCTGAAGACAGTGTGCAGTCTGAAGATTTGTCACGCATCTCCAAGCCCTCGAGAGTCAAGATGCCTTTGCAACACACTAGCCAAGAACTGACTGTTGCTGCTATTCTGCGCAACGATGCCATTGATCTATCCAGTGATGACGATCTTGCAGATGACGCTCTTGAGCAACTGATCAAGAGCAAAGAAGAAGCAGAAATCTTCAATGATTTGCCTCTCTTTGACGTGGCAATCATCCACAACTTCATTGATGAGTGGTTTGACACGCCCAACCTTAGCTTTGAAGATCTGCAACTTCCAATTGGCCTCAGTGTCGCCTTCCATGGCGCCATTGCTTCAGAGCTAGCACTAGCTCAGTGCATCATTGAACTGAAGCAAAAGATCGACTTTGAGAAAGCTCAGTTCAAGAAGCACATGGCCAAGCTCAGCGTGCAAGACGTGAAAAACTTCAAGATTATGTTGCACGAGCTCAAGGAAGCCTTTCTCAAGAAACGTGCAGAAGCTCAAGGTTCTCGTGAACGCATGAAGAGCCTGGCTGACAAGTGTGTGCAAGCCTACAATGAGGCTGAGAAGCGCAAGGCTCTTGGTCGTCCTGGCATCGATCCCAGGATGGATGCAAAGAAGAAGAAGCCAGCTGTGGCTGAACCCGACGCACAAAGGCAGGAAGCACATCCCATTGTCTTCCCAGCCAGCATGACTGGCTCGAAGCCAAAGGTCGGGTCAACCGCTTCAGAACTGAAGAAGACGAGGACTGTTGAGGATGAAGCTAGAAAGAGAAAACATCCTGAAGCCTCTGATGCTGCTCCCTCCAAGAAGAAGCGCAAGACCAAGAAGGATCGGGCTGCTCCCACAGAGCCCTTAGTTGTTGAACCTATCTCAATGGTTTGTCCTACAGCTGAACATCAAGAGCCCCAACTGACTGTCCATGAGCCTGCTTCCACAGAGGCTCATGAAGCTGAAGACATTCCAGCAGCTGATCCCACCGCTGCTGAAGACATTGGTCACCATGACAATGTTGAAGATGATGTAGTTCTTCCTCAGATCGAGCACAACTTGGTATCATCGCCTATGCTTACGCACAGCGAACTCATCAGCATTGGTCGCCCTCTGACGCTAATTGCTCAGGATGCATCATGGGCTGATCACCCACAACAACAAGTCACACCACCCCGGCAAGAAGAAGAAGATGACTTTGAGGCCCAGTCAACTCCGTCTCCAGAGGCGTCGCCAGCATTACGTGGCTTCGCAAAGGACCAAGGTCTCAAGTCCCTCTTTCGAGCGTTCCAGAAGGAGAAGTGCCCCACCAATCTGTTGCACGTCAAGTGTTTCCAGATGCCACTCCTACTGTGAATGTCTCTGAGTCTGAGGCTAAAGCTGCTGAAGACATTCTGGCTGCATCAGCCGACGACACACAAGAAGAAGAATGTGTCCCTACTCCCCCCATTACCGAAGAAGTTGTTCTCGAGGAGAACGTGTTAGTGCCCGACCCTCCAGCTCATCAAGTGGAGGTTGAGAATCTTGAGGCTGCCACCCCCAACACAAATGAAGTCAATGATGTAGTCATGGCTGAAGCAAATGTGGAGCCTACACCAATGCTAGAAGTCAATGAAGCCAATGATGCAACTGCTCCTAAAGCCTCTATTGTGCAGCCCAACGCCTCTGCCACTGCTCCTGTTCCTGCACCTGCTGCTGGTCCTCAGTTTGACTATCATGTTGAGCACAGGCCTCAGGTACAGAAGCCAATGCCAAGGTTGCCCAGGTTTCCAGGTCCTGCCTCAGCACCCGGATCCTTTAATGTTAACGGCTTCAAAGCAGACAACACCTTCTTCAATAGCGCCAAGAACCCCTACTCAAGGGAAAGAATATCTTCTGATCGGTTCTGGAGCTATCCGCAGCGAAGTTATTACTCATGCATTCTGTACAATCAAGGTCGCATTTTCCCTCATATGCGTCTTGACACTGAAGCCATAACTGGTCTGCCTTGCTTGGAAGAAGCTCTGGATTGCTTCAAAGAGTCTGGATTGTTGCCTTTCGTCACCGACCAAGAGCACTGGAACGAAGAGTTGCTGCTCCAATTCTATGCCACTCTTCACATTTGTGGCTACAACAGAGATCCAAAGACTTGGGTCCTTGAGTGGATGACCGGCAATGTTCATCATGAAGCCAAAGCCTTTGATATCATTGAGCTCACTGGTCTGCCCACTCCTGGAGATCTTTATGAACCTGGTTGTCAACTTCGCAGTGCAGCTATGGAGAGCATCTTTTAGAAGCCTGAACCGAACATGAGTCAGATGCTTAGCATGATGAAGCCTTTGCCTCCAGATGCTGCATATCCTAAGGAGTTCTTTGTTGAAGATCTTGAGTATCTGCCACGCACTATCTATCACATTATCAGGCGAACTCTCTGGCCCATCAAAGGACATTCTCCACATGCAAAGCTGGAAGGTGCAATGAAGACTTTGGTCTTTTATATTCTTCACGGCAAATGCTTCAATGCACAAGACTTCTTCATCCGCCAACTTGCTGCATCAGGATCTGATCTTTTTGGCTTGAAGTTTTACGCTCCATGGATAATGCGGCTGATCAAACTACACTCAGCTGTCTCATATCAGTCCTCTGCTCGCAATCATCGGATCTTTCTGCCTGACGTTGATATGTCCGTTGAAGCCATCTATCCAGAGACTTCCAAGGAGCCTCTTAGTCTTCAGAATGCTGAGCATCAAAGTTTCTCTCAAAACATTGAAGGAGTTGAAGCAGTCACTCGTGTTTATCCTCTGGCTGGTACTACACGTGCACCTCATCGTGCCCTCACTGAAGCCACTGAAAGCACTATTGCCCAACGGCCTAAGAAGTGATCTCGTGTTCTCAATGACCGAGAGCTTCTGGTTGCCCTTCATCAGAAACAGGATAGGCATCATGACTGGCTGAAGCGCCAAATGCAAAGCCTCTTGGTGGATGTCAACCGCATTCGCAATGTTGCCACCAAGAATGCCTTTGTTGCCCATGAAACCTGTCGGCGTACATGGAAAGGGCTGATGCTTATGTGTTCTGAAGATGATCTTCAAGAGGATGGCTTCTCTGAACGTTTCAAGTTTGACTCCACACCTCCAAGAAGGACTGTGCTGCGACGAACTCCGTCTCTTGAAGACTCTGAGTTCTCTTCCTCCGCGGCAACTGTGAATGCCAGAGTGATCGAGGACGAAGACGATGCCACTTCACCGCCCCCTACTTCTGCATGCATCGACACTACCCCGAGTTCGTCTGCATCGCCAAACAACACCAACGACCTTGCTGCTTCACCTACTCCTCATGGGAACGAGTAGATGCTCTATGTCTTCAAACCTTTTTGGTCCTTACTGACAAAAGGGGGAGAAGCATATGAGTTTGATAGTCTTCAAGCGGGTCCATATGGGCGGTTGCTTTATGTTTTGCCTAGTGTTTACAACTCTCGTTTTGATACATTTGGTTCTTTGAGTTGTAACACTTAAACTCGATGGTCGTCTGCTACTTATTTGCTATTCTGTGATGCGATGATAAATTCCGCATGTGCGACAATAAATTCCGCACTTAGATCATTTTGCAGACGTCCATTTTTCATTATGCATGTCATTATCTTCACATACTTTTCATGCATGATGAATTGTCATCATAAGTTGAAGAGGATCTCCACAAGTACAACCTGCCATGTGCATTTGCATTCCAAAAGCAAATTACTTATATGCACATCTTCAGGGGGAGCCCTTGCAACTTATGAAGACAATTCTCTATCCTTTACAATTTCACATATTATATTCCCCGTTGAAAACTTCAACTAGTTTGTCATCAATCAACAAAAAGGGGGAGATTGTAAGTGCATCTAGTGCCACCCCTTGTTGGTTTTGGAGTATTGACGACAAACCTAGTTGAGGGACTAATGTGTTTGTGAGAATTGCAGGATAACACAGGTAGAAGTCCCTCATTGATTCGGTTTTCCTATGAGAGATGACCCCTAAAAATGTATGAAGACATTGAAGTCAAAGGTGGTATGTGAAGACATTCACATTGAAGACTATGACAAGAGAAGACATCGCGTGAAGACTATGGAGCGCGAAGACTTAGCAGTTTCGTCGTTCTGTGTTTTTCCTTGTTGAGTCATAGGAACCACCGTACTGTTAAGTGGGGTCCAAGAGAACCAGTCAGAATGACTGAAGTGATGCTTAACCAAAATCCTATGTCTTCGAGTGAAGACTATGAGAGCAAATCTTGTCCAGAGTTGGATAAGTCAGCTTTGCTTGTAGCCCAAGTAAAGTTGTCGTGTGTGTTTGAAATCTGACCGTTGGAACACGTGTCAGTTCCTTAGTGACCCGGGGTCATTTCGGACAAATCAGGTCGGGTTGCCTAGTGGCTATAAATAGCCCACCCCCTACAACCATAAACGGTTGGCTGCTCAGAGTTAAAGCATGACTTTTGTCATTTGAAAGCAACCCACCTCGAAGCCTTTGAGAGAGAATTCCTTGAGAGGATAAAGCCCTAACCACCCAGAGCCAAAGAGTGTTAGGCATCACTTAAGTCTTCCTGTCTGTGTGATCTGAAGACTTATTACACTTGAGGACTGTGAATCCTCCAGCCGGTTAGGCGTCGCGTTCTGAGCATCCAAGAGTCATTTTGGATCGCCGGTGAGCGAAGTCTGTGAAGGTTTGGAAGTCTACCTTGAAGACTTACCAGAGTGATTGGACGAGGACTGGGTGTCCTTAGCGCAAGGGGAATAAGGTGAAGACGAGGTCTTCTGAGTTGAATCTCAGCCTCCCTAACCAGACGTATAGTTGTCACAGCAACTGGAACTGGTCCAACAAATCATTGTCTTCAACGAGTCACTGGTTTCATCCTTCCCTTCCCTTTACTTACTGTTGGTCCTTATGAAGTCATTGTACGATTGCATCACCATTTGGCTTCACTGAGTGATTACTTGTTCTGATTGGCTTCACAATATCTTCCTACCTGATCCTTACTGCCTAGCTGCTATTAGTCATTGTGCTTTCACTTCGTTGAATACTTGACTATGGTTTGCCTAGTGTAGTCTACCTTCCGCTGCATGGTAATAGGTTTATTTCTATCGTTTGTCTTTGAAACTTACATGTTTTGAAGACTTTCCTAAAAATCGCCTATTCCCCCCCCCCCCCCTCTAGTCGATCACTAGCACTTTCAATGGATTTAAACATAGCCTCAATTTTCACTCTCCTTTGGAATATTTGGAAGGCTAGAAATGATTTTCTTTTCAAAAAGAAAACTTGGACCCCTTTGCAGGTTTTATGCCACGAGAGCCATGCTAAATAGAGGTTTAATGGAGAATTCTTAAGAAGATATATACCAAGACCTCAATAGTGTCTCATCCAAAAAAATAAGTTACCATGCAAAAAATATGTCTATACAACTTATAGGTTTCTTGGCTTATGTTGATGTGACCTATAATCCTCCAGTGGCAAGAAAAAACACTTCCTTTGGAGTGTTCCTACAAACGAAGACAACAACCACTAAATTCCATTCAAGCGATGGCCTTGAATGTTTTTTCTATTTTGCAGGCAGAAGCTATGGGTTTACTCCTAGATGCTTCAACAGTTAAGGCCTTGGGATGGAACTCGATTACTTTCCTTTCTAATTGCAGGACATTGGTTGTTGCCGTCGAAGCAAGGAATTTCCTCAAAAGTTCGGGGCATTGGAGGATGAAACCTATACTTGTAGATTTCTTCAATATTGCTTCTAGCCTCAACTCTTACAATTTCCCCCCGAAAAAAGGAGTACCCCGGCCTCTGCGTCATAAGATGCACACGACCATCTTATTAGACATGAAACAAAGTCAAATAAAAAGAAAACATGGCCATAACCGGTCATACTCGAGATTACATAGCTCATCTACATAATCTATGAGTGACTCGCCGACCAAACTGGTCGAATAAACCCAGAGCAACCATTTCCAGCCGGCTGCACCAAAGGCCATAAGCGCCTGCGCGTCCACATGCTGTAGTGATGACCACAGCTCGGTAGATAACCTACAAGAAATTAGGAGTTGATGATCGGTTAAAAACACAGTCATTTCGGCAATTACATATTGCCGAGAGAATGGCACAAACTCCCACATGAATTTGGCACTTCAACTTATGATGAATACCACCCAACTAGTTCCCAAACAAATTTGGAATACTCGTTGGTGGTGCTAAATTGTAAGTAATATGAATCGAGCACAAGAACAGGTACTAAATTGACACAACAGAAATAAATGATAAATTGTCTCCTCCCGATTACAAAAACATCATTTTTTTTGTTACCATACCAGTTATGCTTAGCCAGATTACCTTTCGTAAGAACTACTTCCCTTTGGCAAAACCACATGAAAACTTTGATCTGGGAAGGAACCTTTGTTTTCCAAATATGTTTTTGCGAAAAATATGTCTGGAATCCATCAGATCCGCATAGATAGACTTCACAGTAAATGCACCATTAGTGGTTAACCTCCACTGGAATGAATCTGGCATCAGAGTCAGATTAATTGATATCAACTTAGAAACCGAATGGATCCACTTAGTCCATTTGTCACCCAACAAAGACATGCGGAATTGGATGTTCAAATGGCTAGCCTCAAGAACAGAAGCCACCGACCTCTTTTATAAATACGATAATATATAATCTGGTATCGTAGAGTTAATAGTGTCACCCAACCAGGTGTCTTCCCAAAAACTTCTCGATTGACCACCCATATTCCTAGGATCAAGAATCTTATTGCCCATTCTCTGGCCAAAAAGGTTTCCTTGTGTAGATCTTCCTCTTGTTGCTCTTTCTTGTGCAGTAAAACCTCCAGATGTAATCTCAGAATGGCCTATGAAGCCATTCCTTTTCCTTTGGGAAAACTTTTATCGGTACACTGTTAACTGTTTGGGATATTAAGTTAGTAAAATCTAGCCCACCTCGAGGGCTAAGTTTGCCCAAAAGAAATTAGCTTCACGCGGTAGGCGAGCATCTTCTTATACATACATGAACCATGATGTGAGCATTGCCCATTCTATCAGAAGGAGAAAACAGAACAAGAGCGAAAGCTATTAAATTCACGAGAAAGTGGTTCTTTTTCCAATGACCCGTATGTCAACAAGCAGCAAAATAAGCTGAGGATGTTGACACACACTTTCTTGCTAAAATCCACGCAGCCAGGACCAGGACACATGTAAATTGCCAAATGTAACACTGACATACATATAGTGCAAGGTTAGCATAGCCCCCAAGCGTGCACATCAGGCACAAAACTGCCCCTTCTTCGCATGAACTACTCCTACCAGTTGTTCTTGCAAATCAGGACTAAACGTGATGGCCAGCTTGGATGCTAGATTAAGGTTGACCAGCTAATAATAAACTACCTAGCCAACCCAGGCATTATTGTTCCATAATATTTGGGTACCTAAGCTATATGTATGTATCCGGCAAAGCCTGCAAATCTAGCTAACTAGCAGTGGTAGTAAATCACAGAGCGGCTCTAGCTAGCTAAGTTTCTATAACTATGTACCTAGCTACGGGTCTGATTTAGGGTTCATCGTCGAGTGGCTCGTCGTTGTGGATGGGCTTCTTGCCCCTCGCCCTATACGCGTAGTCCTTCCTCAGCATGTCGTGCATCTCGTCGGCCGCGTCCCGCCGGTGCCTCCTCGCCGCGCGCATCTCCACCGTCCTAACTGGCCGTGAGCCGCCGACAGGGACGGCCTTTCCTGCATCATCACCAACCACAAGCTGCCGGCCGCCTCCGAGATTCAGGCCATCTCTTGCGCCGAGCACCGCCACTGCAGAGATAGTAGTGCCACGATTTAACAAGGGGTGGATGCAAATCTCAAAACCAATAAACAGGGGAAATATATACAATAATACAGATAGAGATAGGTCGATCGGTGGAGACAGTAGCAGGGAACTCACCATGGCGAGCGCAAGCAGTGGGAAGGTAGAGCGTGAGCAATAATGGGGAGAAGAGCAAGACAACCACAAGGACTGCACTGCTGATCCTTCTTCTGCAGCTCATGGTGTTCGATCTTTTTCTGCGTGTGTATGTGTTTGTGTGTCAATAGGAGTTTGAAGAGAAGGTACAGGGTTGGGGTTTGTTGAGATTTATAGGGAAAGCAATGGCCAGTGTTTTAGGCTAGTATGGGGTCTAGGGATAGATATGCAGTCAAAGCTAGCTGAGGATGGATACCTAGAGAACATCTGTTCTGACCGTACCACCCTGATAGTCTTGTTTAACGAACCCCCAGGCAGAGGAGCAGGACTTGTTTAATGCTACGATCCTGGTTGTGCCTGGTAAGTGTGTATCAACCCAAAGCATCCAAGAGCACAAGACCTAATTAATCTCACTCTGTACTGAGCCGTGTGTAAGCGCCGTATGTTAATAGCTTTTGTTCGAAAGTTTGTATTTGAATATATGTGTGCCTAGCTACTACTACTCCACAAGGCTAGGGCAAGGGCAAAAAGTCTACTACCCATTTTTGTGTTGATGTCTTGCAGATCCAGCTATGCGCATGCACGCCGACGCCGGGTTCTTCTTGGCCCCTGGTCGTCGACGACACATTATCACCCCCGGCGCAGTAAAATCATTAAGTAATAACTGTAATATACTAGTTTCAAGTACAGCGTCGCTGTACTTTTTCTGCGTCGTGGCCAAGTGGCGCAGTAGTTTTTAGTGCTTCGAATCTTGGTGAGAGTCGATCTATTTGGGACCGTATGTACACCTTTCTTTTCCCAGGCCAGCTCGAGTACACGATCATCGTCAGGAACACAAATTCACGATAGATGCTGCAAATTACATAGCCATCTGAATTCTGAAGTCGTCCCATAAAATTGGCCAACCCTTGTGGTGTGTAGGACTGAGATCAAAATTTGACCCCTCACGCCGATTCGCATCTTTCTCTTAACTAGTTCTATAGTAATTTTCACCTAAAGTTACCGATCGACCTGGTCGATGGATGCTGCCACCGTGCCACGAGGCCGCTCTTCTTTTCTCCTCCGCCTCAGGTTTGGCAGGGGCAGCAGTGGCTGGAGCACGAGGGCGTGCTGCCCAACCAGGCGCGGGGAGGTGGGTGGCTTTTGGGGGGCGAGCTGCCTGCCTGTTGGTGGTGGTGACTGGTGCGGTTTGGACGCGAGGCGCAGGCGACGACGATGCATGCAGCTCGCGCGCACGCGATGCAAAGTCGGCCGGCGTGCATGCACCCCTTCCACCGCCGGCCGGCCACGTGCCGCCCATCGTACGACGCGAACGCTGCTGCCCATCCCTGATCCCTCTGTCTCGCCGTCAAACATATACGCGCTGTACACGGAGCCCGCGAGTGGTGGTGCTGCCCACCACTGATTTCTTGTTCTAATTGAAGATTATTAAAAGATACTCCCTCGGTTACAGACTAATTGAGGTTTTAGGTTTGCCTTTGGTCAAACTAGTTTAAATTTGATCAACTATATACAGATAAATGTAGTAACATCTACAAAATCAAATACACATAGTATAGTATGTAAATGTACTTCATAAAGAATCTTATGAGTCTATTTTTTTATAAATTGTTTGGATTGCTTACCTCATGTGTCATGTTTAGCTCCGATGTGTCACGAATCTCAGGAGTCTACTTTAGTGTTCTAAATGTTAATATATGTTTCTGTGGATTTAGTTAAACTTGAACAAGTTTAGGATAAATTGAAAACTTTAATTATTTTGGAACGGAGGTAGTACATGCTTCCTAGGTCAAAATATTGTATTTTTGTTCTTAGACGGACTCTAGTAGAAGATGTGTAGCGCATATGACCAAATGTAATGTTGTCAAAATCATGCATCATTTACCTTTTTTTTAACATAGTACAAACGCAGACATTCATATACTATGAATGCATGCACACCATATCCTTATGATCAACTTGGAGAGACTGATCTGGCACATCAACTTGAGATTGACGAAGTCGCCACTGGCCCTCTGTAGTCGACGGGAACGTCTCCTCTCACTGAACGAACATCGTCGGAAAGGCTGAAATAAGTCAGGAAAATGTAAGCACCAGTGTCAAGTCTAGTACTTAAACCCTGGTGGACTGGTTCCACCACAAATAACCTAACCACCTGAGCTAGGCTAGGTTCGCATGCATCATTTACCATTATTCTCATACCTTTTATCTTTCGTTTGGAATCTTCTAGATAGATCTCGACTTTGGCAGGCCCCCGATTATGGCTGAGCAGAGGAGAGGCATTGAGGCGGGGGGTAGGACTTAGGACTCATGAGGGAGATACTTAGGAGGAATGAGAGGCGTCTAGAATGTGACTGCTCGCTACGCGAAGGCTAAACTTCACGTGGCATAATCTAGTGCAATAGAGGAGCAACCTAGTGGTCAGAAGTGTAAGGATTTGCCAACTCTTCACGTCGGATCGACGCATCCAATTGGCTCACATTTTAAGTTATTCCACCAGCGAGGAGTGATGGCATTGTTTGCCGCTTAACCACCTGGCACGCCGCATCGAGCATCTCACTCTTTGAGAACAATGTTGTCATTTTCTACCACCCGTACCCCCTTGGGACAGCGGTTATCCAAGAGCTTCGATCCTTAGCACATTTCTAAGGACCTCCGGATTGCGAACCAATTTCGCCAAATGCTTGGTTACTCCCATCCAATGCCTCGCGCCAATTACACTCTATCGACGCGACGTTGACGTGTTCGATGACCACCTTCCTGATAAATTACCTTGGGCTACCCTTCTCCACAAGTAAAGTGCACTCATTTGCCCTTATGTTGCTGGTTGACAAGATCGCGAAGAAACTTACCACTAGGAGTGCCTTTCTTCTATCGCACGATGAGCGGCTGACGCTTCTTTGCCACGTCCTCAATGTGATGTAATGCACCTCCTTCTTGCCATGGCGCTCAGCCCATCGATCTAAAAACTAGTCACCCGCATCATCTAAGACTTCGTGTGGCATGGTTGGCTCGGGTAAGCAACCGTCTCATCGGTTGGTCATGTGACTGCCACCCCTAGAACTAGGTGGCCTTGGCATACGTGATCTCCCGCGCACTCATATTGCTCTTAGGGTGCGATGGTTGTGGCTCTAGGCGACTGACCCCCAGCCTCCTTGGTGTCACCATCGCCCCCCCTTGCAAGCCCGAGGTCCGACAAATTTTTCGTGCCTCCACCACTTGGATCCTAGGTGATCACCACGCTTGCAAATTCCAGATGGACCATTGGCCGGAAGGATCCTACGTCTCTGAGCTTGCGGCCTTCATGTATATCCATGTGCCCCACCGTCAACGCAATTTTTTCCTTGTCTAGGAGGCCATCCCTCATCAAGCTTGGATTCAAGACATTCATGGCGGCCTTGGCCCTCCGGACACGTCGAGTACATCAACATCTGGCGGTGTCTTCGCAACATCGCCGTCAGGACATCCCGACTCCATCAGTTGGGCTGGATCGAGAATGACTCATACACCGCCAAGTCCTGCTACCTTCCAATCTTCCATGGATCAACACAAAACCCTCATTGGCGGCTTACTTGGAAATATTGGGCCACACTCAGTGGCGAGCATGTCCTTTGGCTTGCCGGGCTTGCTCAGTGCTAGACCACGATGTGGCTTGTCCGTCGTGAAGTGCCTTATGCACTGGCATGCATTCTATGTGACCAAGAGATCAAGACCATGGACCACCTCTTGGTTGTATGCATCGTCTCCCATGACGTATGGCATGAGATTCTCTCTTGGTATCAACTTACCGCTACCCCACCCAATGGCAACATTGACTTCTATGCATGATAGTCCACAACCATGCAATCCTCCCCTCGCCCCCCCCCCCACATTCTTGCGGAAAGGCCTTGGATCGCCGATCGCTTTGTCTATGTGGTTCATGTGCAAGCACTGTAAGGACTGCATCTTTGAAGGAGCTCAACCTTCTCATACCCATTGAAACTGAATGCAGTCCACATGTGTGTTTTTGGTAATTAATGACAATCCCTATGGGCTAATGTTTTTATTGAGATGTATTTGAATGGAAGTTCCATAGGCAATGCATGAAGAATATTGGTTGGATTTAAGGGTGAAATACATCAACATAAATATATGCGTTGAGACTTCGTAATGAATGAAAATTGCTATGGAGCAATAATGGCAACGAGTTTTACATGAAGATATGTTCCATGGGTGATGCAATAAGGAGACTAGATGGATTTGAAATGAATACCATCAAAATCTAGGTATACACCAAGGTTGAGTTCAATGATTGAATCAAATATGATCAAGTTTAATTACATGTGATGAACAAGATGTGAGATACATGGAGTCCATTGAGCGATCTCGGAGGTTTTCATGCTGTCGGATCACGGGTTCTGGCAAAACCCTTAAGGTTCGAACACTGGGGTGCGCGCGAAGATTTCCCCCCTACCGATCCACGTCCTAACTCAGCTAAGATTTTACGAACTAACTCGACGAACTCACAACACAAGGGACACAAGATTTATACTGGTTCGGGCCACCGTTGTGGTGTAATACCCTACTCCAGTGTGTTGGTGGTGGATTGTCTCTTGGGCTGAGGATGAACGGTACAAGGGGAAGAACAGCCTCCTGAGGAGAGGTGTTCTTGTGCTCGAAGAACTTGTGGTTGTTCTGGTCTCTCTCGATTTGACCCCCCTAGCTATGGTGGTGGCTAGTCCTATTTATAGAGGCCCTGGTCCTCTCCCCAAATATTGAGCAGGAAGGGAGCCAACAACGGCCAATTTGAAAGGGGACAGCCAGTACAACTTATCCTGACAAAACTGGTCTTCGCCTGCAAAAGGCTCTGGTGGTGACGCCGCCTTGGGCTCCATGGTGACCTCCTTCTTGTCGTCCTGCTAGTCTTGGTCTCGTCGCACCAATATGGAAACCTTTGCTTGATGCCTCCATACTCCGCGCCTACGCTTGCCCCCTTAGCACCAAAGAGGAAACAAGGACGCTGCGCGCGCTGGCGCCCGCCTGGTCTCGATCGTCATGGCTCACGTCACGAGAACCTTGCGAGGTTTGCCTTGCCTAGATCTCTCCGCCCGTCGCGAGCCCGCCTGGTGAGGCCGCTCCTGAGGAGGTCTTGCGTTGTCCGCCTTGCGAGGCTTGGCCCCTTGCGAGGGTCTTGAATGCCTTGTTGATGAAGATGGGTCGTACAGGCCTGCTAGCAAAGCCACGCCGTGGGCCGCAGGCAGGCAAGTCTGGGACCCCCGTTCCCAGAACGCCGACAATAGCCCCTGGGCCCAAGGCGCGCTCGAGCTTGGCTTCAGGGCAAAGCCAAAGGTCAAGTGCGGAGCGTTGCGGGCCCCAATAGCCTACGGCCTTGGTCGACGCGTGGCAGTTGATTGGTCATGGGCGTCTCCACTTCCCCACGCTGCCTCGGCAACTGCCCGACTTGACAAGTCCCTGCGACATGCAAGGAAAACCATCATTACATGTGATCATGGGGGTGCTGGTTGGCCTTCTCCTGGTATAAATGGGAGGGGGCGGATCCCCCGTCACCCATCTTTCCTCTGCCTCTCTCGCTTCTTCTCCTTCCTAGCTCCACTCCTTGCTTATGCAGACATGGCGCTGATCCGGAGGTTCTCGGCCGCCGAGAAGGGCAAGGCTCCCCTCACTGATCCCGAGCTGCTCCCGCCGAAGAAGAGGAGGTCCCATCACCGTGAGATGGTAGTGAGGCCGGTGGTATCGCGGCCTTGGTATGAAAGGCCGCCGCCTGGGTACCCGTTGCCCTTGTATACTTGCGCCGATGATTCCGGAGGGAGGAGCGGCGAGCGTCGCCGCCTGTGCCAGGGCCGTGGCCGCCGCGCCGCAGAGGCACACGCCGTCGCCCCGGGGGTCCACGCGACGAACTCCTCGCGTGAGTTCGTGATATGGGCGGCAATGCCCCCGAGCACCTAGATTCCCCTCCCGCAGTTTTTCTCAGTCGAGATGCCTCCGAGGGGCCTTCGCGAGCTTTGGCTGCAACACGCCGACTGCAACGCCCCAGCGACTGGAGCGGAGATTGGAGTCGTTGCCTCCGGGAAGATCTTCATGACCTGAGGCTGGGGCGAGATTGCCCGTGTCTGCCGTGCGGAGGGCTCCCTCGCGATCCACTTCGAGTACGACGGTGCCTTCGTGCTGTTCTTCAAGGTCTTCGACGAGGAAGGTCGCCGCCTGGAGTGCCGCCCTGAAGGAGGTCGCCAGGACGATGCTGCGGCGGGCGCTGGGCCCGTCGCAGGCCTCGCCTGCAGCTCCTCCAGCGACAACGACGACTCCTGGTGGTCCAGTGACTCTCCTGAGCTCGTGGAGTCTCCGGAGACGAGCGATGACAACTACGTGCCCCCGAGCTCCCGCCGAGCCTGGAGCAGGGCTGCGGCGTCCAACCGCCATCATCGTTGATCTGGATGGGGTTGGCGCCAGCCTCACGCGGCCCACTGTTGATGATGGCATCAGCGACATCTGGCGTGTGTAGATAGAACTCCTAGGAATTCCTTCCCTTTTGTTCCCTGTGAGGAATCAAGAAATGAACCCCGTGGGGGCGTGTAAAGCGTCTGTAATGCCTTTTGTCAACATAGCCCTCATTATGAAGATTTGCGTGCGCGTGTCCTACCGAGGCTCAGCCTCCCCTTTCCAATCCTGAGGCAGCTTGGTGCTCTACGCTGATAGGTCCCGGTCCCCAGGCAGGCTACAGCCGTTGCTGGTATGCCAGGTCATGTGTCGTGGTTAAGGCCAGGAGGTGAGCGGCCCAAGGTCCGGTAAGAGCTCCTGAGGCGCAATGCTCAAGAGGTCCCCTTTAGCGCGCAAGCAGCTGTCTTAGGATGGGAAAGGAATAAAACATCGCCGCAGTAGGGCAGCAAAGGGAGTGAGCGAGGGTCTCGTGCCGTAGCGACTGGTGGATCCAGAGCGAGAACTTATCTTGGTTGTCCGGGGTCGGCTCCTCGAGTCATGCCGGACTCGTGCGTCAGCCACTGTAGTGTAGCTTGGTCAGGCCCGTGTGGGCCTCCCCCCTCCATGTTCTTCTTGGTGCTCTACATCCTCACGTCTCGGGCCTCGAGTGAGCTCAGTCGCCGCTGATATGCCAGGCCGCGTGCCATGGTCAAGGCCAGGGGGTGAGGGCTGGAGAGCCAGTAAGATCTCCTGAGGTGCGATGCTCAGGAGCCCCCCTTTTAACGTGCAAGCAAATCACATGAGAGAAGAGGGAGAGTCTGCGGTACCGCCTGCTGTGGCCCTCAGGAAGTACCTGCAAGTTAGCGCGAGGAAGGGCACGGTCGATGTGGTGATTGCTGATTCGCTTCTGGTGCGTGAGAGGGGACTCCCTACTGCGGAGAGCCCCTGGGGCATGTACATCCCCGCCCTAACACGTGGCTTGCACGGCAGGGCTAGACGGGGTGTGTCTGGGCACTCGTGAGCTAGCGCGGGACTCACGAGGCCCTACGTCAAGGCGGGTTGCACCTGGTCTTGGTTCTTGTTCGCTGTCTTGGTCCTGTGAGGTGGTTAGACAACCTGCGCCGAATGAATCTCCTGAGGTCATCGTGTGAGAAAGCCAAGCACCAACGGCCCCAGGAGGTGACGTGAACGGGGCCAGCCCGCCAGACAGAGCTCGACCGTTTGATTTATCGACGCTGCAGGGACAGGCCCGAGCACCGACGCCGTGCCTAATCCTCTCACGCGAAGGGTCCTGAAGAAAGACGACCGGCGCACGGCTCCCGCGATGGGCGACAATCAAGCAGGTGATAGTCATAGATAGATTAAGCATGAAAGGCAACCTAGCTCAGGTAAATGCATAACGATACGCGCCACTGGGTCCGGCCCGAGCGGCTTGGGGATGATGCAGCCAGAGGGGCGCCCCCAGCAAGGTAAGCTAAAGACATAAACAAGGAAAGATACATGCCACAGGGACGGACCCACGCGGCCTGGGAATGATGCAGCCCTGGGGGCACTCCTAGCTGGATGAACTTGGAAAATGTCACCTAGTTCTGTTGATGAAGGAGAGTTGGGGCAGCCGAAGGTATGCGGCGAAGGGGCTACTCCTCATGAGCCACCGGGGCCCTGAGCCTCGGGAGACTCTGGGGGTCCAGGGGGTTCCTTGAGGACCGTCTTCATCTCCGCCAGCCCAGCGTGGTGCCTGGCCTCCTGAGCCGCTAGGATGCTCCGCAGGTTACGCTAATAGGCGGTCGCCACGCTCGGCAGGCCAAAAGGCATGCGAACGTAGCTGTGAGATGGGCCCTCGCAGCGTCCCATGCGCGAAGGCCAGAAAAGCTCATGAGAGGTAGTCCAGTTGAGCCCTGGGACATCGATGCAGACGCGCAGCCCGGCATCCTCGCCTGGATGGGGAGCTGCGCCTGGTGAGCGGCGGCCACCGCACATGGCCCTTGCGTCTTGCAGTTCCTGAGTGGTCTTGGTGATGAACTCCTGAATGGTGGGCACTCCTTGCCCTGTATTCTCCTGAGGGGAACGTGTCGTGAAGCACGCCTCCAAGTGGTGCCCAAGCGCCTCCCTCGTGATGTTCGCAAAGTCTGAGGCCCTCCGGAAGAGAGCCCCCGAGCCCTGCCCGAGAGGGGCGCTGGGCGCACTTTCCTATGAGATGGAGGGAGGCGTCCCAGGCACGGGCGCCGATCCTGACAAGGCGTCGCTTACCTAAGGCCCTGTGTGGCGCAACTGCTTCTTCTTCTTGGGGGCGGCCTCAGGAGGGTGCTCGCCCTGGCTGTCGGGGTCATCGATTGCTGCGGCTTGGAAGGAACGCTCGAGGGATCACACCGCATCTCTTTCCTCGCACGAGACTGTGATGATTCCGCCGCTTCCTAGCATCTTGAGGACATTGTAGCCGTGATGGGTCACCACCATGAACTTGGCCAGGGCTGGATACATGAGGATGGCGTTGTATGGCAGGCGGATGTAGGCGACGTCCAAGTCGATGAGTTCGGTGTGGTAGTTGTTGCGTTCTCCGAAGGTAACGGGGAGGCGGGCCTGCCCGATCGGGGTAGTAGAGCCATCGGTCACTCCTGAGAAAGGCTTGGTAGGCTGAAGCTGGTCATATGGCACTTGGAGGTTCTCGAACGTGTCGACGGACAGGACATTGAGCTCTGCGCCACCGTCGATGAGGGTCTTGATAACTTGCACGTTGCTGATGACTGGTGAACAAAGCATTGAGAGGACGCCTGTAGTAGCTGCGCACTTGAGGTGATCTACCGAACTGAACATGATGGGGCACTTGGACCATCTGAGCGGGCGTGTGGCCTCGAGCTTGGGAAGGACTACATTCACTTCGCGAGCAAACTGTTTCAGGATACGCTGCGAGGCTGGGGCTTGAGCTCTGCCCAAGATGCAGGCGATAGCGTGCGGCTCCTGGAAGCCCCCAGCCCCCTCGTCTTGATGGTGGTCGTCATTCCTTCTGGGTGGTGGCGGTAGTGGAGGAAGGCCAGCGTTGCCTTGAGGACGATCCTCACGAGGCTGGTCCCTCTAGGCGCCCTCGCGAGGCTGATCCTGCCAGCGGTCCTCACGAGGCCGGTCGCGCCACTCCTGGCGCAGGCCACGGTCGTCCCAGCGTCCGGCACCACGTCCTCCTCCTTAGTCGTAGCCCCGGTCGCTGCGCTCAGGGCGTCGACCGAGGCGTCCTTCTCAAATGGCTCTGAGTTATTGACAGTCGCTGGTGTTGTGGGTATGCAGGTTATAGAAGGCGCAGAATGGTCGGCTGCTCTTGGATGACTCGGGCTGGTCTTTGTCGCGCTTGGTGTCCGATTCCGCCGCGAGCACGGCTGCTCCCTTGCGCTTCACGTCCTTGGCATTGGCTTTCTTCTCATCCGGGTCCGCAGTCGGGAGCTCGAGCAGGGAGAGGCGCCCCTCCTCATCTCTGGCGCACTTGGTCGCCAGGTTGAACAACTCCAGAGACGTGCACAGCTTCTCGTGGACGGAGAGCTCCTCCTTCATCTTGACGTCACGGACGCCATTAGAGAATGCGGAGATGATGGCCTCGTCCGTCACCTTGGGGATCTTGAGAAGAACGTTGTTGAAGCGCTGGATGTACTTCTGGAGGGTCTCTCCTGGTTGTTGCTTGACGCGATGCAGGTCACCCGCGGCCGGGGTGGCGGTCGCGAGTGCCCTGGAAGTTGGCGACGAAGCGGTCGCGCATCTCATCCCAGGAGGAGATCGAGCCTGGAGGCAGGTTCAGGAGCTAGGAGCGGGCGCCATCCTTAAGGGCCATGGGAAACCAGTTCGCCATGACTTTCTCGTCGCTGTTGGCCGCCTCGATACTCAGCTCGTAGAGCTGCAGGAACTCCGCGGGGTCAGGGGTGCCGTCGCAGCGAGGAAGCAGATCTGGCTTGAACTTGCCCGGCCAGGCGACGCTACGCAGCTCAGGGGTGAAGGCGCGGCAGCCGGCCGTGGTCACCGGAGCCCGCCTTGGAGGTGGAACTTGGTCTTGGCGCCCGCGCGCCGCTACGGCAAGCAGCGGGGCCTTGCCGCAGCAAACGATCCTGGCACAGCGGTGCGAGGAGTGGAGGAGCGTTCTCTTGCGGTCGAGGGACTTCTTGACAGCTTCTTTCTTCACGCGTGGGCGCCGGACGCGATGGGTCGCGCCGTGGAGCCGCGCGCCTTGGCGCTAGGGCGCCGTCTTGGTGCAGAGGTGGTGGAGGAGCTTCGGGAGCTACATCGCCCGTGGTTGGCGGAGGGCGAGGCAGAGAGAGGGACGATGCAGGGGAGCCCCCTGCGACGCGGACAAGCTCGGCGATGCGGTCAAGCCAGTCCTCGTAGAGGTCGTCGACTGGGCGGTAGCACAGGAGCTCGTGCGCCATGAGGAGCGCGGCCCGTGGGTCCGTGGGAACGAGACGAGCGTGAGACGACGAACCAACGGGAGTCAGTGATGGAGTGGCGGTGCGGTCGTTCTGTCGCACCGAGGGGTGCAGCGAGGATGCTTGCTGCTTGTTCCCCGCCGCCGGTGGCGACATTGGCGGCAGGCGACGGAGACCGATGGGGTGGCCCGCCGATAGGGGCCGTCTGAGCAACGTAGGTGACGAGGGCAGCCCGGCGCTCGGCGCGGGTGCGGCGTGCGTCCGCCATGGAGACGATGAAGCGACGTGACGCGGAGCGGCGGAAGGGAAGCTTCGGCGCACCCCTACCTGGCATGCCAAATGTCAGATCACGGGTTCCGGCAAAACCCTTAAGGTTCGAACACTGGGGTGCGCGCGAAGATTTCCCTCCTACCGATCCACGTCCTAACTCAGCTAAGATCTTACATACTAACTCGATGAACTCGCAACACAAGGGACACAAGATTTATACTGGTTTAGGCCATTGTTGTGGTGTAATACCCTACTCCAGTGTGTTGGTGGTGGATTGCCTCTTTGGCTGAGGATGAACAGTACAAGGGGAAGAACAGCCTCCTGAGGAGAGGTGTTCTTGTGCTCGGAGAACTTGTGGTTATTGTGGTCTCTCTCGATCTGACCCCCCGCCCTAGCTATGGCGGTGGCTAGTCCTATTTATAAAGGCCCTGGTCCTCTCCCCAAATATTGAGCGAGAAGGGAGCCAACAACGGCCAATTTGAAAGGGGACAGTTAGTACAGCTTATCCTGACAAAAGTGGTCTTCGCCTGCAAGAGGCTCTGGTGGTGACGCCGCCTTGGGCTCCATGGTGACCTCCGTCTTGTCGTCCTGCTGGTCTTGGTCTTGTTGCACCAATATGGAAACCTTTGCTTGATGCCTCGGTTCTCCGCGCCTGCACTTGCCCCTTAGCACCAAAGAGGAAACAAGGACACTACGCGCACCGGCGCCCGCCTGGTCTCGATCGTCATGGCTCACGTCACGAGAACCTCGCGAGGTTTGCCTTACCTTGATCTCTCCGCCACTCGCGAGCCCGTCTGGCGAGGCCGCTCCTGAGGAGGTCTTGCGTCGTCCGCCTCGTGAGGCTTGGCCCCTCGCGAGGGTCTTGAATGCCTTGTTGATGAAGATGGGACGTACAGGCCTTCTAGCAAAGCCACGCTGTGGGCCGCAGGCAGGCAAGTCTGAGGACCCCCGTTCCCAGAATGCCGACACATTCTTAGGCTAATGAGTGTTCCATGATGGATTAAGATCTTGATAGAATGATTAAAGAGAAGCACTCTATATATGGCTTGAAGATGAGATTATGGGATGAGCTCATATGTTGAGTCATTGTTGATTAAGTCATGAAGTAAACTCTTGGGCAAAAACCCCACAGCCTTGCAACTTTATTATTAAAAAATGTAAAACAATACAATATATACAACCTCTCAGGAGGAAAAGGTAAAAAAGATTACAAGTGGCTTACCCTTTAAGGTGGGAGGTAAGAACATGAAGTAAGTAATGAAGTGAAGAACTCATTATCTCTCTCAAAAGATTGTGATGGAGCATGAAAAAGAGCAAGTGATGTGCAATATGATATTCATGGAGAATCTCAATATGGTCATAAGAGAATTGTGATATTGGTGATCATGTATTGAAGCAATGAAGCATGGTGAAGAGTTCAATATGGCCTTCAAGACATCAACATTAATCACGTCGTGAAAATAAAGGTTGATCAAGATAAAACTCGAAATCAGATTCCAAATGGTCAACACACAAGCACAAATCGTGTACCGCACGGGATCTTGTTGTATGGTAAGAAATTATGAATTACGCTTTGTGAACTAACCAATACTACTGTCTGTTTTCTATGTCTAGTGGTTTTGGGTGGTTTTCATGGGCTAGCATCAAAGTAAATATTTCAAGTAGCCCATATGAAGATTGGCACATGTGAAGATGGTATACAAGTATGCTCCCCGCATGTCTTATGGGGGGTATTTAAAGTCTTCACCAAGTGACATGATCAAGATGACATTTCCAATTTGAGCCAAACATGAAAATTAACATCAAACTCAAGTGGAATGCTCAAAGTCAAAGGTATTAGTCCCCTTGGTACTTAGTGGCATGGATCTCTGACTGTCGAAACAATACATGCTCAAGAATGGATTTCTAGAATATCTAATATAGCTCTTTTATTTTATTGAGCTATAAGGATCAAATACTATTAAGAGGGTGTCAAAGGGATTTGCAAACGCGTTGTCTGCGGAGTATCGATGCCACAAAGAGCGCATGAAGGGATCTTTGAATCTTCTAGAGGATTACCATGATGTGCCTACATGTTAATTGTGGTCCAAAGCAAGAGTGGTTGCAAGAGTTGAGATATTGTAAGTGTTTGGTGACTAAAATTAAGAAAGCAAGAATAAAGTGAGGTAACAAGAGAGTATTAAATCAACAATAGAGCTAAGGCATTCTCATGGAGTCTAGATTCATCACTAGTATGTATCTAACATAATTATGCATTTAATTGTAGGTTCGGATCACTCAGCCACCCACATTTTCCTATACGCGAGCAGAGCCAAGTACAAATGTGTGGATACATGCAAAAACCATGTATCACATACACCACTATTGTCCCCCCCCCCCACACACACACAAACATTTAGGTCACGACAACAGTAATTAACGGTGTTCCATGAGCGTAGCTAAAGGCGGTCTCCGATAATCCCTTATCAATAGATTTGGGAAGGAGGGAGGTAACTTTTTTCACTGCGTACCTCCGCAACACACCATCACAATGGTAGGAATATCCTTCCGTCCATAAAGGCAAATGTTGAGTGGTCGACCATACACAACATCGGAAGAACATCAACATAAACATACAAAAGAGGATTTTGTATCATGTCAGCGTTCAGTTCCTAAACATACCACGTTTCCTCCATATCCCCGAGAACCAGGGGTTTTACTTAGACATAGAGACAACAAGCATTATAGGGATAATCATGGCAAACATGGATGAAAGATTATTGTAATACACATAGGAATCCACCAAGGGTTTTGGTACTACAAAGGGATCAATTTAATACATGTAAATCTTCCAAGTGCCCGTAAGAAAATGCCACAAATCTGGAGATACTCATTTGTTTTAAACATGCAAAATTTCATCTTTATCTAAATAATAATTTGAAGCGAAGGGATGCAGAGTCGTGATTTAGTAAAGGAGGCTATTTTTTAGTTGTATTAAACCCATCTAGAACACGGGATAATAACTTTCGCGACACAATCCTCTCTGAATACCTCGTCTCTCTCTCTCTCTCTCAATTTATACTAATATAAGTCTCATCATTTTTCTCTTAGCATTAGTAGCAGGCTAGCAACACCCCTCATCTCTCCCTTCTCTCTCACACCTAGCAACAACAAAACCATCCCCGATCGGCTCCTACTGCTCTCTCCCTCACACACACAAAAATCACAACGACAACATGTAGCATGACTGGGCCACATCCCATCGTGTCACCTCCCTTTGAAGGTGTTGCTACCTCATCAAACTAGAGCCCGCTAAAAGACTTGACTGCTCAGCACACACACCACCAAATCTGTACATAATATTAAAGGGGTTATTGCTTCTGGCAGCACGTCACATAAATTGCCCCCAAAGTTGCAAAATATTACCCATCAATGCCAACTATAAGTGATAAAAAAACGTTTTACACAGGGGGGATCTATCACCTAGGCCAGCCCATGCAGTAGTGAGCTCCTATATTGTGCTCTGCTCTCGGAGAAGATGTCGCGTGCCCGTTTGGGCCGACCCATGTCCGAGCGGCCTGTTTTCAATTTTCTTTTCTATTTTTGTTTTTATTTTCCATTTTCCTTTTTTCCACTTTAAACAATTTGGGACTTCAATTTTTTTAAATTAAAAAAATGAGAATTTTGAAATAAGATGTTTAATAAATCATAAAATTTTTGTGGATTCAAAAAATGTTCATGATTTTGTAAAAAAATGTTTGCTTATTCAAAAATGTTTGAAATATTGAAAACAAATGTTCGGGAAACCAAAAATTGATCATGATTTCCTTAAAAGTTCATGTATTGATTTTTTTAATGAAATTAAACAAAATTTGGCCAATTCAAAAAATAGTCATGAATGGAAAAATATCCTAAAAATTCAAAAACTTTGGATGATTCACAAAATAGTTTATTCATTCATAAAATACTATCTGTCTCAAAAATGTTCATGCATTTAATGTTTGTTAAATCAAAAAGTAATCATGAATTTCAAACATTGTTCGACCAATCTAAAAAAATGTTCGTTGATTATAGAAATGTCCACCGATTCAAGAAAATTGTTTTAAAAAAATCACAATTTAGAAAAATGTTTGTAATAGTATAAAATGTTCATGATTTCAAAAAATATTCAAAAATTTGTAAAAGTTTTCACAAATTTGAAAAATATTTTATGATTTCAAATATGTTCACGTGTTTAAAAATATGTTCATGATTTCATGAAATTGAGAGTGATGGTGTATCTCAGTGATGCAGCAAAATGTAGTCATGGCCGTTGGAGATCATGATTTTTCCTGTTGCAACGCATGGGCCCTTTTGCTAGTAATGTTCAAAAGTGAAAAACAAAGCAATTTCCTATTCAGCGCTTACGGCACCGTTTTTTTCTCTGTTCATAGAAAGCACACAGGGAGAGGGGTCGCTTTCTTAACGGGCCGGCACATCTAGCGGGAAAAGCAGAACACGACAGATGCTTACTTCGGTCCTTTTTTTCTACCAGTTTTTTCTTTCTCTGTACTCGGTTTTTCTCTGGTTTTCGTCCTTAAAAAAACTACTCTTCTTTTTTGTCTTTTCATCTCCCTTTTCATATTTTTCATTTTTTCATTTTATTTCATGAATTTTTCGTCAAATTAATGATTTTTTCAAATTGGTGAACATCTTTTCAAATTCATGAAGCTTTCAAAATTGATGAACTTTCTTAACTTCGTGAACTTTTTAAAAATTTATGGACTTTGTTACAAATCTGTGATATTTTTTCGAATTCATGTACATTCTTCAATTTTGTGATATTTCTTCAAATTCATGATCTTTTTTTAAATCCATGAAATTTTCCCAAATTCATGAACTATTTAAAAACTTGCAAAAAAAATTAAGAAAACTGGCAACCTACTTTTTAACGAACAACACAACGGCAAAAGAGAAAAACTGAGAAAAAAAGCGAGCGAATGAGAAAAAAAGTAGATGAGCAGTTTTTTTAGACATAGCATGCGAGCAGTTATTTTCTTGAGACAGAACAAGCGAGCTGGCCACGGTCCATGAGGTGCCCTAAAAATGCTAAAAAAGATAAGGAGTTCCCAAAAACGGAATCACTAATTAAGGGGTATCTCTTGAAAAAGCCACTCTCACCTTTTTGGCTTACGACAAGTGGCGCAACAGCATGAGAGTTTTTCATTTTTTTTGTAGATAAATTTGTTTATTTAAAATATTTTATCTATTCAACTATGTGTTCAAATCTCTAACCGTTTTCACCGTTTGATTTCTTGCGTCGAGATCTTCGGAACTAGATCGCGGAAGCAAATCAATGCCTCCATGATAAGCAAATATGTGCCTCTCGTGGAAGAAAAAAATTGTGTTTTTTCACTTTTTGAGAAAACATGTGCGTCCACGAGAAGCAAATATGTGCCTCTCACGGAAGCAAAAAAAATGTGACTTTTTCCATTTCTGAGAGGCTCTTGCGAAAGCAAACCTATGAGACAACGAGAAGTAAATCTGTGCCTCGCACAGAAGCAAAAATTCGTGTTTTTTCCTTTTCGAGAGACAGAACTCGCGGAGGTAAACTTGTTCCTCCACGAAAAGCAAATATGTGTCTCTCGTGGAAGCAAAAAGTCACATTTTTACGCGCAAGTTTTTTTTCTAAAAAATCTAAGGAAAACCAGGCAAAAACCAAAAGACTGAAAAAACTTGGGAAAAACATCTAAACACCGAAAACACGTACAAAAAAATAAAACAAAAAAACTCATGAGGAGCGCCGCATGCAACATCTGGCGGTGGCTGAGAGTGCTTCACTTGCAGGGCTCCTAGAAGGAGTACCCCGGTTAGTTTTGTTGGAAATATGCCCTAGAGGCAATAATAAATTAGTTATTATTATATTTCCTTGTTCATGATAATCGTTTATTATCCATGCTAGAATTGTATTGATAGGAAACTCAGATACATGTGTGGATACATAGACAACACCATGTCCCTAGTAAGCCTCTAATTGACTAGCTCGTTGATCAATAGATGGTTACGGTTTCCTGACCATGGACATTGGATGTCGTTGATGACGGGATCACATCATTAGGAGAATGATGTGATGGACAAGACCCAATCCTAAGCCTAGCACAAGATCGTGTAGTTCGTATACTAAAGCTTTTCTAATGTCAAGTATCATTTCCTTAGACCATGAGATTGTGCAACTCCCAGAAACCATAGGAATGCTTTGGGTGTACCAAAGGTCACAACGTAACTGGGTGGCTATAAAGGTGCACTGCGGGTATCTCCGAAAGTGTCTGTTGGGTTGGCACGAATCGAGACTGGGATTTGTCACTCCGTGTAACGGAGAGGTATCTCTGGGCCCACTCGGTAGGACATCATCATAATGTGCACAACGTGACCAAGGAGTTGGTCACGGGATGATGTGTTACGGAACGAGTAAAGAGACTTGCCAGTAACGAGATTGAACGAGGTATCGGGATACTGACGATCGAATCTCAGGCAAGTATCGTACCGATAGACAAAGGGAATTGAATACGGGATTGATTGAATCCTCGACATCGTGGTTCATCCGATGAGATCATCGTGGAACATGTGGGAGCCAACATGGGTATCCAGATCCCGCTGTTGGTTATTGGCCAGAGAGTTGTCTCGGTCATGTCTACATGTCTCCCGAACCCGTAGGGTCTACACACTTAAGGTTCGGTGACGCTAGAGTTGTAGAGATATTAGTATGCGGTAACCCGAAAGTTGTTCGGAGTCCCGGATGAGATCCCGGACGTCACAAGGAGTTCCGAAATGGTCCGGAGGTAAAGATTTATATATAGGAAGTCCAGTTTCAGCCACCGGGAAGGTTTCGGGGGTCATCGGTATTGTACCGGGACCACCGGAAGGGTCCCGGGGGTCCACCGGGTGGGGCCACCAATCCCGGAGGGCCCCATGGGCTGAAGGGGCGTGGGAACCAGCCCCCGGTGGGCTGGTGCACCCCCCTCGGGCCTCCCATGCACCTAGGGTTAGAAACCCTAAGGGGTGGGGGCACCTCCACTTGGCTTGGAGGCCAAGCCACCCCTAGGGCTGCCGCCCCCCTCCCTAGATGGGATCTACAAGGGGCCGGCGCCCCCCCTAGGCCCCTATATATAGGGGAGGGGAGGGAGGGCAGCCACACCAGAAGCCCTGGCGCCTCCCTCCCTCCAGTGACACCTCTTCCTCCCCGCTTGTGCTTGGCGAAGCCCTGCCGGGATCCCGCTACTTCCACCACCACGCCGTCGTGCTGCTGGATCTCCATCAACTTCTTCTCCCCCCTTGCTGGATCAAGAAGGAGGAGACGTCTCCGCTCCGTACGTGTGTTGAACGCGGAGGTGCCGTCCGTTCGGCGCTAGGATCATCGGTGATTTGGATCACGACGAGTACGACTCCATCAACCCCGTTCTCTTGAACGCTTCCGCTTCACGATCTTCAAGGGTATGAAGATACACTCCTCTCTCTCGTTGCTAGTCTCTCCATAGATTGATCTTGGTGACACGTAGGAAAATTTTGAATTTCTGCTACGATCCCCAACAGTGGCATCATGAGCCAGGTCTATGCGTAGTTTCTATGCACGAGTAGAACACAAAGTAGTTGTGGGCGATGATTTGTTCAATTTGCTTGCCGTTACTAGTCTTATCTTGATTCGGCGGCATTGTGGGATGAAGCGGCCTGGACCGATCTTACACGTACTCTTACGTGAGACAGGTTCCACCGACTGACATGCACTAGTTGCATAAGGTGGCTAGCGAGTGTCTGTCTCTCCCACTTTAGTCGGATCGGATTCGATGAAAAGGGTCCTTATGAAGGGTAAATAGAAATTGGCATATCACGTTGTGGTTTTGGCGTAGGTAAGAAAGGTTCTTGCTAAGAAACTTATAGCAGCCACGTAAAAAATTTGCAACAACAATTAGAGGACGTCTAACTTGCTTTTGCAGCATATGCCGTGTGATGTGATATGGCCAAAAGGATGTGATGAATGATATATGTGATGTATGAGATTGCTCATGTTCCTATAATAGGAATCACGACTTGCATATCGATGAGTATAACAACCGGCAGGAGCCATAGGAGTTGTCTTAATTTATTTATGACCTGCGTGTCAACATAAACGTCATGTAATTACTTTACTTTATTGCTAAACCGTTAGCCATAGTAGTAGAAGTAATACATGACGAGGCGACTTCATGAAGACATGATGATGGAGATCATGATGATGGAGATTATGGTGTCATGCCGTTGACGATAGTGTTCATGGCGCGCCTCGAAGATGGAGATCAAAGGCGCAAGATGATATTGGCCATATCATGTCACTTCATGATTTGCATGTGATGTTTGTCATGTTTACATCTTATTTGCTTAGAACGAAGGTAGCATAAATAAGATGATCCCTCATTAAAATATCAAGAATTGTGTTCCCCCTAACTGTGCACCATTGCTAAGGTCCGTTGTTCCGAAGCACCACGTGATGATCGGGTGTGATAGGTTCTAACGCTCGCATACAACGGGTGTAAGCCAGATTTACACACGCAATACACTTAGGTTAACTTGACGAGCCTAGCATGTACAGACATGGCCTCGGAACACGGAAGACCGAAAGGTCGAACATGAGTCGTATAGTGGACACGATCAACATGAATATGTTCACCGATGATGACTAGTCCGTCTCACGTGATGATCGGACACGGCCTAGTTGACTCGGATCATGTATCACTTAGATGACTAGAGGGATGTCTATCTGAGTGGGAGTTCATTGAATAATTTGATTAGATGAACTTAATTATCATGAACATAGTCAAAAGGTCTTTGTAAATTATGTCGTAGCTCACGCTTTGGTTCTACTGTTTTAGATATGTTCCTAGAGAAAATTTAGTTGAGAGTTGACAGTAGCAATTATGCGGACTGGGTCCGTGAACTGAGGATTATCCTCATTGCTGCACAGAAGGGCTATGTCCTTAATGCACCGCTCAGTGCGTTGAACCTCGAGCATCGTCTGTAGATGTTGGGAAACATCTGACATACACGTTTTGATGACTACGTGATAGTTCAGTGCGTAATACTAACGGTTTAGAATCGTGGCACCAAAGACGTTTTGAAACATCGCAGAACATATGAGATGTTCCAAAGACTGAAATTGGGATTTCAGACTAGTGCCCACGTCAAGAGGTATGAGACCTCTGACAAGTTTCTTAAGCCTGTAAACTAAGGGAGAAAAGCTCAATCGTTGAGCATGTGCTCAGATTGTCTGAGTACTACAATCACTTGAATCAAGTGGGAGTTAATCTTCCAGATGAGATAGTGATAGTTCTCCATAGTCACCGCAACCAAGCTATTAGAGCTTAGTGATGAACTATAACATATCAGGGATAGACATGATGATCCTTGAGCAATTCACGATGTTTGACACCATGAAAGTAGAAATCAAGTAGGAGCATCAATTGTTGATGGTTAGTAAAACCACTAGTTTCAAGAAGGGCAAGGGAAAGAAGGGATACTTCATGAGACGACAAATCAGTTGCTGCTCTAGTGAAGAAACCCAAGGTTGAACCAAACCCGAGACTAAGTGCTTCTATAATGAGGGGAACGATCACTGAAGCATAACTACCCTAGATCCTTGGTACATAAGAAGGCTGGCCAGGTCGACAGAAGTATTTTGAATATACATTATATTATTGTGTACTTTACTAGTACTCCTAGTAGCACCAGGGTAATAAATACCGGTTCGGTTGCTAAGTGTTAGTAACTCAAAATAAAAGGCTGCGGAGACTAGCTAAAGGAGAGATGACGATATGCGTTGGAAGTGTTTCCAAGGTTGATGTGATCAAACGTCGCACGCTCCCTCTACCATCGGGATTGGTGTTAAACCGAAATAATTGTTATTTGGTATTTGCGTGGAGCATAGACATGATTGAATTATGTTTATCGCCACACGGTTATTCATTTAAGGAGAATAATGGTTACTGTGTTTATTTGAATAATACCTTCAATGGTCTTGCACCTAAAATGAATGGTTTATTGAATCTCGATCGTAGTGATACACATGTTCATGCCAAAAGATATAAGATAGTAATGATAGTACCACGTACTTGTGGCACTGCCATTTGAGTCATGTTGGTGTAAAACGCATGAAGAAGCTCCACGTTGATGGATCTTTGGACTCACTCATTTTTTCAAAAGATTAAGACATGCGAACCATGTCTATTGGTAGATATGCATGAAGAAACTCCATACAGATGGATCGTTTGGACTCACTTGATTTTGAATCACTTGAGACATGCAAATCATACCACATGGGCAAGATGACCGAAAGACCTCGTTTTTAGTAAGATGGAACAAGAAAGCAACTTGTTGGAAGTAATAAATTTTGATGTGTGCAGTCCAATGAGTGCTAAGGCACGCAGTGGATATCGTTATGTTCTTGCTTCACAGATGATTTGAGTAGATGCTGAGTATATTTACTTGATGAAACACAAGTCTGAATTATTGAAAGGTTCAAGTAATTTCAGAGTGAAGTTGAAGATCATCGTGACAAGATGATAAAATGTCTATGATATGATCATAGAGATGAATATCTGAGTTACGAATATGGCACACAATTAAGACATTGTGGAAATTGTTTCACAACTAATACCGCCTGGAACACCATAGTGTGATGGTGTGTCCGAACATCATAACTGCACCATGTTGGATATGGTGCATACCATGATGTCTCTTATCGAATTACCACTATCGTTTATGGGTTAGGCATTAGAGACAACCACACTCACTTTAAATAGGGCACCACACAATTTCGTTGAGACGACACCGTATGAACTATGGTTTGGAGAAACCTAAGCTGTCGTTTCTTAAAAGTTTGGGGTTGCGATGCTTATATGAAAAAGTTTCAGGCTGATAAGCTCGAACCCAAAGCGGATAAATGCATCTTCATAGAATACCCAAAAATAGTTGGGTATGCCTCCTATTTCAGATCCGGAAGCAAAAATGATTGTTTCTAGAAACGGGTCCTTTCTCGAGGAAAAGTTTCTCTCGAAAGAATTGAGTGGGAGGATGGTGGAGACTTGATGAGGTTATTGAACCGTCACTTCAACTAGTGTGTAGCAGGGCACATGAAGTTGTTCCTGTGGCACCTACACCAATTGAAGTGGAAGCATATGATAGTGATCATGAAACTTCATATCAAGTCACTACCAAACCTCATAGGTCGACAAGGATGTGTACTACTTCAGAGTGGTACGTAATCCTGTCTCGGAAATCATGTTGCTAGACAACAATGAACCTACGAGCTATGGAGAAGCGATGGAGGGCCCGGATTCCGAAGAATGGCTCGAGGCCATAAAATCTGAGAGAGGATCCATGTATAAAAGAAAGTATAGACTTTGAAAGAACTACTTGATGGTCGTAAGGCTGTTGGGTGCAGATGGATTTTAAAAGGAAGACGGACAATGATGGTAAGTGTCACCATTAAGAAAGCTCGACTTTTTGCTAAGATGTTTCCCCACAAGTTCAAGGAGTTGACTACGATGAGACTTTCTCACTCGTAGCGATGCTAAGAGTCTGTTGGAATTATGTTAGCAGTTACTGCATTATTTATGAAATCTTGCAGATGGGATGTCCAAACATTGTTTCCTCGACGTTTTTCTTGAGGAAAGGTTGTATGTGATACAACCAGAAGGTTTTGTCAATCCTGAAAGATGCTAACAAGTATGCAAAGCTCCAGCAATCCTTCTAAGGACTGGAGTAAGCATCTCGGAGTTGGAATGTACACTTTGATGAGATGATCAAAGATTTTGGGTTTATACAAAGTTTATGAGAAACTTGTATTTCCAAAAAGGTTAGTGGGAGCACTATAGAATTTTTGATGAGTATATGTTGTTAACATATTGTTGATCAGAAATGATGTAGAATTTCTGGAAAGCATACAGGGTTATTTGAAAAGTATTTTTTAATGGAAAACCTGGATTAAGCTACTTGAACATTGAGCATCAAGATCTATAAGGATAGATCAAAATCGCTTAATAGTACTTTCAAACGAACACATACCGTGACAAAATTTTGAAGGAGTTCAAAAATAGATCGGCAAAGAAGGAGTTCTTGGCTGTGTTATAAGGTATGAGTATTGAGTAAAACTCAAGACCTGACCACGGCAGAATAGAGAGAAAGGACGAAGGTCGTCCCCTATGCTTTAGACGTAGGCTCTAAAGTATGCAATGTTGTGTACCGCACCTGAAGCGTGCTAAGCCTTGAGTCAGTCAAGGGGTACAAGTGTGATCTAGGAATGGATCACAGGACAACGGTCAAGGTTATCCTTAGTAACTAGTGGACTAAGGAATTTTCTCGATTACGGAGGTGGTAAAAGAGTTCGTCGTAAAGGGTTACGCTGATGCAATCTTTCACACTAATTTGGATGATTCTGAGTAGTAAACCAGATTCGTATAGTAGAACAGTTATTTGGAATAGCTCCAAAAAGAGCGTGGTAGCTGCATCTACAAGATGACATAGAGATTTGTAAAGCACACACGGATCTAAAAGGTTCAGACCCGTTGACTATAACATCTCTCACAAGCATAACATGATCAAACCCAGAACTCATTGAGTGTTAATCACATGGTAATGTGAACTAGATTATTGACTCTAGTGAACTCTTTGGGTGTTAGTCACATGGGGATGTGACCTTGAGTGTTAATCACATAGCGATGTGAACTGGATTATTGACTCTAGTGCAAGTGGGAGACTGTTGGAAATATGCCCTAGAGGCAATAATAAATTAGTTATTATTATATTTCCTTGTTCATGGTAATCGTTTATTATCCATGCTAGAATTGTATTGATAGGAAACTCAGATACATGTGTGGATACATAGACAACACCATGTCCCTAGTAAGCCTCTAGTTGACTAGCTCGTTGATCAATAGATGGTTACGGTTTCCTGACCATGGACATTGGATGTCGTTGATGACGGGATCACATCATTAGGATAATGATGTGATGGACAAGACCCAATCCTAATCCTAGCACAAGATCGTGTAGTTCGTATGCTAAAGCTTTTCTAATGTCAAGTATCATTTCCTTAGACCATGAGATTGTGCAACTCCTGGATACCATAGGAATGCTTTGGGTGTACCAAACGTCACAACGTAACTGGGTGGCTATAAAGGTGCACTGCGGGTATCTCTGAAAGTGTCTGTTGGGTTGGCACGAATCGAGACTGGGATTTGTCACTCCGTGTAACGGAGAGGTATCTCTGGGCCCACTCGGTAATGCATCATCATAATGAGCTCAATGTGATCAAGTGGTTGATCACAGGATCATGCATTACGGTATGAGTAAAGTAACTTGCCGGTAACGAGACTGAACAAGGTATTGGGATACTGACGATCGGGTCTCGGGCAAGTAACGTACCGATTGACAAAGGGAATTGAGTACGGGATTAATTAAGTCCTCGACATCGTGGTTCATCCGATGAGATCATCATGGAACATGTGGGAGCCAACATGGGTATCCAGATCCCGCTGTTGGTTATTGGCCGGAGAGTTGTCTCGGTCATGTCTACATGTCTCCCGAACCCGTAGGGTCTACACACTTAAGGTTCGGTGACGCTAGAGTTGTAGAGATATTAGTATGCGGTAACCCAAAAGTTGTTCGGAGTCCCGGATGAGATCCCGAATGTCACGAGGAGTTCCGGAATGGTCCGGAGGTAAAGATTTATATATAGGAAGTCCAGTTTCGGCCATCGGGAAGGTTTCGGAGGTCATCGGTATTGTACCGGGACCACCGGAAGGGTCCCCGGGGTCCACCGGGTGGGGCCACCTATCCCGGAGGGCCCCATGGGCTGAAGGGGCATGGGAACCAGCCCCTGGTGGGCTGGTGCGCCCCCCTTGGGCCTCCCATGCGCCTAGGGTTAGAAACCCTAAGGGGTGGGGGCGCCTCCACTTGGCTTGGAGGCCAAGCCACCCCTAGGGCTGCCGCCCCCCTCCCTAGATGGGATCTACAAGGGGACGTCGCCCCCCCCCAGGCCCCTATATATAGTGGAGGGAAGGGAGGGCAGCCACACCTGAAGCACTGGCGCCTCCCTCCCTCCCGTGACACCTCTTCCTCCCCGCTTGTGCTTGGCGAAGCCCTGCCGGGATCCCGCTACTTCCACCACCACGCCGTCGTGCTGCTGGATCTCCATCAACTTATCCTCCCCCCTTGCTGGATCAAGAAGGAGGAGACGTCTCCGCTCCGTACGTGTGTTGAACGTGGAGGTGACGTCCATTCGGCGCTAGGATCATCGGTGATTTGGATCACGACGAGTACGACTCCATCAACCCCGTTCTCTTGAACGCTTCCGCTTAGCGATCTTCAAGGGTATGAAGATACACTCCTCTCTCTCATTGCTAGTATCTCCATAGATTGATCTTGGTGACACGTAGGAAAATTTTGAATTTCTGCTACGATCCCCAACAAGTTTCTCTCAAAAACGAAAATCCCCCGAGACGAATATTATGTGGGTGTTTTGCTACGACGAACAACCACCGCCTCCCTAAATGAGCTAGGGTTGGCGCCGTCGCCCGCTGGTCTGCCTTGCCTTCGGTGGCCTATGACGCCCCTGATTTGACCGTACACTAATCAAACACGCAAACGTGTACGATCAAGATCAGGGACTCACGGGAAGATATCACAACACAACTCTACAAATAAAATAAGTCATACAAGCATCATATTACAAGCTAGGGGCCTCGAGGCTCGAATACAAGAGCTCAATCATAAACGAGTCAGCGGAAGCAACAATATCTGAGTACAGACATAAGTAAACAAGTATGCCTTAAGAAGGCTAGCACAAACTGGGATACAGATCGAAAGAGGCGCAGGCCTCCTGCCTGGGATCCTCCTAAACTACTTCTGGTCGTCATCAGCAGCCTGCACGTAGTAGTAGGCACCTCCAAAGTAGTAGAAGTCATCGTCGACGGTGGCGTCAAGCTCCTGGGCTCCAGCATCTGGTTGCAACAACCAGGTAGAATGGAAAGGAGGAAAAGAGGGAGAAAAGCAACCGTGAGTACTCATCCAAAGTACTCGCAAGCAAGGATCTACACTACATATGCATGGGTATATGTGTAAAAGGGGCCATATCGGTTGACTGAACTGCAGAATGCCAGAATAAGAGGGGGATAGCTAATCCTGTCGAAGACTACGCTTCTGGTAACCTCCATCTTGCAGCAAAAGAAGAGAGTAGATGGTAAATTTACCAAGTAACATCGCATAGCATTATCCTACCCGACAATCCTCTCCTCGTTGACCTGTGAGAGAGCGATCACCGGGTTGTATCTGGCACCTGGAAGGGTGTGCTTTATTAAGTATCTGGTTCTAGTTGTCATAAGGTCAAGGTACAACTCTGGGACGTCCTTTTACCGAGGGACACGGCTATTCGAATAGATAAACTTCCCTGCATGGGTGCACCACATTTCCTAACACGCTCGATCCCCTTTGGCCGGACACACGTTCTTGGGTCATGCCCGGCCTCAGAAGATCAACACGTCGCAGCCCTACCTAGGCACAACAGAGAGGTCAGCACGCCGGTCTAAATCCTATGGCGCAGGGGTCTGGGCCCATCGCCCATTGCACACCTGCACGTTGCGAGGGCGGGCGGAGAGCAGACCTGGCAACCTCCATTACAAAGGAAGTTGCGTTACGCGGTCCAACCCGGCGCACGCCGCTCAGTTGCTGATGTCACGAAGGCTTTGGCTGATACCACGATGTCGAGTGCCCATAACTGTTCCCGCGTAGTTGGTTAGTGCGTATAGGCCAATAGCCAGACTCAGATCAAATTCCCAGATCTCGTTAAGCGTGTTATTTCAAAGTAACCGCGAACGCCAACCAGGGCCAGGCCCACATCTCACCTAGATGGTCTCCGCCTGCCCTGTTGCTACCTCTTGAGCACTGCGCTGGATTTCCCCGAAGAGGAAGGGATGATGCAGCAAAGTAGCGTAAGTATTTCCCTCAGTTTTTGAGAACCAAGGTATCAATCCAGTAGGAGGCTACGCTCGAGTCCCTCGTACCTACACAAAAACAATAGCTCAACGCAACCAACGCGCTTAGGGGTTGTCAATCCCTTCACGGTCACTTATGAAAGTGAGATCTGATAGAGATGATAAATAATATTTTTGGTATTTTTGGTATAAAGATGCAAAGTAAATAAAGTAAAAGCAAAGTAAAAGCAAAGCAATAATAAAGTGATGGAGATTGATATGATGAGAAAGAGACCCGGGGGCCATAGATTTCACTAGTGGCTTCTCTCAAGAGCATAAGTATTCTACGGTGGGTGAACAAATTACTATTGAGCAATTGACGGAATTGAGCATAGTTATGAGAATATCTAGGTATGATCATGTATATAGGCATCACGTCTGAGACAAGTAGACCGAAACGACTCTGCATCTACTACTATTACTCCACTCATGGACCGCTATCCAGCATGCATCTAGAGTATTAAGTTAAAAATAGAGTAACGCCTTAAGCAAGATGACATGATGTAGAGGGATAATTTCATGCAATATGATAAAAACCCCATCTTGTTATCCTCGATGGCAACAATACAATACGTGCCTTGCTGCCCCTTCTGTCACTGGGAAAGGACACCGCAAGATTGAACCCAAAGCTAAGAACTTCTCCCATGGCAAGAACAACCAATCTAGTAGGCCAAACCAAACTGATATTTCGAAGAGACTTGCAAATATAAACAATCATACATAAAAGAATTCAGAGAAGATTCAAATATTATTCATAGATAGACTTGATCATAAACCCACAATTCATCGGTCTCAACAAACACACCACAAAAAGAAGATTACATCGAATAGATCTCCACAAGAGAGGGGGAGAACATTGTATTGAGATCCAAAAAGAGAGAAGAAGCCATCTAGCTACTAGCTATGGACCCGTAGGTCTGAAGTAAACTACTCACAATTCATCGGAGGGGCTTGGATGATGATGTAGAAGCCCTCTGTGATCGATGCCCCTCCGGCGAAGCTCCGGAACAGGCCCCAAGATGGGATCTCGTGGATACAGAAAGTTGCGGCGGTGGAATTAGGTTTTTGGCTCCGTCCCCGGTCGTTTGGGGGTACGTGGATATATATAGGAGGAAGAAGTACGTCGGTGGATCTTCGAGGGGCCCACGAGGCAGGGGGCGCGCCCTAGGGGGGTGCCCCCTACCCTCGTGACCACCTCGTGGCTTTCTTGACGGAGGGTCCAAGTCTCCTGGATCTTATCTGATGAGAAAATCATGTTTCTGAAGGTTTCATTCCGTTTGGACTCCGTTTGATATTCCTTTCTTCAAAACCCTAAAACAGGCAAAAAACAACAATTCTGGGCTGGGCCTCCGGTTAATAGGTTAATCCCAAAAATAATATAAAAGTGGAAAATAAAGCCCAATAATGTCTAAAAAGTAGATAATATAGCATGGAGCAATCAAAAATTATAGATACGTTGGAGACGTATCAAGCATCCCCAAGCTTAATTCCTGCTCGTCCTCGAGTAGGTAAATGATAAAAACAGAATTTTTGATGTGGAGTGCTACTTGGCATAATTTTAATGTAATTCTTCTTAATTGTGGTATGAATATTCAGATCCGAAAGATTCAAGACAAAAGTTCATATTGACATAAAAATGATAATACTTCAAGCATACTAACTAAGCAATTATGTCTTCTCAAAATAACATGGCCAAAGAAAGTTCATCCCTACAAAATCATATAGTTTAGTCATGTTTCATTTTCGTCACACAAGAATGCTATCATCATGCACAACCCCGATGACAAGCCAAGCAATTTTTTCATACTTTAGTAATCTCGAACCTATAAACTTTCACGCAATATATGAGCACGAGCCAGGGACATAGCACTATGGGTGGAATAGAATATAATGAAGGTGGGTTATGTGGAGAAGACAAAAAAGGAGAAAGTCTCACATCAACGAGGCTAATCAATGGGATATGGAGATGCCCACCGATTGATGTTAATGCAAGGAGTAGGTATTGCCATGCAACGGATGCACTAGAGCTATAAATGTATGAAAGCTCAACAAAAGAAACTAGTGGTGTGCATCCAACTTGCTTGCTCACGAAGACCTAGGGCACTTGAGGAGGCCCATTGTTGGAATATACAAGCCAAGTTCTATAATGAAAAATTCCCACTAGTATATGAAAGTGATAACATGAGAGACTCTCTACTATGAAGATCATGGTGCTACTTTGAAGCACAAGTGTGGTAAAAGGATAGTAACATTGTCCCTTCTCTTTTTCTCTCATTTTTTGGGGCCTTTTCTTTTTTTATGGCCTTTCTCTTTTTTTGGGCCTTCTCTTTTTTTATGGCCTTTCTTTTTTTATTATTCCTCACTTGGGACAATGCTCTAATAATGATGATCATCACACTTCTATTTATTTACAACTCAATGATTACAACTCGATACTAGAACAAAGATGACTCTATATGAATGCCTCCGGTGGTGTACCAGGATATGCAATGAACCAAGAGTGACATGTATGAAAGAATTATGAACGGTGGCTTTGCCACAAATACTATGTCAACTACATGATCATGCTAAGCAATATGACAATGATGAATGTGTCATGATGAACGAAATGATGGAAAGTTGCATGGCAATATATCTCGGAATGGCTATGGAAAAGCCATAATTGGTAGGTATGGTGGCTGTTTTGAGGAAGATATAAGGAGGTTTATGTGTGAAAGAGCGTATCATATCACGGGGTTTGGATGCACCGGCAAAGTTTGCGCCAACTCTCAATGTGAGAAAGGGCAATGCACGGTACCGAAGAGGCTAGCAAGGATGGAAGGGTGAGAGTGCGTATAATCCATGGAGTCAACATTAGTCATAAAGAACTCACATACTTATTGCAAAAATCTACAAGTCATCAAAAACCTCGGCACTACACGCATGCTCCTAGGGGGATAGATTGGTAGGAAAAGACCATCGCTCGTCCCCGACCGCCATTCATAAGGAAGACAATCAAATAACACCTCATGTTTCAAATTTGTTGCATAAGGTTTACCATACGTGCATGCTACGGGACTTGCAAACCTCAACACACGTATTTCTCAATTTCACAACTACTCAACTAGCATGACTTTGATATTATTACCTCCATATCTCAAAACAATCATCAAGCATCAAACTTTTCTTAGTATTCAACACACTCATAAGAAAGTTTTATTATTCATCTTGCATACCAAGCATATTAGGATTTTAAGCAAATTACCATGCTATTAAGACTCTCAAAATAATCTAAGTGAAGCATGAGAGATCAATAGTTTCTATAAAACAAATCCACCACCGTGCTCTAAAAGATATAAGTGAAGCACTAGAGCAAAACTATAAAGCTAAAAAGATATAAGTGAAGCACATAGAGTATTCTATCAAATTCCAAATCATGTATGGCTCTCTCAAAAGGTGTGTACAGCAAGGATGATTGTGGTAGACTAACAAGTAAAGACTCAAATCATAAAAGACGCTCCAAGCAAAACACATATCATGTGGTGAATAAAAATATAGCTCCAAGTAAAGTTACCGATAGAAGTAGACGAAAGAGGAGATGCCTTCCGGGGCATCCCCAAGCTTTGGCTTTTAGGTGTCCTTAGATTATCTTGGGGGTGCCATGGGCATCCCCAAGCTTAGGTTCTTGCCACTTCTTGTTCCATAATCCATCAAATCTTTACCCAAAACTTGAAAACTTCACAACACAAAACTTAAAATAGAAAATCTTGTGAGCTCCGTTAGCGAAAGAAAACAAAAGACCACTTCAAGGTACTGTAATGAACTCATTATTTATTTATATTGGTGTTATACCTACTGTATTCCAACTTCTCTATGGATTATAAACTATTTTACTAGCCATATATTCATCAAAATAAACAAACAACACACGAAAAACAGAATCTGTCAAAAACAGAACAGTCTGTAGTAATCTGTAGCTAGCGCAAGATCTGGAACCCCAAAAATTCTAAAATAAATTTCTGGACGTGAGGAATTTATCTATTAATCATATGCAAAAAGAATTAACTAAATATCACTTTCCAAATAAAAATGACAGCAGTTCTCGTGAGCTCTAAAGTTTCTGTTTTTTACAGCAAGTTCAATCAAGACTTTCCCAGGTCTTCCCAACGGTTCTACTTGGCACAAACACTAATTAAACACAAAAAACACAACAAAAAAGAGGCTAAATAATTTATTTATTACTAAACAGGAGCAAAAAGCAACGAATAAAAATAAAATTGGGTTACCTCCCAACAAGCGCTATCGTTTAACGCCCCTAGCTAGGCATAACAAGCAAGAATAGATATAGGTATTGCCATCTTTGATAGGCAATTCTTCGATGAGGCATCTATCTCCCTTAGGAATTTCTTTCTTTCTAGTGATTATCAAACTCTTAGGCACAAGATCGAAAAATTCATTTGTAGCAAGTGGTTCCTTAATGATAGCAAAGAGATTGGGATGAATACTTATAGATTTAAGATCCGCAGTATCCTTAATAGATGAGTCACCCTTATTTTTAGGAACATACATAAGCTTGGCAATTTTAGTAGGAGGACTTGGAGTATTATTTACGGAAGAAAAAGCGGTTCCCAAGTCTGTAATGATACCCTCAAGTTTATCAATTCTAGTAGAATCTAAGTTTATCTTCTCATTAACTATGGGTTCCTTTTCCTTAATATTTTTTAGAGTCATTCCTACCTTAGATCCATATTGAGTAATTTTATTGTGGATCTTTTTATCTAGATTTTCAATTAGTTCAATAGTAGCAACTTTATTTTCAATAATTTCAAGTCTTTGCATAACATGCTCCAAAGTTAACATAGTTCCATTAACCAAAAGAGGTGGTGAGCCAACTAAATCTAACATAGCATTATAAGAATCTAAAGTATGGCTACCCAAGAAATTCCATCCGGTAATGGTACCAAGGATATATCTATACCAAGGATTAACACCTACATAAAAATTGCGGAGAAGAACTGAAGTAGATTGCTTCCTGGTAGATCTATTTTGAGCATTGCAAAATCTATACCAAACATCTTTTAGATTTTCTCCCTCGCTTTGTTTAAAATTTAGAACTTCATTCTCGGGAGACAAAGGAGAAGATAAGAGACTAGCCATAACGACAAGCAAGCAAACTAACACACGAGCAAACAAAAAGGCAAACGGACAAAAAGGCAAACAAAGAAAGAGAGGGAGGATAGAGAGAGAGGGCGAATAAAACGGTAAGGGTGAACTGGGGGGGAGAGGAAAACGAGAGGCAAATGGCAAATAATGTAATGCATGAGATAGGGATTGTGATGGGTACTTGGTATGTTGACTTTTGTGTAGACTCCCCGGCAATGGCGCCAGAAATTCTTCTTCCTACCTCTTGAGCACTGCGTTGGATTTCCCCGAAGAGGAAGGGATGATGCAGCAAAGTAGCGTAAGTATTTCCCTTAGTTTTTGAGAACCAAGGTATCAATCTAGTAGGAGGCTACGCTCGAGTCCCTCGTACCTACACAACAACAATAGCTCAATGCAACCAACACGCTTGGGGGTTGTCAATCCCTTCACGGTCACTTACGAAAGTGAGATCTGATAGAGATGATAAATAATATTTTTGGTATTTTTGGTATAAAGATGCAAAGTAAATAAGGTAAAAGCAAAACAATAATAAAGTGATGGAGATTGATAAGATGAGAAAGAGACCCGGGGGCCATAGGTTTCACTAGTGGCTTCTCTCAAGAGCATAAGTATTCTACGGTGGGTGAACAAATTACTGTTGAGCAATTGACAGAATTGAGCATAGTTATGAGAATATCTAGGTATGATCATGTATATAGGCATCACGTCTGAGACAAGTAGACCTAAACGACTCTGCATCTACTACTATTACTCCACTCATCGACCGCTATCCAGCATGCATCTAGAGTATTAAGTTAAAAACATAGTAACGCCTTAAGCAAGATGACATGATGTAGAGGGATAATTTCATGCAATATGATAAAAAAAACCATCTTGTTATCCTCGATGGCAACAATACAATATGTGCCTTGCTGCCCCTTCCGTCACTGGGAAAGGACACTGCAAGATTGAACCCAAAGCTAAGCACTTCTCCCATGGCAAGAGCAACCAATCTAGTAGGCCAAACCAAACTGATAATTCAAAGAGACTTGCAAAGATAACCAATCATACATTTCAAAGAAGATTCAAATATTATTCATAGATAGACTTGATCATAAACCCACAATTCATCGATCTCAACAAACACACCGCAAAAATAAGATTACATCAAATAGATCTCCACAAGAGAGGGGGAGAACATTGTATTGAGATCCAAAAAGAGAGAAGAATCCATCTAGCTACTAGCTATGGACCCGTAGGTCTGAAGTAAACTACTCACAATTCATCGGAGGGGCTTGGATGATGATGTAGAAGCCCTCCGTGACCGATGCCCCCTCCGGCGGAGCTCCGGAACAGGCCCCAAGATGGGATCTCGTGGATACAGAAAGTTGTGACGGTGGAATTAGGTTTTTGGCTCCGTCCCTGGTCGTTTGGGGGTACGTGGATATATATATAGGAGGAAGAAGTACGTCGATGGAGCTTCGAGGGGGCCATGAGGCAGGGGGCGCGCCCTAGGGGGGCGCACCCTAGGGGGGCGCCCCTACCCTCGTGACCACCTCGTGGCTTTCTTGACGGAGGGTCCAAGTCTCCTGGATCTTATCTGATGAGAAAATCACGTTTCCAAGGTTTCATTCCATTTGGACTCCGTTTGATATTCCTTTTCTTCGAAACCCTAAAACAAGCAAAAAACAGCAATTCTGGGCTGGGCCTCCGGTTAATAGGTTAGTCCCAAAAATAATATAAAAGTGGAAAATAAAGCCCAGTAATGTCTAAAACAGTAGATAATATAGCATGGAGCAATTAAAAATTATAGATACGTTGGAGACGTATCACCTGTGGCTTTGCCTCAAGTAATAGTCGGGGGCCATCGGGAACCTAGGCCCACTACTACCTGGGTGGAACCACCTGCCCCTTCAGCCCCCAACACCTTGCGGGTACTCAACGAGCTGACCCGACTTTAGTCACCACCTGTATAGTATGTATATATGTATGTATATACTCGTGATCACCTCCCGAGTGATCACGACCTGATAGTATAGCACGACACACAGACAAGAATGTAGGACCACTGATGATAAACTAGCATCCTATACTAAGCATTTAGGATTGCAGGTAAGGTATCAATAGCTGTAGCAACAATGACAGGCTATGCATCAGAATAGGATTAACGGAAAGCAGTAACATGCTACACTACTCTAATGCAAGCAGTAGAAAGAGAGTAGGCGGTATCTGGTGATCAAGGGGGGGGGGCTTTCCTGGTTGCTCTGGCAAGAAAGATGGGTCATCAACAGCGTAGTCGATCGGGGCACCAGCAGCAGCGTCAGTCTCGGTGTCTAGCGAGAGAAGAGGGGGAAGAAACAATAAATAATAAGCAAACAGATGCATAGCGATGCATGACATGACAAGTAGCGGTGCTAGGGGTGCCCTAGCGCGGTATGAGGTGATACCGGTGAAGGGGGGAAACATCCGGGAAAATATCCCCGGTGTTTCGCATTTTCGGACAGATGAACCGGAGGGGGAAAGTTGCGTGTTCGCTATGGTAGGGATGTTTGGCGGATGAATGGACCGTGTATTCGGATTCGTTTCAAAATTCTGAGCAACTTTCATGTATAAAACTTTTTCATCCGAGTTACGGTTATTTCTCTATGAATTATTATAGTTTTAGCAATATTCTGAAATTATTATTAATTCGAAATTAAATAGAAAATTGTTAGGGGTACCCAGAAATGTACCCAACAGGGTGCACAGGAGGCTGACAGTGGGACCCAGCTGACTGGGTCAACTGTCTAGTGAACAGAGGCCGACTAGTGGGGCCCCTGCTAAGTTAGCAGGGTGGTCAGCAGTCAACAGTTGCATGTTGACTGGTCAGTGGGACAATTATTAAAACAAGTTTTGTTTTAATTAATTTATTAACTGGGTTAATTAGAGGGGGTAGGTCCCACATGTCATTCAGACAGTTACTTAACAGTATTTTAATTAACTTTGTTTAGCTTTGGGGCCCAGCGGCCTGTGCCTGTTAGTGGGGAAGGGTTAGTGGCTAATTACCGCGCTAATGATGCGGGCCCAGCGGTCAGTGAGGCAACAACCAGTCTAAACTGACCGAGCACGCGGTGGTGCTTGTCGGCAACCACACAGCGCGGCGGCCCGCACGAAATCGACGACTTCGGCGACCAAACGGTCGGCCGCAAGCACCTCATGAACGAGCACTTCGCGCCGCTCCTACCTATGCTAGCGGCGGTTGCAGGGTGGCGGCCGGAGCGATGGTTACGGCGATGGCCGAGCGGCTGCCGCACGGCCCTCAACTGTAACGAGACTACGGGGCACGAGGAGGACCGAGGGGAGGTCAGGGAAGGCTGGAAGCTCACAGCGATGGCGACGGTGGGGTCAGACGAGTCATGGAGGCATGGACGACGGCAGATCGACACGGTGGCCGGGGTGGAGGGGCTCGGTGCGGCGATGTTGGAGGAGCAGCAGGGCGGTCCTCAGGCGCGGGCGCGCTAGGAGGAGGCAGCCGGAGCTGGCAGCATTGGAGTTAGCCGATGGACGAAGGTGAGGCATGGCGCGGGTCGGGGGAGGTTGTCGTCGGCAGCCGGCTCATCGGCGGCAGCAGGGTCGCGGGGCGGCCCGAGGCTGAAGCACGCCGTCCTGCAGGGCCAGGGAGAGCGGTGATGCTGCGGTCAGCGGTCGGGAGGGTAGCGCGAGGGCCAAGCGCCTCCTGCACAGTGTACGTCGTGCGTGTGTTGGAGGGTGGCGGCGCCAAGAGGGAAGCGACGGGAGAGATGGGTGGAGTGGGGATCGTGGGGTGTGGGCTAGGTCATATTAGGGGCGCAGGGTTGGGCCGGTCGGACCTGGTGGGCTGCCTTGGCCATTTGGACCAAGTGGCCTAGGGGTCTTTTTCTTTCTTTCTTTTTTTTGGTTTTTCTGTTTTCTTTATTTCACCATTGCTTTCTATTTATTTCTGCTAGCAAACCAATTTTGTTAAAAGTGCCACTGGTCAAAACAAATACCATATAGTATATAGTATTGCCACAAAAGTTTGGGAGTAAGACGATTTCATTTTAATTTTACTTAAATAGGAACGATTTAAACGGTGCTGTTTTGGATACTGTTTTGGATGCTAGGGTCAATTTGGGCATTTTAGTTATGTTGTTTTCCTAATCACAAATGACTATGGAATATTTGCAAAAATACGAACTATTTAGTTTTGCAGTTTGAAAAAGTAATTTATTTGACTTAATTTTAAATTTGAATTTGAACTTGGTTTGAATCAATGTGAGCTTATCAATAGTAACCATGGTGACGTGGCATCATTAGTAGAGGGTTAGTGTAGCTTAAATATCCGGGCGTCACAATTCTCCTCCACTACAAGAAATCCCGTCCCGAGATTTTAAGAGTTGGAGTAAGGGGGAAAGGTTTGGTTACGAAATTCTAACGAATCTTCTCGGTCTTGGTTGCTCTTCTCGAAGAGGTCGATCCACTACGTTGATGTCTCCATTTCTCTGCTCTAGGTCATCATGATGAAGGCGTCTTCCTTTCTTCAAGAACTCCATCGTACTTACGAAAGAATAAAGGGGGGTATTCCGGGGGAACGGACCTCTGCACGGTTGACTAACTGGTAGATAACATCAGGGAAGGTGGCGGAAAGTAACTCTTGAATTGAAACTTAAGAAGATATCGAGAGCAAAGTAAGAAGGTACCATAAGAAGTTTCAAGCGGATAGACAATCGTTGCTGCCTGAAACAATGCATGAAAGGTGTTCAAAGCAACGAGAATTAGTTTTGTGTCCCATACTAGAATTGACGATCTCTCGAAAGGTGGCTCGTGAATTACATACGAGGCCATGCACGAGGAATAACTTTGGGAACATGGGGTGTACAGGAGAGTCAGGTTTCGATCATGTGGAAATGTGGGTATGGGCCCACCATGTGGATTAAAAGAAGGAAGGGCGTTGACATCTTGCACGGTCATGATAGCATGGCATGTCAGAGAATAACACGTTAGTTATGTTGGCAACAACATCAATACCAAGGGCGAGGGACAAAGAGAACCATTTTCCTGCTCGTTGAAACGAGGCGGACCATTAGGCAAAGTTTTCGTCCATCGGTGGATACCAGAATGTCATCAACAATAGTAACAGGTTCTTACTGACAAAGTTGTACACTGAGGTGCTTACAAAAGCAGTGACTTATTACTGCTTAGATCATATAAATCACCAGAAAGGTTAATCAAAACAATGGAAAGGAAAAGGGTGATCATTATATTAAATAGAACAATGGAAGGAGAAAATGTGTTTAAACACATATTTGAGGGGTATATCCTTCCCAAGGACAATCAAAGCATGATATCCATGACAGGATATAACGTAGAAAACCATTTAGTAAAGGGGAAGAAATTTCATGACATTACCCATACAACGGTGTTTGGATAATTGATAAAGAGAATTAGCATTGTGCTACAAATGCTTTTATTGATGATCAGAGTAGCACAGACATGCTTCGAGATAGCATTGACATGGTCATCGGGTAAAGATCAGGCTATGGATACACAAAGGATCCATCAAGAACAACTTATAGAATGAGTCTTACAATTTCCTCATGGAAGAATGGCCAAACTTGCTAAAAAGGATACGATAATAATAGGTACTCCGCCCAAGTGTGCTAGGCATGACATCACCTTACCGGGTCTTACAAAGACCAATGTTATAACTCTTGGAAATATGTTCCAATCATCATATCTAAGCGAGATTCAGATCTGATTGGTGTCAGGATAACTCAGACTCAGGATGCCTGAGAAGAAAAGGTACAACACAAATTGACGAGATGACATTGTAAAATTCTCGGGAAATGAACTATGGAAGCGAGTTCCGAAATAAGAGTTCATCAGTAAACCAACAAGAGGATGAGGAGGTGGCTGATGGAATCAACGACAATTCATTGAGATTTTCAAAAAGATGGATTTCCACAATTATGTGAGCAAGGAGATATCATTTGTCAAATCAAATGATATAATGACGTATGCTCAGGGAAAACATACACAATTAAACATTGGTTGAAAGGAGCACCCGAAATATGACCTTAGGCAGCAAGATCACTATTAGAGTGACGATTCAATAACCAACAGTCTAAGAACGAACTGTCGATCGTTAACTTCAAAGCAATAGGGTTGCTAGAAGTACCGAACTCAAGCAGCACCGTCAGCATATTGGTATCCCGGTTAAAAACAACACGGGGACCAAGGAAGAATGGTGGTGGTGAGAAGTATCATCATACTGAGAATTTATAAGAGGTGGAGCAATCCTCATGACATTCTTGACATAAAAGATGGTAATATCCAAGGTAAAGAAGAACAATGTTGGGTAGCAAGGAACTCAAGGTATAACACAAAACACGAACAAGTTTGTGTTGAACGGAAGGCAATAAAGTGGTCGATGATAACACAACCCATCGAGGGGCAAGGATGGTATTTCTCATCAAGAATTTGATATATATCTTGGAAGAGCTCAGGATGTTGATGATGATCACGACACATTTGCCGAGAGTTTTCAAGAAGATGTAACCGATCGACGAGGACATCAAGTCAACTGAATGAAGAAGCGAAAGGTTATTGGAACCAAGGGTATGACACAAACTTGAAATCAAGCTTGCTGTTTAAGGCGAAGTTATATGATGAGGAAGATCGATGTAAGGTTAGCTCATCGTTGAAAATTGTGCTCCGAAAAGGACCAGGTAGCACAGTTCAAATTTAGCACAATAATGATATAGTTGACGAGGCTAGGAATGACTTGAAGGATTATTAAGCTCGTAAGCAACAAGAATTACTTCGAGTTATTGAATCGGAGTGCGGAATCGATTCACTTATCGGCGTTCTCGAGTGAATAATAACTCAAAACCTGGTGGGAATCTGAAATCTGTGAGAAGCAATACTAGATGTAGACTCATAGGAAGCGACACAGTTCTTTGATATTCTCGATATACCGGAGGGTAATACTCGAAGGAAGATAAAAATAGAGGTTGCAAAGATGTATTGATTTGCAGAAGACAAGTACTTTAACTTGCCCGAGAAATGGAATCAAAGAGAAAATACGGTCGGAACCATGATTGCGAAAGGCCAGATCGCAGATATAAGATGAACTTATACCAAGGGAATATTTAATTGAAGAGAAGCTTTAATGATATGATCTACATCGTGTCCATGGGCATGAACACAAAGTTCAAGGTCGACTCCCACTTCTCCAATGCATAACCTTTCATTCACTTTTCATTTTTGAAGAAGTTGTAGTGATGAAATTTTACCTGGCAAAGCACCAAAAGAGTATGACTCGTGAAAACTTTCGGGTTCACGCAGTTTTAGAGAAGGTATAGGTTCAACCCATCGGGGCATCTTGGAAACATATACCACAAGCTTCAAGAGTAAATATCACCAGCTCGAAAGCAGAGCATGGTTGGCCAAATCAAGGAATAGGATTTACCAATGGCATTATGTATCAGGGAAAGAACTTCCAAAGTGATTGAATATGAAGGACATTGTCGGATAAAATCCAACAAGGATCCGATGGTCCATAGCAGAGTTGATGTGAGCATCGGCACACAACCAGAGGAAGTAACAATGCAAAGGCATTGGATTATAGAAACAACTGACTAATCCAGAGCTCAAATGCAAAGGAATTATGATTTTCAAATCAAGGGATCAGAAGCGATGTTCTGATTAGGGATGGATAAGTTGAATAGCCTTAGGGGTACAATCGATGGCAATTGGATTGGTTGAGAACCAACTCATGTTTAAAATGACGTCTGAGCCGGAAAGATAATTTAAAAGGATCAACTAACGATTGCGTGCATTCGCACTCATGTTGAATCAATAGGATCAAAATGACGGTGCCTAAGGATACTAACGAATATTGCCAGACATATGAAAGCATTCATAATGCAAACAGACAAGTATTGCAGAGCAATAAGCTACTAAGGATTTCTAGAGGATCGAATAGTATTTCGAAGACCATTGTGAAACACATGAACAACTAGGGGATGAGCGGATACTCGATAAGGACGAGAAATTATCCGTAGGGATATTTATGTGGCAAAGAACTGCAAGGCTGTAGGCACAAAATATTCTCGGAACAATAAAGAGGATTTCATGGTATCTTGTAATAACAAGATCAACTGGGAATAAAAGTAAGAGCAGCAAGTGTATGTATTTATCCATAGGGATATTTCGGTGGTAGGGAATTGCAAAAGCAACGGGCACAAAGTCTTGAAAGAGTATCGGAGAGTAACTTCAAAATCTTCTGGTGCAGCCGGCGATCATCTGGACTGAAGGGGCTCTCAGGGGAAAGTGTTTTGGAGAACCTAAAGTTAGATTTTAGAAAATCATTTAACCCGAATAGAAGAGAGATCAGAGTCCCAGAGTATAGATGAGGAGTAAAAGATCCTAATACCACCCAATGGCGATGTGGGCCCGTAAGGCACACAACCATGTTAGTAAAAGTTTAGCAATATCTAGACTAGACTTCGGCCAAGGAGTGTGGAAGGGGGATTCCTACAAGCAGTCAGCTCTGATACCAACTTGTGACACCCCCGATTTGGCCGTACACTAATCATACATGCAAACGTGTACGATCAAGATCAGGGACTCACGTGAAGATATCACAACACAATTCTACAAATAAAATAAGTCATACAAGCATAATATTATAAGCCAGGGGCCTCGAGGGCTCGAATACAAGAGCTCGATCATAGACGAGTCAGCGAAAGCAACAATATCTGAGTACAGACATAAGTAAACAAGTCTGCCTTAAGAAGGCTAGCACAAACTGGATACAGATCGAAAGAGGCGCAGGCCTCCTGCCTGGGATCCTCCTAAACTACTCCTGGTCGTCGTCAGTAGCCTGCACGTAGTAGTAGGCACCTCCAAAGTAGTAGAAGTCGTTGTCGACGGTGGCGTCAAGCTCCTGGGCTCCAGCATCTGGTTGCGATAACCAGGTAGAATGGAAAGGGGGGAAAGAGGGAGAAAAGCAACCGCGAGTACTCATCCAAAGTACTTGCAAGCAAGGATCTACACTACATATGCATGGGTATATGTGTAAAGGGGCCATATCGGTGGACTGAACTGCAGAATGCCAGAATAAGAGGGGGATAGCTAATCCAGTCGAAGACTACGCTTCTGGTAACCTCAATCTTGCAGCAGAAAAAGAGAGTAGATGGTAAGTTCACCAAGTAACATCGCATAGCATTATCCTACCCGACGATCCTCTCCTCATCGACATGTGAGAGAGCGATCACCGGGTTGTATCTGGCACTTGGAAGGGTGTGTTTTATTAAATATCTAGTTCTAGTTGTCATAAGGTCAAGGTACAACTCCGGGTCGTCCTTTTACCGAGGGACATGACTATTCAAATAGATAAACTTCCCTGCAGGGGTGCACCACATTTCCCAACACGCTCGATCCCCTTTGGCGGGACAAACTTTTCTGGGTCATGCCCGGCCTCGGAAGATCAACACGTCGCAACCCTACCTAGGCACAACAGAGAGGTCAGCACGCCGGTCTAAATCCTATGGCGCAGGAGTCTGGGCCCATCGCCCATTGCACACCTGCACGTTGCGAGGGCGGCCGGAGAGCAGACCTAGCAACCTCCATTACAAAGGAAGTTGCGTTACGCGGTCCAAACCGGTGCGCGCCGCTTAGTTGTTGACGTCACGAAGGCTTCAGCTGATACCACGACGTCGAGTGCCCATAACTGTTCCCGCGTAGTTGGTTAGTGTGTGTAGGCCAGTAGCCAGACTCAGATCAAATTCTCAGATCTCGTTAAGCGTGTTATTTCGAAGTAACCGTGAACGCCGACCAGGGCCAGGCCCACCTCTCACCTAGGTGGTCTCCGCCTCAAGTAACAGTCGGGGGCCGTCGGGAACCTAGGCCCACCACTACCTGGGTGGAACCACCTGCCCTTTAGCCCCCAACATCAGAATCACTCGCGGGTACTCAACGAGCCGACCCGACTTTAGTCACCACCTGTATAGTATGTATATATGTATGTGTATACCCGTGATCACCTCACCTCCCGAGTGATCACGGCCCGATAGTATAGCACGGCACACAGACAATAATGTAGGGCCACTGATGATAAACTAGCATCTTATACTAAGCATTTAGGATTGCAGGTAAGGTATCAACAGCTGTAGCAACAATGACAGGCTATGCATCAGAAATAGGATTAACGGAAAGCAGTAACATGCTACACTACTCTAATGCAAGCAGTAGAAAGAGAGTAGGCGGTATTTGGTGATCAGGGGGGGGCTTGCCTGCCTGGTTGCTCTGGCAAGAAAGAGGGGTGGTCAACAGTGTAGTCGATCGGGGCACCAGCAGCGGCGCCAGTCCCGGTGTCTAGCGAGAGAAGAGGGGAAGAAACAATAAATAATAAGCAAACAGATGCATAGCGATGCATGACACGACAAGTAGCGGTGCTAGGGGTGCCCTAACGCGGTATGAGGTGATACCAGTGAAGGGGAGAAACATCTGGGAAAATATCCCCGGTGTTTCGCGTTTTCAGACAGATGAACCGGAGGGGGAAAGTTGTGTTTTCGCTATTGTAGGGATGTGTGGTGGATGAATGGACTGCGTATTCGGATTTTTCTCGAAATTCTGAGCAACTTTCATGTATAAAACTTTTTCATCCAAGTTACGGTTATTTTTCTATGAATTATTAAAGTTTTAGCAATATTCTGAAATTATTATTAATTCGAAATAAAATAGAAAATTGTTAGGGGTAACCAGAAATGTACCCAACAGGGTGCACAAGAGGCTGACAGTGGGACCCAGCTGACTGGGTCAACTGTCCAGTGAACAGAGGCCGACTCGTGGGGCCCCTGCTAAGTTAGCAGGGTGGTCAGCAGTCAACAGTTGCATGTTGACTGGTCAGTGTGACAATTATTAAAACAAGTTTTGTTTTAATTAATTTATTAACTGGGTTAATTAGAGGGGGTAGGTCCCACATGTCATTCGGACAGTTACTTAACAGTATTTTAATTAACTTTGTTTAGCTTTGGGGCCCAGTGGCCTGTGGCTGTTAGTGGGGAAGGGTTAGTGGCTAATTACCGCGCTAATGACGCGGGCCCAGCGGTCAGTGAGGCAACGACCAGTCTAAACCGACCGAGCATGCGGTGGTGCTCGTCGGCAACCACACAGCGTGGCGGCCCGCACGAAATCGACGGCTCCGGCGACCAAACGGTCGACTGGAACGAGACTACGAGGCACGGGGAGGACCGAGGGGAGGTCAGTGAAGGCTGGAAGCTCACAACGATGGCGACGGTGGGGTCAGACGAGTCGTGGAGGCATGGACGACAGCGGATCGACGCGGTGGCCGGGGCGGAGGGGCTTGATGCGGCGACGTTGGAGGAGCAGCGAGGTGGTCCTCGGGCGCAGGCGCGCCAGGAGGAGGCAGCCGGAGCTGGCAGCATTGGAGTTGGCTGATACGTCCAATGTATCTATAATTTTTTATTGTTCCATGCTATTATATTATCAACCTTGGATGTTTTATATGCATCTATATGCTATTTTATATGATTTTTGTGACTATCCTATTAACCTAGAGCCCAGTGCCACTTTCTGTTTTTTCCTTGTTTTAGAGTATCGCAGAAAAGGAAAATCAAACGGAGTCCAATTGACCTGAAACTTCACGGAACTTATTTTTGGAACGGAAGCAATCCAGAAGACTTGGGGTGTATGTAAGGAAAGCAACGAGGAAGCCACGAGGCAGGGGGCGCGCCCACCCCCTGGGCGCGCCCTCCACCCTCGTGGGCCCCTCGTGGCTCCCCCGACGTACTTCTTCCTCCTATATATATGCATATACCCTAAAAACTTCGGAGAGCACAATAGATTAGGAGTTCCACCGCTAGAAGCCTCCGTAGCCACCGAAAGCCAATCTAGACCCGTTTCGGCACCCTGCCGGAGGGGGGAATCCCTCTCAAGTGGCCATCTTCATCATCCCGGTGCTCTCCATGACGAGGAGGGAGTAGTTCTCCCTCGGGGCTGAGGGTATGTACCAGTAGCTATGTGTTTGATCTCTTTCTCTCTCTCTCTCTCGTGTTCTTGAGGTGGTACGATCTTGATGTATCGCGAGCTTTGCTATTATAGTTGGATCTTATGATGTTTCTCCCCCATCTACTCTCTTGTAATGGATTGAGTTTTCCCTTTGAAGTTATCTTATCGGATTGAGTCTTTAAGGATTTGAGAACACTTGATGTATGTCTTGCGTGGGATACCTGTGGTGACAATGGGGTATTCTATTGATCCACTTGATGTATGTTTTGGTGATTAACTTGCGGGTTCCGTCCATGAACCTATGCATAGGGGTTGGCACATGTTTTCATCTTGACTCTCCGGTAGAAACTTTGGGGCACTCTTTGAGGTTCTATGTGTTGGTTGAATAGATGAATCTGAGATTGTGTGATGCATATCGTATAATCATACCCACAGATACTTGAGGTGACATTGGAGTATCTAGGTGACATTAGGGTTTTGGTTAATTTGTGTCTTAAGGTGTTATTCTAATACGAACTATATGCCTGTTTGTGACACTTATAGGAATAGCCCAACGGATTGATTGGAAAGAATAACTTTGAGGTGGTTCTGTACCCTATCATAATCTCTTTGTTTGTTCTCCGCTATTAGTGACTTTGAAGTGACTCTTTGTTGCATGTTGAGGGATAGTTATGTGATCCAATTATGTTATTATTATTGAGAGAATTTGCACTAGTGAAAGTATGAACCCTAGGCCTTGTTTCAACGCATTGCAATACCGTTTACGCTCACTTTTATCATTAGTTACCTTGCTGTTTTTATATTTTTATATTACAAAAACCTTTATCTAACATCCATATACCACTTGTATCACCATCTCTTCGTCGAACTAGTGCACCTATACAATTTACCATTGTATTGGGCGTGTTGGGGATACAAGAGACTCTTTGTTATTTGGTTGTAGGGTTGATTGAGAGAGACCATCTTCATCCTATGCCTCCTACGGATTGATAAACCTTAGGTCATCCACTTGAGGAAAATTTGCTACTATCTTACAAACCTCTGCACTTGGAGGTCCAACAACGTCTACAAGAAGAAGGCTGTGTAGTAGACATCATTGGACGATGGACGAAGGTGAGGCATGGCGCGGGTCGGGGGAGGTTGTCGTCGGCAGGCGGCTCATCGGCGGCAGCAGGGTCGCGGGGCGGCCCGGGGCTGAATCACGCCGTCCTGCGGGGCCAGGGAGAGCGGTGATGCTGCGGCCAGCGGTCGGGCGGGTAGCGCGAGGGCCAAGCGCCTCCTGCACAGCGTACGTCGTGCGTGTGTTGGAGGGTGGCGGCGCCAGGAGGGGAGCGAGGGGAGAGATGGGTGGAGTGGGGATCATGGGGCGTGGGCTAGGTCATATGAGGGGCGCCGGGTTGGGCCGGTCGGACCTGGTGGGCTGCCTTGGCCATTTGGACCAAGTGGCCTAGGGGTCTTTTTCTTTCTTTCTTTCTTTTGGTTTTTCTGTTTTCTTTATTTCACCATTGCTTTCTATTTATTTCTGCTGCAAACCAATTTTGTTAAAAGTGCCACTGGTCAAAACAAATACTATTTAGTATATAGTACTGCCACAAAAGTTTGAGAGTAAGATGATTTCATATTAATTTTACTTAAATAGGAGCGATTTAAACGATGCTGTTTTGGATACTGTTTTGGATGCTAGGGTCAATTTGGGCATTTTAGTTATGTTGTTTTCCTAATCACAAATGACTATGGAATATTTGCAAAAATATGAACTATTTAGTTTTGCAGTTTGAAAAAGTAATTTATTTGACTTAATTTTAAATTTGAATTTGAACTTGGTTTGAATCAACGTGAGCTTATCAACAGTAACCATGGTGACGTGGCATCATTAATAGAGGGTTACTGTAGCTTAAATATCCGGGCGTCACATGACCTTAGGGCCATGGGGGCGGAGTAGACCACTAACATTAGTGGTGGGAGGGCTTCGTTTTTAGATCTTTCTTCGAGTTTTGTTAGGTTTTGTGTCCTGCTCAGGAAGGTGAGACGACAGAGGCTCCCTGGAGATGGAATAAGGTTCTCCCCGCCTAGCCCCCGTTCTGGTGGTGCGTCTCACATCATCGGTGGGCGTGTGGAGGTGTGTCTTCGACGGATCTGTTTTTGGTGGATTTACTCGGATCTGGTCGTCGTTCGTCTATGGCCGTGTGTCTTCAGTTTGGATCCTTCTGATCTACGCTAATCTTCATCGGGGATAGTTGCTGTTTTGGCGAACTGGTCCTATGAGGCCTCATCATGATGACTTCTCGGCTGTCTACTATAACAAGTTTGCCCGGTTCCAGCGAGGGAGGGGCGATGACAGCGGCACGCCTTCAGCTTGCTTAGTGCTTGTAGTCGTCGCTAGGTGGTCTATGGATCTTGATGTAATTTTTATTATTTCTTGTTTTTGTTGTACTACCATGATTGATCCAAAGTTTTTCCCGCGAGAAAAAAAAGGAAATCCCCAAGAAACAAAGCAGAGAAGAAGTTTTTTTTCTTTAGGAATAAGCAGAGAAGAAGCGGGCCTGAACATAGGAGGGCCGGCCTGACTGGCGGGGCAAACTGGCCAACTGGGCCTTATACCGGGCCTCGTTTCTTTGTCCTCGCTTTCCCCGGCGACTACAACACTTCTTCGCTATTCGCATATCTTCTGCCTCTGCCGCCGCCGCCGCCGCCGCCTCCTCCTTCTTCCCCAGCCGCCTCCGGTCCCGAGCAACCCCACCGACCCGCGCCATGGGACGACCAACGGGCGGCGCCTCGGCGTCGAAGAAGCCCAAGGCCAAGTCCAAGCCGAAGCAGCGCGGCGGCGTCGACTTCAAGGTAACCACCGCGACCGTCCCCAGAAGCGCTCCCCAGCCCCCAGTCTCCGCTCGGAGCCACCGCCGATGCTAACCCTTTAAGCTCTTGGTGGTTCGCAGAAGTACAAGCACAAGGTAGGGCGCAAGCTCCCGCCGCCGAAGAACGCCACCAACACGGAAATCAAGTCCAAACGTGAGTCGAGCCACATTGCTTCGTTGCTAGTAGTAAATTGGTTCTGACGTGTGGCGGCGCTTAACTAGGGTTGCTTTTGTTGTGTTTTTCTGCGTGCAGTGATCGTGCTGCCGGAGCAGACCATGGCGTCGGAGAGGGCGGGCATGGCGGTGAACAAGCGCGGGCTCACGCTGCGGGAGCTCCTGCAGCAGACGGTCCACTACAATCCCAAAGTGCGGCGAGGTGAGCTGCCCGTTACCCTCTGCCCCGGCGCATTGGGACGCCTAATACACTCTGTACACAGCAGCTCACGGCTGTTTTTTGTTGTTGTTGTTGTTGTAGCTGCAATGAATGGAATAAAGGATCTTGTCACCAAGCATCCAGCAGAGCTTAAACTGCACAAGGTTGCTATGATTGAGAAGCTGCAGGAACGGATATGTGACAGTGACAAGGTGGTTCGGGACTCGTTGTACAGTTTACTGCAGTCTCTTGTATTCCCATCCTTGAAAGAGGTAAACCCCCCCTCCCCTCTGCGACCGAATGTGCTGCTGGGATGACCAGAACATTTATTTGAACAATGGAGATACTATGTTTAGCCTTCTGCATCACCCTATATGCACAGGGTGCAAACTGAGTCTTGATCATGTGATGATTTTTTTCTTCATGAACCATAATGTACTAGCCTGCTTATTGATATTGACTGCATCTGCAAGTATAAATTGAAGCACCATTTCTACAAAATTTGATGATCATTGATAATGCATTGAGGTGCTCCAAACAGTGAAACTCTAAGCTTTCCTTTTTTTCTCTTCGCGAACCATAATGTAGCTGCTTATTGACTGCATATGCAAATATAAATTGAAACCCTATTTGTTGAAAACTTGTTGATCAGTGATAATTTTTAATGTGCTCCAAACAATGAAGCACCAAACATTCCTTCATTCTGGTTTAACCCACTATTGTCTAGTGTCTATTTTGTTTCGCGGACCCTGGAGTCTCTTCTAAGTAGTATAAGCTCATATATGCCATATTTTTGCTTTTTTAGCATCTTATATTATTATTTTTCTCTTGACCTGCTCCAGTTTTCTATATCTACTCCTATTTTCTTGGCTTTAGATGTCATCATGTGATACTTTTCTGTTTATTACAGGACAATGCAATGTCTACCCGCAGTACACTATCTCTGTTGATGGCAAATGTTTTGAATGGAATGACACACCTATCTATGGATATCCAGTTAATGGCTTTCAGATTTTTGGAGCTCGTGGTCCTCAATTTCCCATCCTCTTTTCCCAGATATGCTGAACAGGTCAGTGGAGTTCAGTCATGTATTGATGTGTTGAAAGTTGAATGCTTGTTTTTGTGCTAATGAAGTCTAGTTTGTTAGAAATGCATTCAGACTGATTGTCATTCCTGCTAGGTGTGTAATTGGCCATATTCATTACTAATTAATAATTTCTTTTGCACCATTCCTTCTGACAGGCTTTCAACAACTTCGTTGCTGTACTGAGCAACGACAGAATCCATCTGCAGGATAAGAGTAAACTTAACAGTGTCCTTGCCGGGCTTGCCCACTGTCTTTCCTTGGTTGCTCGTGTGACGGAAAATGATGATGCATCAAATCGACTGGTTTGTGCAGTTAGCAAGCTGAAACTTTTCTTCCTTCATTTTTTTCTTCCCGCACCTGGAACTGTGATGGCGAACTTGGTGAAATAGCAAGTGCACATGTTCTGAAATGTAGAATACGTATAATGTAATGATCGAAATCTTTGCTCGTGATCTACAGGTTCATAACCGTCCTATGGGAGAACTTTGGAAACCTACCCTTGACGAAGATAACCCTGGAAGTGGTAAGTCTTGTAAACACCATCCTCTTTTGTTGCTTCCTTAGTTGCAATGAAATTTGTGCAGCTCCACCATGCCGCCACATTTTATAAAGTTTTAAGGAACGAATAACGCGGAGTGTGAATTTAGTTGTAACATGATCAGAGAAACCCCAATATTTAGCCGCTTGAGCACTCAACTCCCTAGATATTTAACACTTCAACATTGTTTTCAATGGGATCTACCGTCTGCTAAGTGCTAACCTGGTCACGAAATAAGTGAACTCCGAATACTAATTATTGGGATAGCTTTTGAGAAGGGTCATTTTCTGTTTTCGTTATGATCAGCAGATCTGAAAGTGTATAATCAGGAGAGTTAACTGACATATAATTGATTTGGATTGTTTAGTTGGATTCGGAATATGAAGTAAGAGCAAAACTGTAAGAAATGGCATTTTTTTATGGGTGATAGCATAAGCAGCTATTACAGCCCTATAGCAGCATATTTTCTTATCTTGTAGATACACATGACACATCTTACCTGACTATTTGCTACTTTCGGTTATGTTCTTCTGTAATTTCATCCTTATTATTGTATTATCTTATTCACTTACTGCATTGCAGGAGCATTTGCAACATCTGATGTACTAATAAAACTTCAGAACCTCATCCGAATTCTCGTTAATTCGATAGAGGTTTCAGCTTCAGAAATCTGTGCAAAGCCAGCTAATGATGCTCAGTCAAGTGAAGCGTTATTATCAGCCCTTCATTGTCTGCATCTAATATGTACAACATTTATTCACGAGGCAAAGAAATCTCAGATGGAATTTGGTAGATCAAATACTCAGTTTGGGCCTGATTGGCTGAATAGTTCTGTGTTGGTATATCTAAAGAAATTATGGGGAGTGAAACGCTTGTTTCATGAGAAGGTATGAAGTTGTTCCTGCTAATTACTAACTATTAGAGCGAAACATTGTATGGTTTGATTTTGTAGCTCTGGAGGGATCATAACAAATTGCTGAATAAATCCAACATAAGTTGACTAGGAGGTAATGGAGGATTCCTTAATGGTCTCATTAGAACACGCGACCTTAAACAATGTAGGACTTGGAAGAGCACCAGAATTTGGGGCCTCCTTGGTTCATAGGACAGGAATATCATAGGGATAGGAAAATCATAGGAAGTGAGGCCTCCTTTGGTTCATAGGGTAGGAAAATTATAGGAATAGAAAAGTCATAGGAAATGAGATGACATGTATCTCAAATCCTATAGAATAGGAATAGGAAAGGGATGTCCTTTACTCCTTTGGTTCAAATCATAGGATTTTTTCCATTGAGTATATGCTAATGTTTATTTTCCTATGAAATGTGGAGGGTAGGAAGGATTCGTCCGTAGGAATAGGATTTTATTCCTCCTACAAACCAAAGGACTCTAAAGGAAATTTTCCTCTAGAAATCCTATCCTATAGAATTCCTACAAAATTCCTCCAAACCAAAGGAGACCTGAGATGATATGCATCTCAATTCCTATAGGGAAAGAGATGTCATTTGATGCATATGATAGGAATTTTTCCATTGAGTCTAGGCTAATGTTAATTTTTTTCCCATTGAAATGTGAAGGATTGGTTCCTATCCTACATAGGAATAGGAAATCCATTCCTACAAACCAAAGGGCTCCAAAGGAATTCTTCCTTTGAAAATCCAATCCTATAGAATTCCTATGAAATTCCTACAAACCAAAGGAGGCCTGGATGTTATGTTTTCCAGATTCCTACAAGATGAGAAATGCTGAAACCTGAAGGACAGACCTAGTGCTAGAAGCTCCCACGCCAGGTGGGGTCTGGGGAAGGATTATACGAGGTTGTCAGACAGGGGAAGCACATGAAATTGTGACACCCTACCCAAAATTTATGGGATGGTCTCCTTATGAGTCATTCCTTTCTTCTGACGTCCTGTTAGGAAACATTTCTATGGGAACTCAATCCTCCAAAATTCTTATGTTTTTCCTTTGTTCCGAATGGCACATAAAGTTGCTGGTCCTATTTGTGGATTAGTGGATAGAATGTCCGTGCATTTGTAGTGCATTAATGTATACAGAACATTTGGTTTTTAATTTGTTGGTAATTATATGCTTTTGTACTTAAGTATTGACTTGTGATGTTAACGGAGCTCTTGTGTTAACATAAGACATTTAATCCTGCTTTCTTCAGAAGGTTTTTGCCATAACAAACATTTTGCTCACAGCTTATCTTGGTTCTTATGAACTTGTGTTTCTCATGGCAGGGAGATGACAGATTTTTCGTCTTCAATCTGAAAATTGCTGAACTCTTTTTGTGCTTGAGCACATGTGTGGATGATACAATGTTTCCAGCTGAGGAGTTATGCCAGTTTGTATCTTCTTTATTTACAAAGGTTGTCTGTGGTTTGAACAGTTTCAACAAGTGATGTGTATTGTTGCCCTTGCTGATAAATCTTAGGCGTCTTCTGTTTTTTCCTCTGCCATTTCATTATTATATTTTTCTGATTGGTGATCTCTTTTGATTTACCAGGCAAAAGTACTTCGTAACAAGGATCTCATGGAAACGCATTTGAGTCCACTTATAACTTGTATACTGGGTCTTATAGCCAATTGTGCAGATGACTCAAAAGGATATTTGTTGGAGGTATGGCTGATTTCCTTTTACTGATCTGTCAATATGTTGGTTATTTTGCAACTTCATCGAAATAAGAGTATATTGAACTGCAGGCATTTACAGATGCATTTAGAGATTCCAAGGTGGATTGCAAGCTAATGTTGCCGTATTTGGATGCAGTGGGAGAAATGCTACTTCCTGTAGGTGCTTTTATTGGAACTTAAATTGTTTCTGTATGTGTTGTGATGTAATATATTTAATCATCCAGAAAAATAGCTCGCCTGCATGTACATAATTCTGATATGGATTACAAAATTGCTGCATGGATTAAAAAGGTTAAGGTAGTCATATTGTACTCTATGAAACATAGAATGGCGAGTTCAAACACATCACTAAGAGAAACGAAAAAAGATAAATTCTGACAAATGATCAATCGGAAAGAAAAATAACATGGCAAAACTCAGCTCTCACAGCAAACTTCTCCTTTCCCTCCTAACACCAGCCAATCATGTTGAGAATTGATCATTTGAAAAATTGAGTGTCCGTAACGTGTTAATCATTTTTCTGTAGATATGTTTTGAGTTTCTTTCTAGTGAACTTTTCATGTCAATTTGTGGTGTGACCAATACAAGATACTTCCCCGCACTTAATCATTCTGTATGTTTAGCTGAAAACAACATCAGAGTACTGATGTATGATGTGTTTCCTAACATTTTTCTTTTATCCTTGCTTAGGAGAAATCAGGGATATGGTTTACTGAAATTGATTCAGGCTTATCGGAATATCGTAGCGCTTGGATAGGCGAGCTTCCTGGAATATTGCTACAATCAGTTGATAAAGCTCCCTCAGTTACAAAGGTATGTTGAGTTTATTTGTCGAGTAGAGAGCTGTTAAACCATTCGTCAACATAGTCATTATAGCCAGGTTACACATCTGCAGTTAACCTTCTCAATAAATTATGTTAATTTATGATGATATGAACTATCGTAGGTTGTTTTGGAGCTTCTCCTAAAAATCGGACAGTATTTCCCTACAACTGAGTTTGGAAACCTGCGTCCCTTCATACAGTTATTTGGCACTAAATGTAAGTAATCCACTTTTCAAGACATCTTATCCTCTGTTTTAATCTTCAGCTAATCTCATTTTGCCAACAGCATCATCTGGAACGGTAGAGGCTGGGCCTTTTGTTAGCCTTCCACATGATTGCCAAGAACTTGTCATTTCATGCCTTTATTACTTCTCCAGTCTGCTCCCTGACACAATCGAGCCATTGGCCTGTTGTTGCTTAAGTAAGTTTTTTTATTCAACAGTACCACTTTATTCCACAACCATTCCTCATTGAGGTTTGTGGATAATATATAATTATATAATGCAGGTGATAAGCTGGACTCCCTCATGTTAATTAGGATTATTGAAGTTCTACAATCAACATACAAGGCTGGGAATCTACAGATAACAGAGCAACTCAGTTTCTTGTCATTATTAATGGCACGATTTGATGTTAATTGTGGTGAGTACCACAACATGCTTTTTTCACATGTACTTATGTGTACCAGTGGAGTGCAAAGTTTGCTCTTATTAAGTTGGTTATGTGGCTAATTTTTTAAAATGTTTTATGGAGTGACTACAATATGATAGTCATTGTCGGTGACAAGACTTCATAATACAAAATGGAAGGTTCTTCTTAGCAGAAACAATGGAAAACTTCTGAAAGATTGCAGATATTCCTTTAAACTTAAAAGATGTATCGCCATGATCCTTGAAACATATAAATGCAGCCTCTTGAAAACATACAGCCTCATGATAAAATGCAATCTGGATTTTGCATTTCAACCCTCATGATACCCAGAAAAATGCAACAACCTCGCAATGATAATCCAATGTGATGGCGGCAGGCACTACTGTCTTCATTGCTCTTTCTGGCGAGTTTCAAAGCATGGGGTCATGAGTGGATCACTACCTGTACCGTCACCTCTCAGGCCCCTCGCTGCTTCGCATACTCTCTGAACCTACTTGCATGCTGCCGCTGCTGTCTCATTCTGTTCGTGTGCTACCTCTGCCTTGCTGTGAGAGGTGAAGGTGGCAGATGAAGAGAGACTAAAGAGGGGTTTAGATGAGGCGGCTGCCTGTAGGAGGGATTGGAGGGTGGGGGATGCGGTGTACATTGAGGGTAGGAGGGGGTGAGGTGGTGGTAGAGGAAGTTTAGTTGATTTTTTTCAGTCTCAAGGGGTGTATGTACCATTGTGACCGACTACGTTTTATGCCCTCACTAAGGTTTATTTTTTGAATAGTTATGTGTGCACTTCAATTATTTTTTACTTTTTCCTGACACTTGCCTTTGAATTTGTTAATTTAGGCATGTCCTGTACTCTGGAGGATGCTGAAAAGGTCTCAAATTGGAAGACTTTCAAGACCTTGAATCACTTAATTTTGACTTACTTATCTGAGATGGGTGATGGCTCCCTGGTCCTTGAATTGATGTGGAATAATTTATCTAATGAGATTGTGAGCTTTTGAAACTGTTATCTTTTATGTATTCTCACAACAACCATTGAACTCATGTTAGCTTTACCGCAGGCACGAAAACCATCATTGCATAACATGAATGGTCTGTTTAGAATTATTGTCACACTCGATGCAGCAACAAATAAGCTCATGAATGAAGATTTCATTAAGCTTATAGCTGGCTACTTGGTCGATGCTGCTCTGGTGAGTACCCTTCTGTATTCGAAAGTTGATACATTTTTAAGCTTATTGCAACCAGTATTATTTTCCAAGCACCCAGTATTATTTTCCAGCTAATTTTAAGCCTTACAGAAATGGCCTCATACTCCCTCTGTTCCTAAATATTTGTCTTTTTAGAGATTTCAAATGGACACCACATACGGATGTATATAGACATGTTTTAAAGTGTAGATTCACTCATTTTGCTCCGTATGTAGTCACTTGTTGAAATCTCTAGAAAGACAAATATTTAGGAACGGAGGGAGTATATGTTATAAAGATATTCAAAATGGTGGTTAGATTGAGCACTACTTGGTGTTTAGAACACCCCGGTCACCTCATACAAACGTACTCCCTCCGTCCCATAATGTAAGACGTTTTTTGACACTAGACTAGTGTCAAAAAACGTCTTACATTATGGGACCGAGGGAGTATTTGGCATAATATAATTTACTATTTTGAACATATTACTTAACTGATAGACCGTGTTTCTGGTGGTAGCGCAGGTCATATGGTTGATGCTAAGAGCATTTAATGACTGTCTTTATTATTTGATTAGCATGCGGTGTGCCATCATTCACATGCTTCTCCTGACCACCATTTCTTGATTAACTCCTTGTGTTCTCTTTGCACTCCACTGTTGGTTGTGGATGTGAATTAATTTCACCCCCTGTTATAATGCATCTGCAGGATTTGTCAAAAACAAATGAAGTGGGCTTTCAATCTGATAAGACAAGATTATTTCAATACTTCATAAAGCCCTGCATAATCATTTTTGAGCAGAATGACAAGGTTCTCTGTTGCACATTGGAGATGCTTAAATCTTTCGCAGCAGATGAGCATAGATTTTCATCTGTCTCCAGTTCAGATTACCCAAGGGAGCTTTCACAACGAGTTTGTGTTGTCACAACCATACTGGTCTTCTTATTCAATGATCGGAGGCTCCATCCAAATCTTTCTTTGAGTAAAACGGCTATCAAAGGCATCCTGCATTATATAAGGCATCAGCTGGTGAGCAATGATGACACAGATCCCTTTCTTTGGTAGTCATATAGATATACTTTGAGCCTCCTTCAAATAGAACATTTTTGTTTCATAATGTGTTAATTTGAGAGTGAAAGCATAAAATAATAATGTAGCTCAGATAGGCTTGTTCTAATGATAGTTTCTGTGATACCATGGGTAGCTTTGCTTTGCAGTTCCTAAATGTATTTAGACTTCGGACAGACTGGCAATGGTTTTAATTTAAGTGAATTCTTGCTGCAGGATTCTAATTTGCCTGATGTAACATATGGACAAAAGCAGAAATTAAAATTTGCATTTGAGCAACTCAAGACCAAAGCATTGCAGTTGAACTGTTGGGATAGAAGTGAGCTTGTAGGGATTTCAAGCACCACATAACGTCATGTGAGTAACTAGATTTTGATTTGCCACTTATTTTTGTTTTCAAATTAAACTTTCATCTGTTTCTGACAGGCACAGCCATCTGATGACTTCATCTGTTCTGATATTGGATAGAGGGCCCAATGAAGAGGGTGTGCTGGGGAATGTGCCGCATTTTTCAATTTAAGAGTCGCATTGCAGAGGTGGCCCTACATCTGTAGCATAGCTGTTACAAGCAGTCTATTGAAGGTTGTTACTTACCGATAAAGGTAAGAAATGCTGCTGGATAACATTATCATATACTAATTTTGTTACACGTCTACCAGGTGTCAATCAATTGATACGTTGTACTGGTTGTTTTATTATTTAGCCTACCAAAATTCCTCCATTTTCCCAACAGTTCTTGTTTAGCAATCATGTGCATATTCTCTTAATGACAGCAGTATCATCTTATTGCAGGTGGTCAGAAAAGGTGTACCGTTGATGTTTCTGGTGCTATGTGAACTGCCAATCCAAAGACTTCCAGCGAAGTACAGTTCAAATTGCTCTGACTTTAGTCATTAGTAGTAGTACGATAGAAGTTGCGGCTTTCTTTGTGATGCCTTGAAACTGTTTGTCGTGTACTATTCTACCCAAGCTGATTGCGCCAAAATCGATGTGTTGTGATCACTACATAGATGTTAAGGTTAGTCTCGACTGCCATGTAAATGCAGAAATTTTGATCTCAGTTTTCTCGATCCTATTCTGTTGCATTTTGATCTCGTGAAAACTATTTCTAGGGGAGGCTTCTATGCGTTTGGTAGCGCTTTCAGCGGCCTGGACTTATGCACCTTCTTTCCCCTCCCATGTTCTTGCATGGTATCAGCTGTGGTCACTGTTTTTAAAGTGACAGGGTTTAGAAACTACGGATTTGCCAAGTGTCATCTAACACGCATACTATTTGATTAACCAAAAAGAAAAAGGGAAAAAACCCATACAAATCTCCGCCTAAAATCAAATGATGTGGAGTTAGATGAGAATATAGAATCTCAACCACAACACTTCGTAACCGGGAAAAGAAGACCTGCTTTCAGCAGCCTGTAGTGCAGCACCGCTCGTACCCTTGCAACAGTTTGCAGCACCACCTGCTACGCTACGAAATGCTTGCACTCGTCTGCAGCTTGCAGAGTCGTGGGCAAGCTGCAGCAGCAGAGCCCAGGCTTGCAATTGTTAGAACAGGGTTGTGCTGTGTGTGTAGTTATCATATTGTATAGGGGCTTCTTTGCTTATTTCCCTTCATGTATATGTGCTGGCCTGTTGGCCCGATGGAATATAGGCTCACTTCATAACATGGTATAAGAGCTAGGGTTAGGTTCCCCAGCCGCCTCTGGTCGCCGCCGCCGCCGCCGGCCGCCGCTCCTCTCTTCATCGAGCCTCTCCCCTCTTCTTCCTGGTAGCTGCTGCCGCCTGCTGGTCCAGGCCGCCGCCGTTCCAGGCCGCTGCTGCCGCCGTCCTTCCCGGCCGGCGCCGCCGCCTCAACGTGCTGCTGCTGCTCTTCAACGAGCTGCTGTTGCTGCTGCTCCTCTTCTCTGCTGCTGCTGCTGCTCTTCTTCAACGAGCTGCTGCTGCTGCTCTTCTTCAACGAGCTGCTGCTGCTGCTCTTCAAAGTGCGGCTGCTGCTGCTGCTCTTCTCCTCCTGGTCTACTGCTGCCATCAAGCTGTGCCTCCTGCTGCTGCTGGTCTTCAACGAGCTGCTGTTGCTGCTCTGCTGCAATGGCGCCCTCCACCACCACCGGTGCTGTCCCAGTCCCACGATGTCCTGTTATCTTCAACGGACAGAACTACAGGGACTGGGTGCAGCACATGAAGCTGCACATGAGGGGCCAGCTGGTCTGGGAGCACCTCTCTGGTGCTCTGCCTTGTCCCCTGCTGCCCACTCCTCCAGCTGAGTTGGCCTTCCCTGTTGATGCCGATGAAACCAAGCAACGTGAGATGCTAGATGCTTTTGAAGAGGCCACTGAAGAGTATCAGAATCAACTCCACTTATACAAGCAATGGACAAATGATGATGCTCGAGCCTCTTCTATCTTGGTGAACAGCATGGATGTTGATCTCACCATGGATGTGGTGGCCCTTACCACTTCATATCAGATGTGGGAGCACCTTCGCCATCGCTATGAGTCTACAGGGGATGCCATGTATCTCTCTGTTGTTCGTCAAGAGCAACAACTACAACAGGGAGATGCTACTGTGGATGATTTCTACAAGGAGATGTCGGCGATGTGGCGCCAATTGGACTCTCTGGGAGCTGATGTTTGTCGCAGATGTCAGTGTTGTGTGCGGCAACAAGCTAAGCTAGAGGTTCGTCGCCTCTACGACTTCCTCACTCGCCTCCGGCCGGAGTTCGAGCAGAGTCGTGCTCAGCTATTGGCACGCCATCCTCGGCTCTCTACTCTGGAGGCCCTTGCTGAGGTGTGATCTGAGGAGGTGCGCCTACGGAGCACGGGCTTATTGCCATCCTCTTCAGCAGTCCTGGCTGCCCGCGTTCCACCACTGCTGCCTGGTGTGCCCTCTTCTACACAGGTGGCAGCAACCTCCACTAGTGCTTTCTGCAACTACTGCAAGCAGGATGGTCACATGATCACGGAGTGCATCAAGAGGAGGAAACAGGGTCGCCGTGGTGGCCGTCCTCAAAAGGACTCGGGAGGCTCCTCTAATTCTCGTGAGGGCTCCCTTGAGAAGGTTCACCAGGAGATGCTCACCTTGCTGCGCCGCCTTACTGCTTCTGCACCATCCTCAGGTTCTGCTGGTTCTGCTGGTCAGACGTCTGGTCCACCACCGCACTCTTCGTCAGGTACATCTTTGCCCTGGATTCTTAATTCTGGGGCCTCCTTCCACATGACACCACACAGAGATCATCTTTGTGCTGTCAATTTCGTGCCTTCTCCTCTTACAGTTCAGACTGCAGATGGCACTTCTCTTTCTGTTGCCGCAAGAGGGACTCTTTCCACGTCTTCTTTTCATGTCCCTGCCGTTTCTCATGTTCCTAAACTGACTATGCAACTTCTATCTGCTGGTCAACTTACTGACTTGGGTTGTCATGTTATTCTGGATTCTGACTCTTGTTGTGTTCAGGATCGTCGTACGGGGACTCTGGTTGGGATCGGTCCTCGGCGCCATGACTCTCAGCACCTTTGGGAGCTTGATTGGCTGCGCCTTCCTTCCGCTGCGTCCTCTAGCCAGTCGGACATCACCACCCCTTTTGCTTCAGCTGCCACCTCCACCACATCCTTCGCTCAGTGGCATCATCGATTGGGTCACATTTGTGGCTCTCGCTTGTCTTCTTTGGTTAGGAGTGGTGTTCTAGGGTCTGTATCTGGTGATAGTTCACTAACTTGTATGGGTTGTAAGCTTGGCAAGCAGATACAACTTCCATATCCCTCTAGTAATTCTGTTTCTCAACGACCTTTTGAACTTGTTCACTCTGATGTATGGGGTCCTGCCCCCTTTGTTTCGAAAGGGGGTCACAAATATTATATAATTTTCATTGATGATTTTTCTCGCCACACTTGGATCTACTTTATGTCATCTCGTAGTCAAGTGCTTCAAATTTACAAGTCGTTTGCTACCATGGTTCGCACTCAGTATGATTCCTCTGTTCGAGTTTTTCGTGCTGATTCGGCTGGCGAGTACTTATCTCGTGCGCTTCGTGGTTTCCTTGCTGAACAGGGTACCCTTCCTCAGTATTCCTGTCCTGGTGCACACGCTCAAAATGGGGTGGCTGAACGCAAACATCATCACGTCCTTGAGACTGCTCGGGCTCTTCTTTTATCTTCTGCTGTTTCCCCGCACTTTTGGGCTGAGGCTGTCTCTACTGCTGTTTATCTCATTAATATTCAGCCTTCTGTTGCTCTTCAGGGAGGGATACCAGTTGATCATCTAGGTGATGGTCCAGCTGATTATAGTGGTCTACGCCTGTTTGGTTGTGCCTGTTTTGTTCTTCTCCACCCTCATGAACGCACCAAATTGACTGCTCAATCTGTTGAATGTGTTTTCCTTGGCTACAGTTTGGAGCACAAAGGTTACCGTTGCTGGGACCCTATTGCTCGAAGACTAAGAATCTCCAAAGATGTCACTTTTGATGAATCTCGCTCCTTCTACCCTCGTCATTCTTCTACTGCCACAACAGAGTCGTTAGTCGAGCCTCTCTCTTTTTTGACTCTACCTGATTCTTCACCTTTATCGTCACCTGGTAGGTCCACTCCTAGCCTTTCACCTGTGTCTGCTCATGAGCTTCAGCTTACACAGGATGAGGTTTCTATTCCTGACTCTCCTACTCGGGTTGAGCCATCCACTCTCTCTCCTTTTCCTTTTACCTACTCCCGTCGTGCTCAACACCCTTCTCCCTCTGATGCGCCACCTTCCACTTCCCCTCTCTCTCCGCTTCCTTTTGTCTACTCCCATCGTGCTCGGCACCCTTCTCCCTCGGATGCGCCCACTTCCACTTCCACTCCTTCCCTGTTGGGTCCCATTCCTTCAGAACCACCTACCCCTCCTGCTCCTCGGTATAATCTGCGTGATCGCCACACTCTCCAGCCTCCTGCGTACTATGTTGCTGCTGCTACCACTCTTGTTGAGCCGTCTACATATCGTGAGGCTGCTGCTCATTCTGAATGGCAGCATGCTATGGCAGAGGAAATTCATGCTCTTGAGCGCACAGGCACTTGGGACCTTGTACCCCTGCCTACAGGCGTTAGACCCATCACTTGCAAATGGGTCTACAAGGTTAAGACACATTCAGATGGTTCTCTCGTGCGCTACAAAGCTCGTCTTGTTGCGTGTGGCTTCCAGCAGGAGTATGGTCGTGACTATGATGAGACTTTTGCTCCTGTTGCTCACATGACCACTGTTCGCACTCTTTTGGTTGTTGCTGCTGTTCGGCAGTGGTCCATCTCTCAATTAGATGTCAAGAATGCCTTCTTGAATGGTGAGCTGCGGGAAGTGGTCTATATGCAGCCGCCTCCTGGCTATACTGTCTCTGATGGCACTGTCTGTCGCCTTCGGCGCGCTCTTTACGGGCTGAAACAAGCTCCTCGTACCTGGTTTGAGCGTTTCTCCGCCGTCATCACAAGGATCGGGTTCTCTGCTAGTGTTCATGATCCTGCTCTGTTTATTCACACTTCTCCTCGCGGTCGCACCCTTTTACTACTCTATGTTGATGACATGATTATCACAGGGGCTGACCACCAATTCATTGATTTTGTGAAGAAACGTCTACATGAGCAATTCTTGATGACTGATTTGGGTTCTCTTCGCTACTTTCTTGGACTTGAGATCATTTCTTCCCCTGAGGGTATTTATCTCTCTCAAGAGAAGTACATCCAAGATCTTCTCACTCGTGCCTGCCTCACTGATCAGCGCACGGTTGACACTCCTATGGAGTTTGGTCTCCATCTTCGTCCTGGTGAGGGTGAACCCCTTGCAGATCCCACACGCTACCGCCATCTTGTTGGGAGCCTTGTCTATCTAGGCATCACTCGTCCTGACATTTCTTATGTTGTGCACATTCTAAGTCAGTTTGTCTCTGCTCCCACTCAACTTCACTAAAGTCACCTTCTTCGTGTTCTTCGTTACCTTCGTGGTACCGTGACTCGTCGCTTATTCTTCCCTCGCTCCAGCTCTCTTCAGCTTCAGGCCTACTGTGATGCTACCTGGGCCAGCGATCCCACTGATCGCCGCTCTCTCTCTGCCTATTGTGTTTTTCTTGGCTCCTCCCTGATTGCCTGGAAGACCAAGAAGCAGAATGCTGTATCTCGCTCCAGTGCTGAGGCTGAGCTGCGAGCTATGGCGTCCGTGACTGCAGAAATTACTTGGCTACGATGGCTTCTTCAGGATTTTGGTATTTCCACTGCTACACCGACCCCTCTGCTCTCCGACAGCACTGGGGCACTCAGCATTGCCCGTGATCCTGTTAAGCATGAGCTCACCAAGCACATCGGTGTTGATGCCTCCTACACTCGTTCTCAGGTGCAAGACAGAATTGTGGCCCCTCAGTATGTGCCCTCGGAGCTTCAGCTTGCTGATTTTCTGACGAAAGCTCAGACACGGTCCCAACACAGCTTTTTCCTGTCCAAACTCGGTGTCCAAGATCCCCCTTGAGTTTGAGGGGGGGTGTTAGAACAG